>NC_056748.1:963254251-963516751 GCF_019279795.1 Protopterus annectens
GCTGCTTTGCTAGAGATGGCTTTCACCTGTCACCTTTAGGCTTTCGAATACTGGCCAAGGCTCTTGCCACCCCCATAGTGCCTTTTTTAGGCAAGGCTCAAAAGGCAAACCCACCACCATAAATAGCACAAGTAACAAAAAACTGAGGGTAATACTGCTCAATGCCAGAAGTCTAAACCTCAAAATGCATGCACTTGAAGCACTCCTCAGTATGGAGAAAATCAATATATGTGCAGTAACAGAAACCTGGTTTAAGGCTCCAGAGAGCACCCCAGCACTACCAGGCTACAACTCGTACCATACATTTCGGCCACAAAACCTGGACCGAAATACAAAATGCGGGGGAGTATCCATATTCATCATGGATACCCACACCTCCAGGTTAGTGGCACAGTACGATGCTTCAGAGATCATCCACATGGAACTAACAATGGGCAAAACTGCTGTTCAAATTATAGCTTGCTACAGATCACCCACCATGTCCCAGGACCTCCACTCCACATTCCTGGAAACACTGGGAAACATAAAGGTCCTACCAAACACCCTGATATTGGGTGATTTCAATTATCCAAACATTAACTGGGAGAACTACTCAAACATGAACTCCCTGGCCCAACATTTCCTAGCATGTATAAACTCAAACGTCCTGGATCAACTGGTTAACACCCCCACCAGATGTAGCAACATATTGGACCTGGTCATCACCAACATGGGCAACTGGTGTTCCACACCAGAGGTCAACCCCTCGCTGGTTAGATTTGACCATAAACTAATCACTCTGGATATCCATATTCTGCCACCACCCCCAGTCAAAGAAACCACTGTGAAAAACTTTTCAAAAGCAAACTTCACTTTACTTAAGACCGAGGTGGGGAGTTTCAAAGCCCCCATGCTAAAGGATAATGCTGTCCAAGCTGCACAATCCTTTACTAATGCACTCTACGGGCACCTACAAGAATGCATGGATCATGCTATCCCAAACAAAACCAAGAGTCACTCCTCCAAGAAAAGGAAACCAGTCTGGTGGACCCCTGCCATAGGCAAGCTATACAACAGGAGGAGGAAACTAGTACAGAAAAGAGTAAAATCCCAAGAAGGGAAGACATCCCTGATCAGTATCAGCAAGAAAATACGTTTCCTCATAAAATCATCCAAGGCTAGCTTCAAAAGAAAAATTGCCATGGACTCCAAAGATAACAACAAGGCATTATTTAGCTATGTCAAGAATCTAAGTGGCAATTCTCAGATCTGCTCGGAGTTAGTGCAGAATGGCACAAAATACACTGAACCAACCAATAAAGCCAACATCCTGGCAGACAGGTTCAGTGCAAACTTCACCCCCTCTCACCCCCAAAAGGGCCCATAACTATACCAGAAGAATGTAGTGCCCCTGAAATCACAGACACTCGGGTAAAAACAGCCCTCTGCAAAGCCAAAAACACAGCATTGATGAGACCGGACGGTGTCCCAGGCTGCGTCCTACACGAGCTCAAAGATGAACTAACCCCTCACCTAAACACACTGTTTAAACTCAGCCTCTCCACAGGCTACGTGCCCACAGATTGGTGCACAGCAATGGTTATTCCGCTCCACAAAGGTGGAGCCACAACGGACCCCGGGAACTATCACCCTATAAGCCTGATTAGCTTGGTCTGCAAAGCTATGGAGCACATCATCATGGATCTCATTAACAGAGACATTGGAAACCTCCAAACACTGGACCCAACCCAGTTTGGCTTTGTTAAGGGCTGATCATGCCTCCTAAACCTGGTGGACTTCTTTGAGACAGTTACCAAGGCTATAGATGAGGGAAAGGTGGTCCACATAGCCTATCTAGACCTCAAAAGGCCTTCAACACCATTCCCCACTCAGGTATTATAGACAAGCTCACCAGCCTGAACATAAACCCCTATGTCACGAGATGGGTTGTCAACTGGCTCACGGACAGAACCCACATGGCAAGAGTTGCAGGAGCTAGGTCTGACTCTAAACCGGTTACAAGTGGTGTTCCCCAGGGCTCAGTCCTAGGACCCCCTCCTGTTCGGCATATACTTCTCAGAGGTACAGGCAAGCACAGGAGGACTATGGCTCACCAAGTTCACAGACAACTGCAAACTAGGGGCTATAATTGACTCTCTGGCTGACACAGACATCCTCCAAAAGGGTCTCACTGAGACAGATACCTGGTGTCAAAACCATGGTCTCAAGCTAAATGCCAAAAAGTGCACAGTCATCCCCTTTGCAAAAAACAAAGTACCCACAAACTACCACATAGGTGGTAGCCCCCTAAATATGGAAGACATAATAAGGGATCTGGGGACCCAAGTAGATAGTAACCTCTCCTTTGATAATCACATTGCCAAAGTAGTTAGAAAATCCTTCTATGTGGCCCACCTAATCACAAAAGGGTTTGCATCCAGATCGAAAGAGGTCATTGGGCCCCTCTACGCATCACTCATCAGACCCATCATAGAATACAATGCCCCATTTGGAATGTACCTTACAAGACACCTGCAACAACTGGAAAGACCACAGAAGTTCCTCACCAAGAGGATCACTGGCCTCAAGCAGATGCCCTATGCAGCTCGACTGAAGAAACTCCAGCTGTACTCGGTTGCATGCCGCCTACTCAGAGGTGATCTCTGCCTGACATACAAGGCCATGTCCAACCCAGAACTGATGGACATGCTCCACCTAAAGAAAACCATATCCCCTCGAGCCACACGCTCCAGGGATCTAAACCTCACCACAACAATAAATAGGATGTGCTGGAGGGATAGATTCCTGTCCCAGAGACTTTCCATACTCTGGAAGAAGATTTCAATCTACATTAGGCAGAGCTCCTCGCTAACCCTCTTCAAGAGAAACATTGACGAGTGGATGGGAAACAGAAGGTTTACCCCAGGGATCACTTCAGTGGCTCTGCTGGACAGAGGCACAGGGATCTAATCTAAGGGGCAACAAAAGCCCACACATTCCAGCTAGGCTTATAAATGCCTTCAGGCAGATAGCCTAGTACCTACCTATGAACCTCGGAACCTGTATATATTTCCTATGCTGGGTGCTGCTTACACCCACACATGCGCACTCACATATGCTTACTGCTTGTTATATATGTTTACTGCCACTTATTTGTGCTTACTTGTGCCTTATTCATTATGACAGTACCACTTTGATTGAAAGGATCTGGTTAAAAGTCCCATGTGATACTCAAGTTCACTTTTACATGTTATTATGTCAGTTTTACGGCAGAACGACATTCATTTCACATGGAAAATGATATGTGCTATAGTCGAACTTGAACCATGAATGCCTGTTCATTAGGTGGATGCTCCAACCATTACACTATTGGTGTGCTGCTTCATTTATATGTATACCCACGGTTCATAGTTACCCTAACACATGCCTCAACACTTCACTAATGCAGCAAGCATCCATTCTCCTGTTGGGAAAACCACACTATTACACATGTGCCATTCCCTACTGCTCTGGACCCGTCCCACATGTTGACTCATTCCAAGTATATTCAGACTTCCCAAGCCTATAGTCCTGGCACAGACGTTCTTGTGATGGTCAGGGTGTTTATATGGTTATTGGCTTGTCTGATTGGGCCTGGGACTGCCCTGTACCTGTTTGAAGCCCAGACTTACCATGTGGACAAAGTTAGTCCCACTATTGGTATCCTACCTGTGGTTATAGATGCAGGGTGTTTGCTCACCTCTGGCCAGCTTGATATGTCAGCACTAGATAATATGGGTGTTATGCTGCTGTTTTTCTTTGCATTCATTATGAATGCTTTCATGTTCCCATGTTCTTTCTGTGCATATATATATATATATATATATATATATATATATATATATATATATACAGGGGCCCAGAGAAGTAAATATTGTGGAAAAAAATTTCCAGGGAATTGTTATGGCTAGGTTTGCATAGGCCTTAGGGCCATAGCCTAGTACCAACCTATGAATATATACATATATATATATATATATATATATATATATATATATATATATATATATATTATCTGTACATACGCATGCATATACATTTACATAATTAATTACTTTGATCATACTGTTGAATCACTGCGCTGTCTGCTATGTTTGTGATAACATCAGAGTTAGGTATAACTGCTGTGGCTTAGTGGTAAATCACATTGGTTGTGGTGTGTAGGGTCCTGGCATTGAGCCTGGCTGAGGCAGTTTATTATGTTGCTGGGCAGAACAAGGGCCATTGGACAAAGGGTGAGCACAACACTTTTCAGCAGTGGTTTTCCATTTCACCATGTTTAACCGCCATTTCCCATCACGCACACACCTTCTGCAGTCTTACTGTAATACGTCACCCCAGTTCACATTTCAATGGTATTATATCGTTATACAGCATAAAATTAGCATGATATGCTCATATACGTATTACGTGTCGTAAATGGTGTGTGCTGCAGTTGAACCGGCAGCATCTGCTCGATAGGCAGATGCTCTAATCACTACACTATTGCTGTGCTGCTTCATTTGCATGTATACAGCAAAACATCACTAATACAGCAGTCATCCATTCTAAGGTCAGAAATAAACCACACCACTTCACATGCGCCACTCCCTACTGCTCTAGACACGTCCCATATGTTGGCTCACTCCAAGTATATTCAGAATTCCCAAGCTTATAGTCCTGGGACATACAATCCTATAGTGGTCAGGGTGTTCAATTAGTCTTCTGCTCAGCTGAATGGAGACTGGGACTGCCCTGTACCTTCAGACTTAGCCTACCTGTGGTTGGAGATGCATGAGGTTTTGCATGACGCGCACACACACACACACACACACACAAACACACACACACACACACACACACACACACACACACACACACTTCCCATGCTGTCACAGTTTGTAAGTTACTTAATCACCCTATATCATTCTGGATATCATATTTGGACCCAGGAACAGAAACACCTTAGTCACCGGTTTGACCGTTTCCACTGCTATTTTCCTTCACATTCATTATGACTGCTTTATTGTAACCATGTTCATTCTTCATGGCTATATATATATATATATATATATATATATATATATATATATATATATATATATATATATATATATATATATATATATATATATATATACATATACATACACACACACACACACACACACACACACACACACACACACACACACACACACATACACATGCATATACACCTACATACTTATTTGCATTTCCCATGCTGTTGAATGACTGCCACTTACCGCCATGCATACCTGCTTAAGTCAGCTTGTAAGTTACTTAATCACCCTATATCTAATGGCCATTATTCTGGGCATCATATAAAATTAGCAACCCTTGCATGGCTTGGACCCAGGAACAGAAACACCTTAGTCACCGGTTTGACCGTTTCCACTGCTGTTTCCCTTCACATTCATTATGACTGCTTTATTGTAACCATGTTCATTCTTCATGGATATATATATATCTATATATATATATATATATATATATATATATATATATATATATATATATATATATATATATATATATATATATTTATATACACATACACACACACACACACACACACACACACACACACACACACACACACACACACACACACACATACACATGCATATACACCTACATACTTATTTGCATTTCCCATGCTGTTGAATGACTGCCACCTACCGCCGTACATACCTACTTAAGTCAGCTTGTAAGTTACTTAATCACCCTATATCTAATGGCCATTATTCTGGGCATCATATAAAATTAGCAACCCTTGCATGGCTTGGACCCAGGAACAGAAACACCTTAGTCACCGGTTTGACCACTACACCATCCGTGGTACATTCTGCATGGATGGTAGTTATTATATATGACTTTATTACAGGCATTCCACACTACTGGCAACAAATGTGACAGTCCGTTGGTGTACATATGTATAGTACATGTTAATGTTCATATGTTTCTGAGAGACATATGTATACATTTGCAAGTATACATATTTATAAAGAGGACACATACTTGACAATTACTTATATGCATGTATGTGTGATGTGTAGCTGTAGCTATGCATATATAAGTATGTACATTTATAGATGTATGACTACATATCTGGGATTATACATGGCCATGTATGTGAACACCCGCATCCGGGAGGGACATGCACTGTTTGTATACAGAGGTTGTGTGCATCATTATGACGTGGAACCTGGACAGGGTATACAATTTGTGGATGTGTACTATTTGGACGATGGCTATGGGGAAGCTTCTAGGGAACATGTGAAAGGTATATATTCCCGATAATGCATGTGGGGAGACGTGCATCACGGTCAGGTGTTTAATCCTGGGTCGTAGGTTATGCAGGACCGGCTGGAGGCTGAGCAGGGTTGTGGACAACTACTGCTAATGCAACTTGTGTCCGGAGGTCTACGGGGCTGGACATCGTGTTGTGCCACCAAGTCTAATCTTTAGAACAGACACTTATCCCATGAGGGATGTCCAAAAATTGTGGATGCCAATGACTCCCATTCTTTTGGTTATATGAAAATGAGGGAGGGTTATACATGCATGGGATACCTAGTTTGCAGGCCTGAGACTGCCTAGATTGAGACTGCCTACTAGATGTGGGTAGGGGGCACTTTGTGCAGATATGGCTGGCCCAAGCTAGCAGCCCAAGTATGGGTGGTTTTGGTGGACTTTCAGCAAGGGGGAGTGTGCTGTGGAGGGGATAATTGGTATTCAATTATGTATCCAGGTGTGTAGGGGTTGGATGGTCAGTTCAGGCCAGACCATTATGTGGGTGTGAGCCAGTACCATTTCTGTACATGTGATGTGTATCGCACATTTTAATGTTGATATGTTTGTGGGATTGTGTTCTGCAGTATGGCTTGTTAGGGTGTATTGGGGATGTGAATGTATGTTATTTGGTTTCCTTTTTGATTCACCCACTGCTCCCTCGTACACCTCCAGTTCACCTATTGTACATCCGACCCAGTTTCTCCTTGGTGAATTATTACATTACCCGTCACCCCCCCAGAATTCCACAAACACATTATCCATCCCTCCTCTGGTTGCTGGCACATGGCACAGAAAGCAGTACACATTGCGTACTCTACATATCTCTTGTATCAATATGGTTCTTCATAGGTTCATAGGTTCATAGGTTGGTACTAGGCTATCTGCCCTAGGGCTTATACAAGCCTAGCCATAACAATTCCCTGGATAAATCTTCCCACAATATTTACTTCTCTGGACCCCTGTCTAGCAGGGTGACTGACTGATGTGAGGACAACCGTAGCATATTTGGTCTTCCACATGCTGTACTTCACGCACATAGGTAAACACAAATACTTATCTTTCATGACATGGTAGGTTGACCCGGATAATACCCATTCATTTTTGGGCTGTCCAGACAAGGGCGACTCAGACCGCAAATGGGCAGATATTGAGCGAATGCTCTGACCATTGGTAGGGTTGCCACCTTTTCAAATGGCCAAAGTGGGACATTTTTGGTACAAACATCAGATTTTACAGGCTGACACATACCCACGGTCAGTACAAAGGATAGAACTTACCTTTTTTGCCTAAATAAAAGCTTATTCTTGCAGCATTTTAGATGCTTATTCTGTTTCTTATAACATTTCGGTATTTTAGATACAGAATAACTGTTTTATGCAACTATTACATAAAATATAGGAAATAATTTTGTCCTAAAATCTCAGGACATTTGCCATTTTTAAATTTTTTTGTCAGGACACAACTGCCCAAAGAGGGGACTGTCCCTCGCAAAGTGGGACAGGTGGTAAACCTAACCATTGGGCTAGGCTTAGCAAAGGTCAGCGGCGTGCAAACACGCTGTGTTTCGCTTCCACTTGGTATAAAAATCAACACTACAATGAAATACGGACACGTGGTTTTAAATGTCATTGTTCGAGGGACGGGGGCTCAACATTCAGCTACGTGCTTGTGTGTTTACACCTATGATTTTATTTTGGTGTTCATGGAACTCTCTTGTATGCTTTGCATACATTTCAGTATCCATGGACACTAACAGGAGTGATTACTATTAGAGGCAGTCTGTACTAGTGAGCATTTTAGGTTGCGCGACTGTAGCCAACATGTTCACGCCTCCGTGCAGCACTTAAACAAGCCCTCTGTACTCACGCACATTTCCTGTGCATGTGGATGGTGTGGCAGCGCACCTTCATTAATATGCATATGGTGCTGCTGCTCCATCTCTACGCTGCACACTCGGCGTAAGGCTAATGCCATCCTTGCGCCGAGCTTCATGAATCCCGGGGCTAGTTTGTAGCTTCACCTTCCGGTTACAGGCAATTAGCCTTTACCTGTTCTAATTTCTGTGAGACTCACAAGTGACGCAACTGTATTCTCTTTCCTAGTTTAAATATGCATTTAAAAGCAAAATACAAGTAAAACACAGTGTAAAGAAAATACACCACAATATACGATATAGAAGAAGGCAATGAAGCAATACAAATACAAGAATGCAGAAACAAACTAACCTTTCCTTCTCGGCAATCTATGACAATCTGTGTCAGCTTTTCCAGTAAACCTTGATATGTATTTTTCCTCCATAAATAGAAAGTTTAGTTTCTAGATCCACCCACAGATCATGAATAATTAATCTTAATTGACTTATTTTGATTTCTCTATAAATGACAGGAAAACCATCTGTTGTCTCTTTGTTTAAAATGCAGAATACAAGTAAAACAGTGTAATGAAAATGCACCACAATATACGTAATAGAAGAAGGCAGTGAAGCAATACAAAATACAGGAAAGCAGTGCAAATTAACATTTTCTTCACAGCAATCTATGCAGAGTCTGAGTTTTTCCAGTAAAGCCTTGACATTTTTTTTACACCTTTAAATAGAAGATTTAGTCCCCAGCTCCACCATGAGTTCACTGGAAAATTAACCTTAACTGACCTGTTCAAAATTCTGTCTGACTCACAATAGACACAGTTGTGGTCTCTTTCCTAATTCAAATGTGCAGTTAAAAGCAGAATGCAAGTAAAACACCATGCAAAAAATTGGGGAGCTGGGGGTGGGAGATGGTGAAGTCTAGGAGATCAGTGCTAATTAACGCTTAGTTCAAATATTTCTGTTAGCATATGTCTAACATAAAAAGGAAGATTATAACAAATGCTTTATACAAACATATTAAGGAAACAGGTACATCACATACATTTAAGTTTTTGATACTTAAAGTTAAGACAGAAGTATTGAGGGGTGGTGACATCAACTGAACAAGAACTAAACTGGATTTTTAGATTTAAATCACACATTCCCCCTGGGCTTAATGCAATGGTCACTTTAAGACCTCATCTAAGCTGCCTGCATAAGTAACCAGGTTCACTAATTGAATTTGATCATGTGACATTCTTAATCAAATGTATACCACAATATACAAAATAAAAGAAGACAATGAAACAATGCAAATTATAAAAAAGCAAAGAAAAAAACTAACCATTCCCTCAAAGCAATAGATGGTAGATGTTGAGCTTTTCCAATGAAGCCTTGCAATGTTTTATTTTACCTGTCAAATAGAAGGTATAGTTCCTAGCTCCACCCTCGCTTCACAGGTAACTAATCTTAATTTACCTGTTATAATTTCTCTGACTCACTAGAAGCACAACTATGAACACTTTTATAATTTAAAAATGTTAAGAAAATGCACCACAGTATACAAAATAGAGTGGGGCAATGAAAGCATATAAAATATAAGAAAGCAAAAGCAAACTAATCTTTCCCTCGCAGCAATCTGTGGTAAGTCTGAGTGAGCTTTTCCCAGTAAAGCCTTAAAATGTTCTGTTTTACCAGTTAAATAGAAGGTTTAGTTCTTAGCTCAGTCCTCAGTTCACATGTGATTAACCTTAATTGACATGTTCTAATTTCTGTGGGACTCACAAGAGACACAGCTATGGTCTCTTTTCTAGGTTAAATATGCAATTAAAAGCAGAATAATACCATATTATATAAAACAGAATAAGGATGATGGTTTGATGAACATTGGCTGCAGGACTGGTATAAAGAAAGGGGTGGGGGGAGTCCATCCATCATGGAACTGAATTCTTCCCCTAAGTTATTGCTGTGCATATATGGGATAATTTGCTGTAGGACAACTTAATTTTATTTAGAACTGATAACATGGGCATAGGTAGTATGTTAAATCACCTGGGGGGGGGGGTAATACTGGGAGACTCATTAGAGAGCTGTACTGAAATGCACATGACACAACATAAGATTAAGTGCACAGCATATTGAAAGGCAGGAAAATTATATTGCTGACTCACTTTCTCATTTTCAGAGGAACAGGTTCAGACAATTGGTGACAGCAGCACACCCAAAGCCTTACATGACTCCTCAACACCTTTAGTACCTGATGGAACATGGATTTAGGGCATGATAGAGAAAGCACTGCATCCAAGTACACGTGTATGGTATAATAGATACATTGTCCTTTTTGTAGGAACAAGCCCTGATGGGGGGTGCAAGTAAAGTGGCCAGTAGCAGCACCACAGCTATGAAGTTACATTTTTACTTGAAAAAAGAAGGGCATGCCCAGGTGCACACCTGGCAGCAATTAGTCGGTATCAAAGTGTGTGAGGGTGGCAGGATACTGAGTAAGCATTCCCAGTTAGAAATATGCTCCAAGCCTGGGCAAGAATGGAGATCAGGAGCAATGATGACCATCAGCCCATTGGTCTGAATATTTTTGCACAGGTATGGGAAGTTCTGAGACAGTTATGTAGTTTGGAGTATGAACTGTGGCTGTTTCGGACAGCACACATAATGGTGTTTTTGGGGTGTTCCGGATATCTGAGATAGTGCAGCTCAATAAGTGTGACAACTCTCCATGGCTGCTAGAGCTCAGGGATATTAAGCTGGAGGCTGATAGGGTATGGGTATATATGAGAAAGAGTAAGACGGACCAGATAAGAAAAGAAGTGTGGCAGAGGTTTGATCCTGTAAAGGATGCAGAGTGAGATATAGTTATATGGATTAGGAAATACCAGTTGATTTCCACAATAAAAAGCAACAGGACCCAGAAATGGCAACTAGTCCAACTTTATTCACTAAAATAACCACGATCAGGGCTTTCGTCTGTGATAAACAGACTTCATCCAAGCTCTAACCATGGTTCTTTTAGTGAATAAAGTTGGACTAGTTGCCGTTTCTGGGTCCTGTGCTTTTTATTGTGGATTTTAGAGTTTGCTGTTGGTGTTTGTGAATTTCAATACCAGTTGATTTGTTTGAGAGGTGATGCATCATTCTTTTATCATTGAAATTGAGTTCCCTTATCTAGCTACAAGTTCTGAGCAGTCCTTTAAAATGCCATAGAGTGGTTGGGTCTTGAAAATCGCAAGTTAACAGCTCATTCTTTCAAAATAGGGGCTGAATTACATGCCCACACATAAGGAGAATCAGAAATTGAGGTTAAGTGCTTAGGTTGGTGGAGATCAAAAGTTTACAGACGATATCTCAGATCATGATGACTAATCAGCATTCTCTTTTACAGGTGTCATAAACCAGCTGATGGAAGTATGAATTCTATGGCATTCTTTCTTGTACCACACAGCCAAAGGATTGGGTGAATTGGGGAGAAATCCAGGTTTCAAAGAAGAAGAAGAGATGAGGGTTCACTGTCTGGGAAGGAGAGAAAATCAGTAGAGGTGCCTGCTAGCTGCTTTGATGGTGTATTTTGAGTCAACACCTGAGTGATGAGCAATTATATTGCATATCGGTGGAATGATGCTATAAGTAGCCCATTGCTGCACCTCAGAAATAGAATTTGTCAATGGTTCAGACAGATCAGACAGAAATGGCTGAACATAAGTCTTGTGTTGTGAGGAGCAAATAACATAAAAGCAGTAGAAAGGATTAGGAAGTTGATAAACAGATTCATTGGAAAAAAGTAATTGCGTTTGGAGTTTGGGTAGTGCATCACACTAATATTAATGTCAGTTCACTAGAACTTTGTTCATGACTGTGACAAGTTATTCTATCAGTTGTGAAAAGTTATTTATAGGAAACCTTAAAGGAATTGGAAGGTTTCCAAATGTGCTTGGGGGAAAGACTGCTTGTAGAACAAGCCATCTACTTGTGGCAGAAGGGTAGAATTGGAAGGCTAAATTGCAGAGGAGTGCACTTGGCCTGAGGAGGGGTGCAGACTCAGGCAACTTGGCCCTTCTCAGGGTGGGCAGTCCAGTGGTGTAGTGGGGAGGCTGGAGCCACAGCCTGGGGTCCTTCAAGTGGAAGATCCCCTTCAACCACTGATATCTGTCTGAATGGTGAAAGGGGACTGGCAGTGTTTGGTTGCAGATCACTTCAGCCATTGGTGATGGTTGAGCATTTATAAGAATGGTGATTGGTGTTGTATGGGTTGGTAGATTTGACTTCCTTCCAAGTTATGTCTTTTGTGTAAGTCAGAATATTCATTCTTGGTTGACATTGATTTGGTCAGATTGACATTGGTTTCTGATCTGGCGCTGATGTGATACCTAATTTGATCTGATTGGCATAATAAATACATGGCTGCAGCCATTTCTTTCAGGCAAGTTTGTGGTGTGATTTGTTACACTATGTGCATGCTTATTTTCATCGGCAGGCAATAGATGGCTTTAAATAATACAGCTTTAAGAGGAAGAAAATGAGAACTGCTAACATGTTCATACTTGGGTTGCAGGTTACTATCTCTTGATCTCTGTAACCAGTACAATCAGTCCAAACTATTAGTTTGCAAATGTCGATATAAGGCTAGAATATCAAAGTGAAGTCAGAAAACGATTTATAATGTGAGCTTCCATCTCCCAAGGTAATCTTTTCCTTTGATCCTGGAACAATAACAATATGTACTAATGGCCCAAGGATACCACAAACCCTTACCTTTATTAATACTCCTAACTATACTAATTATACCCTCTCTACTTACTCTCTATGAATACCACACATATCCAGGACTCCACACCCACAAAAGGCAAACCTCCATTCCTACTCTTACCTCTCCTCACAGTCTTAGCAACTACTCCTGCCCAGCAAAGTACTGAGCAGCCAAGTTTCATAGACTTACTCACATCTCTCAATTTAACCCTATACCTAGAAAAACCAAGAACCTAATTTTTAAACTCTTACAACTCATCCTAAAAGTACAGCCCCACTCCCTTTTAGATGGTGATATATACCCAAACCCTGGTCCAACCTCACTCACAACTACACAGCCTAATACACCAACTCCTGCTATTACAAACAAGCTTTCCAAGCAGGCCAACTCCTGATAGCTCATCTTAACATTCATAGCATTAATAATAAAGTTGCTCATCTGCATGCTCTTATAGATGTACACTCTTTTGACATATTCTGTCTGTCTGAAACATGGCTTAATCCATCAGTACAAGACAGTACAGTTTTACCCCCTGGCTATAATATCCTGAGATGTGGCCATAACATTAAGAAAGGTGGAGGCGTAGCCATACTTTATAAGAATGGATTACAAGTTACCTTGCTAGACTCTAAACTTCCACTTTCCAACAATGCAGAAATTCTTCTAAGATACAGCTGAACAAATGTAAAGCCATATATCTAATCTGTGTCTATCTTCCACCAGGCAATAACATCAACACATTAGAGGCTATCCTTAGCCAGCTCTCTAGCAACTACCCCCAAGAAACCATTATACTTGGAGACTTTAACATAAACTGGAACTCCTGTATATCTGAGCAACCTTCTACTCATATCAACCTATTTGACTTTACTCAAACTATAACATCCCCTACCCGTACCAATAAACTTAACAACAAAACAAGTACCCTCGACTGGATACTTACTAATACTCCTCAACAAAATTATAAAACAGGTACCCTCCCAGAGGACATAAGTGACCATTTGCTTACCTATCTAATCAGATCTAAAACTGAACTCCCAAACTCTATCATTTGCAAAACTATTCGTACTAACAAAAATTTTAACCCTGCTCAGTTTCAAACTGAACTAAGAGCCTGTGACTAGTCACCCCTGAAACACCTACCATTAGATAATGCAGTTAAATATTTTAATTTAAAATTTCTTTCCATTTTAGATTGCCATGCCCCATTATGCAAAGTTAGAATCAGAACTAAACCTGCACCATGGCTCACCAAAACTACCAAACAAAAAATCTTGCAAAGAAATAAACTATGGGCCAAATGGCGTTCAACAAAAAGCTCCTCAGATCACTTACAATTCAGACAGCTAAGAAACAAAACAAAAAAAGCCATATTAGCCGATAAAAGAAACTACTACCATCAGCTTCAACAAACCCACCAAAATAATCCTCAGAAATTCTGGCTAGGCATCAACAACCTCCTACACCCAGGACGCTCAAGCACTCCTACTCCCACTGGCTCTGATCACAACAATCCCAACCAAATAGCAGACTCATTTAACACATTTTTCACTGAAACAATACAATCCCTAGCTAACCAGCTCTCCCCTAGCACCCCATGATCAAACATAACCTCTACCAACAATCCTCCTCTATTTAATTTTCTGCCAGTGCCCACATCCCTCATCTTTAACCTCATCCAGAAACTTAAACCCACCACACTCTCTGCAGATCTACTACCTGCAGAATACCTACAAAAAGCTGCTAAAGTCATAGCCTACCCCATATCCATCCTCATTAATAGAACTATTTCTGAAGGAACTATCCCCTTAATCTGGAAAGTCTCTCACATTATCCCCCTGCACAAAGGCGGTAACTCCAAGGAGTTCTCCAATTACAGGCCCATAGCCATATTATCTCCTCTGGAAAAAATAATGAAGAAATGTATTCATTTACAACTGTTACCCTACCTACTTGAAAACAATCTACTAGCACCTTGTCAACATGGCCTTAGACCATTCCATAGCACCACCTCTGCTCTCCTATCCTTCACTAACCAAGTTAATAGTAATCGTAATAATGATACTCTATCCACAGCCCTTTTTATCGACCTGTCTAAAGCATTTGACATGGTTAACCACTACCTTCTCTTAGACACACTCAAAAACTTATCACTGGATGCCCTTACTATACAGTGGTTCCAATCATACCTAAATAACAGACAACAGGCTGTTCTATGGGAAAATACTTTATCTTCCCACCTCCCAGTAGCCTTAGGGGTCCCTCAAGGATCCATACTGGGTCCTTTACTCTTCTCCATCTTTACAAATGACCTCCATTTGGTAATTCCACAAGCTTACTGTATCCAATACGCAGATGACTCCACACTCATATGCTCTGCTACTACCCAATCAGAACTTCAGTCACTAACCCAAAAGACCTTTAGCACAGTTGAAAACTGGCTCCTACAAAGGTGTCTTATCTTAAACCCTAAAAAAACTAAAATGCTACTATTCACCCCCATTCGCAGAACCTCCCCACTTAACTTTACTATTACCTCAAATAATGGAACTATAATATCCCCCGAACCAACCACCAAACTACTTGAAGTACTAATAGATAATCACTTGTCTTTTGAACCTCACATTAATAACACCATAAAAACAGTTAATAAGAAACTAGGTTCCCTCTATAGAATTAAACCCTTTTTAACTCCTCTAGCCAGGGTCGCCATTGCTCGCACACACCTTATCTGTACCCTCCTGTATGCCTCCCCTATCTATACCAAAATATGCAAGAGTAACCTGAATAAATTGTCATCCTCCTACAACAATATAGCCAGATTCGCAGCAGGGTCCTCCTATAGAACTCATCATTGTATGAATTTGAATAAACTCGGATGGCTAGAATTGCCAAATCTAATACTTTTTAATCAACTAACAGTAGCCCATAAGATCCTGTATCTACCTCAAAATACACCCATACTCACATCCATAGTCATCCCCTATAACAATCTCAAAACCTTGCACTCATCTAATAAACTACTGGTACAAATATCTAAATCCAACAATTCAGCTGGTGACACCCTGTTCTCTAATACAGTAGGCAAGGCCTGGAACAGCCTTCCAAGTCAGCTAACCTCACTATCCTTTAAGTTTATACACATGTGGAACCCAGAGAAGCTCTCTCATTCACATGTTTTTAATTCTGCTGATCACATTCACATCTTTGTCATAGGTTCATAGATTAGTACTAAGCTAACTGCCCTTGCGAGCCATTTTAAGCTTAGCCAATTATCCCTTGTGAGACTCAAACCCTGCACCTTGTGTTTGTAAGGCAAACACCTTAACCATTAGGCCACCCTTTTAACCTATTTAAAAGCAAGCTCAAAACCTACCTCAAATCACACTGGCTATGCCCCCGTGATAACCCAGACTAACAACCATACCCCTTTCAAGACTCCCATGATTCCTAGCCTCTTTTGAACATTATCTTGTGTTACCTCTCTGATAGCAGTGAGCTTGACCATTCTGAGGATTCTTTCCTCTTGTAAATATGTATATACTGTGAATTTCCAACTGTGTTCATATCACACCTCAACTCTTGTGAGACTAAACACTATTATTGTATCCTCCTATTTGCTTTTGTATACTCTAACCATTCAACACTAGTGTTTATCTTCTGATTTCTTGTGTGACCAAAGTATCTACAGCATTTTAGTTATAATTTCCATTATTAATTCATACTACTATTGTATCAAGCTTATTTTTACATCAGGCTTTTGTTCCTACTGGTATACAGAATATAAAATCCTAGTTATGTAATATATCATAAAGTTTTGTAATGTACCAATGTCTACTTGATATATATTTGTTTGTCCTATTTGGTTATTGTATTGTGGAGCTTTTCTCCCCGGGCCTCCACTGAAAATGGACATATATCCAGCTGGACTAGCCCGGTCAACAAATGTAAAATAATAAAAATAATAAAATAAAATAATAATGTATTCTGATAAAGCCTTCTTTTAGAAAGGTAATCACAATGAGATAAGTAAGTCAAGATATCTGTCACTGTATGCCTATGAGAAGGTACAACAAATTAGGCTTTCAAGTTCTAATTCTGTTCCTTAGTGAGGTATTTTGAGAGGATGGCATAAAAATATTCCTGCCTGTCTGCAGCTTCTGTCCATTCTGACCTAGCAGTGTTGAAATCAGAAACAAAATTCAAAAACCTTTTACCTTTCTGTCTGTACCACTCTATCCCTCTCAAACTATAATTCTAAAGCTTGCTCACTCTGTCTCCCTCTCTTGAAAACTGAGACTCTTTGCCTGACTAGATGATACAAAATTAAAGGTTTCTTTTGCCAGCCTATTTTTTTTAAAGAAAATGAAAAACATTTACATTTATGTGTCTACTTTCTGTCAGGTTTCCCCTAAAAATGCAATCTTAAATATCACAGCTCCGTGCCCAAATCAGTGTGTTCATGCCTTTTGCTAAAGCAAAAGAAATACCTAGCTGAAATGCTTAAAGTTTAGTTAACTAGAACAGAGTATTGATACACAGATCTTTTATAGATTCTGTGCGAGAACACTGATAAATTACTCACAGTCACACTGTAGGCAAATGGAGAATCCAATCCCAGACTAATGGATGAAGCTCATTAACAACTCATGGATTAATCATCAATTGTTAGACTAGATTGACAACTTTCCTTTGCTTGACCAGTAAAAAGGCACCTCACTGAAGAAATAAATGTAGCTGTTTTCAAGACATTTAATTGTTAGTATCTGTTATGAGTTAATCATTCCCTCCCAGACGGTGCCACATGACTCCGTCTGGTGCTACACAGGTTGATGTGGTGTGCCAAATGTATTTCTATGGTAAATGGCTTCCCTTATTGATATTTTCTTCTTTGCCTCCTTTTTATCTAAATTATGATGTTGAGGCAGGCCTATCAAGTCTAGACATTCTGTTCTTGGAAATAAACTTTGTGACCCTGCGCAAGTCATTCAGAGTTTTCTTGCGTCACCCCTGAAGAGATGAACTCAAGCCTAGTTACATTGGTTAACATATAAATACTAATAATTAAAAAAAAAACTTTTTGAAAAAAGAATTTGAAATACTTAAGATTAAAAGATATATAAGTTAGAGCTGATTATAGCCCATTTTGACCATTTTACATCTCAGAACCAGTGCAGTTTTGCCACACTAAATCCACCAACTAATATGAGGAAAATCACATATCCAAAATGTGACTTCAAATGCAATTTCTTGCCTCTCTTCCTAGCAAGAAACTGGCATCTGAAGTAATTTTTAATGTTTTTAGTACATGCATCTGAACTGAGAATTATAGACGTGTGGTGACTTTCGTGTGTTTTTTGAATTATAGAAATGCATCAGTTCAATCAAGATAATACCCTGCAACTTTGACTTAGACCAGTCATAATTCAATGTCTGTAAAGCTTGATAATTAAACTCCCTAATAATTAACTCTTTCCCAGCATCTGTCCTGGGATGAATTTTCCTTTACTTCCTAATGGCCACCTGATTGAGATTCGCATACTGAGCATAACATTGCATGCTAAAGGATTTTCTTCTGTACTCCTGAGGGCTGACAAAAATACATCTGCCTTATACAAAGATCTACATAATGGTTTTGTCCTCTTTCATATTCGTTGATCCACAACCAATCATTAATCTCAAGAAATCAGCCATAACTGTATTCAGTACCTCTTATAAGCATAAACATGGTTGACCTATCAAAATCATACACCCACTCCACAACTATTTCTCTAGTCCTACACCACAGGTACATTGACACAAGACTGTGTGAAGTAAAGTCCAGTTCATTAAATACCATAATGAAACTACTGTCTTTAGAGTTCTCAACTAACTTAAACAAGATGGCCAAAACATCCACTCCACAATCCAGAAAAGCAACACAATGTTAATCTACCAGTTCCCATACTGGAGTATACCCTACTTGTGATATTGCTTCATGCATTGCACAATACTGCCTTGCAATAGACAGATTGTGCTAGACCAAATGTGCCATTTCATCATATTAGCAAAAAGAATACATCACTGTAGTGGAATTAACAAAAAAGCAATTTGTTTCACTACAGCCCTGAGGGTGTTTACCAAATGCATGGCTGTGGTAGCAGCACATCTAAGGTTGCAGGGAATCCAGGTGTTCCCATATTTAGATGACTGACTCATCACTGCCCTAACCAGGCATCACTTGGTACAAGCAAGAGACCAGGTACTGAGAACTTGTTTAAATCTTGAAATCTCCATAAATCACATCAAACTGAACTTGCAACACACCCAAAAACTGGAATTTATAGGAGCAATTTAAACACACCATCCATGGTTGCATTGTTCCATTGTCAAGAATACAGACTATCAGAAACCAAGTCGTCAGGATCATCTGCAGTACGAAGACTTCAGCCAGAATAGTTCTACAGGCTCTAGGTTTGATGTCTACAGCCATAATCCTAGTGCCCCTGGTGAGGTATTACATGAGAATATTACAATGGATGCTGCAAACACAGTGGTCCTTTTTCATTCACCCTGTGTCTGTTAAGATGATAGTGACTCAAATATGCTAAAGTTACCTTACATAGTGGATGCAGTCTTGCCAGATTCAACAAGGTCAACAGTTCATACTTCCTTAGCCCGAGGCCATGGTGACCACGGACACGTCCCAGTTAAGGTGCAGGGGACATTACCTGGGGAAGTCCAAGGTGCCTGATGCCCTGAAGAGGCCAATCTGCATATCAATGTTCTATAGATGAGAGCGGTGTTCTGGCATTGAAAGCATTCCAAGACTCTTCTCCCTCTTGGGACAATTGTGATTCAAACAGACAAGATGTCAGTAGTTTGGTATATCAACAAACAGGGAGGAACCAGATGTTATCCCCTGTGTTGAGAAGCTCTCAGAGTGTGGCAATGGGCGATTGCCTCCATGAAGTGTAGTAGTGGCATGACCACTTCATTTGTCCTTTTGCCCTTCTTTCATTAACCTCTAAGCTACATATTTGTGACTATTGACTCCATGATGATGTCTGATAGTTTATCTAGAACTTTCTGTATTCTTTCAGATCACAGGATTAAGTAGCTCTCACTATTATCTGTGCTCACAGTATTTGAGAAAGACTTCCCAAAACTCTCTGCGGTGTGACGGAAATAGCTGCTGCATCAAATTCATAATCAGCAAATATTTCTCAGCTTTTATTCAGTCCTAAAGCAGCATTTGTCTGCCCTGTATGCATGTAAATATTTGAAGAATCATGGATATGTACTGTTATATTTTTTATTCTGTTTGTTTACTGGGAAAATCTGATTGAGAGAAACAAGACCTGTTTTCATCTGAGGCCTGTGAGAAAAGCTGCAGCAATGTACTATTGTATTACAAATTGACAAAGTTGGTGTATTAGTAATTCTGTAAACAAATAAAACAATAAATAGAGACTGACCAAAAATACACACTGATATGAATATTGACATAGTTGGGAATCAAGACTGCAACAAGTTAAGGTAAGATTAAGAGTGTATATAATATGAGAGGAGTAGAGATTACAAATAAGTTATGCAGGAGATAGAAAGGGGTAGCAGAGGACGAGTTAGGCTGCACTAGATGGAGCCTTAGGAGGTACAAAGGAGGGACTGAATGGAGAGTTAGCAAATTATCAACTGATAATCTTATACTATTTCAGATTGGAGTTTTTCTCCCAGGGTGTCTGCTGAAAAGAGATAAAAAGCTCCAAGGTTCTAGATCTGAAATAACAAATTATCAGCCGATAAACTTAACTTCTACTATAGGGTAACATTTTGAATATTTATTACAAATGCAACAAAGCATGGTTTCATGAAGAGTTGATCCACATGACAACATCTTTTTAAAATGTTATATCTAAAAATTTAGATAGAAGGAAAAGTATAGATTGTATATTTTAATGTAAGCAAGGCCTTTGATATAATAACAAACAATGTTATACACAGACTTCAGCTGAAAATTAATCCATATATGTTACAGTTGATAATATGAATGAATAGAAGAAAACGGAGTGGAAATATGTGAAGGAAAATCCAAATCAATACATGTAACGTCTGGAGTATCCCATGAATCTATCCTGGGGAAAGTATTATTTAATAAGGTTTTCTCCAGTTTCCCTAACTCTACAGAGTTTTATTTTGGCAAGTATATTGATGACTGTAAACTGTAAACTTGGTGCATTTTTTTGTAATAATGGAGATTATTTCCGCTAAGTAATTTAATATGCAGTAAATTTATGGTCATCCAAAACTGGATTATGCTTTCATAGTGTTAGGTAATAGCTTTTTGTAGGTTTTAATGTCATTCAATAAGTGTGGACAATCGCTAGATTGAAATTTTAGACTCTATTAAATGTCTGGAGAAGATTGATCAAGGACTAAATTTTAAAAGCATGTTGAACATGAAGGTGTTAACCAATTGGGACTGTTATTTGAGCAATAAATAAAAAAATACTTTTATGTCCTTTGTATATCATTGTTTAAACTTGTTGTATATAACTTGTTTTTTGTCATTTAGCAATAAGTGATCTACAGAATTTGGAGATTGTGCATAAAAAATGATAAAATGCCTAATAGCTTTCATATATCAAGCATATAGTGAAAAGCTTACATTTTGGCCATGCATTTTAAGCAGATCTAGATAATGTAAGACCAAAAAGCCCACTTTTTATATTTAATAAATGTAGGACTAGCAAAAGGCCTTTGTTTTTTCTCAGTGCATTCTATATTTATGGAATAAGTTGTCACAGTGCATATATGGCAACATCATTTAACACTTTTAAAATAAGACTGGATGATTATATGGGAATTAGAGAATATATGCATGGAGTGAAAGAATGGCCTTGCACCCAAAAATGTGGAATGACTCAAACAAAACTAAATTTCTTGGCTTAGTCTAGGAGTTTCTCTGAGTACAAGAAGCTGCACTGTACTCTGACTAAATCCACAACATTTGAAATGGTGCATATACAGTGGTACGTGTACAATGGTACATGTACAGTGGTACATGTACTGCAGACTACCCATATATTGTGCTTTCTGTTGGATAAGGAATCCTAAACCTATTTGTAAGAACTGTACAGGCAGTTTGATCAAAGTTAATACTGTTGTCTAAAAGTATGTTTAAATCCTTTAAGACTATGTCTGTTTTGAGCATGACCATAGGTGCACTTAGTACAATAGACAGTCTCCAATTGTGTGTATGTGGGGGGCGGCATGTTTTCTGATTCTCAAACAGCTTACACTGGGTTTTCTTTTTTCAACCGGATATTGATCTGATTTCTGCTTGGTTGCTTCAGTGCCATATTGCTACTGAACCAATCAGCAATGACACTCATTTACAGCTATTGTTTTATGTGCAATTGCAGTAATACTGTGGAAGTGGCATTCATGGTGAGCTTTAAGAAGTGTACCCACTCAGATATACTTACCTTTGAAAACTGAAAATATTAATTACAAGTATTTTTATTCCTTACCGTATTTAATACGATTAACTTGAGTGCTTTACTACAGACATTTTCCTAATCATTTTGTAATGTTCTGTTAATCTTTCCTGTTATATAGCTTCTGTAATCTGTTCATCTCCATTTATTACAATTATTTATTCATATTTAGTTGAATGGGTTAGTTCTGTTAGACTAGTTACCTATTTTCAGGGGACACATAAGGTGATTTTTACACTACTATGGGAAATTTGGCATGGGCACCGGAAAATTTCCCAAAATCTTTTTGACAGCTGCTGTGGAATCTTTTACACCTACCTGAACTCCCACCAACTCAGGCTGATGGGGTCTCAGTTTAACATTTCATCCAAGGGATGCTCCCCCACCATATACTGTACTGCAGTGTCAGCAGTCTATCTACCTAGTGTTGGAATAGAAATTACAGCCTTCCATACCAAAGGTGAGTGTCTACTTGTTGCAGCACTGGCACTGTAAGGGTTAATTGATGGAGCCCTGAAGATTTTTATACCAATGAGATCAGCTTTAAAGGTGTAGTTGTGTACTTTCCTACATGCACCTAATGCCTAGCATGATCCTTTTCATTACATATTTGTTGTAGCAGCAACACCTCATATTCTACATCCTCCATATTTATTGTATAAAAAGTGAAAGCAGGCCTTGAACCTGTCACTCCATCCATAGGTCTGTTGTTATAGATGAAATGTTGCAATTTACAGCCCATAGTACTACCTTTAACTGATGACTCTTCAACTTTTGTTCACTCTCTTCTTGGTATTTTCATTTGTTCATTTAAAATAAATGATTTTGTTCTCTGCATTATAAATTCTGTTATAACAGGAAGGTTGATGAGAAAGTTTGCAGCCCCTATTGTCTGCCAGTAGAACTGCTACTGAACTGGTTGCCTACCATGATAGGTGGTTGTGGTTCCCAGAACATGACTTTTTTCGCTTTGCGGTGCTGCCTTGGTGCAGCAGTGTATTAGTAATTTCCCTAGTTATTCCCTTTTAAAACAGTGCATTTACTAGATTATTCAGTATCGTTCAAGAAAAATACCTAATAATTTCATTGTTTTCTTTGTTAAAAATCTACAAAATATGAATGCAGCTTTACCATCAAAAAGAAAAGGCCTAGTGCTCCCTGGCAGGCTGTCTGTGTTCATCTGTGTGATAATGGGGGTCTTCCTCTTCTGTCACTCCTGCTCTTCTTCATCATCACTTTTATTCCTTTCTTTGTTTTTGTGGATCAGGAAAGTTTGAGTAGGTCGAAAAGTCCATTACAGCCAAGGCTCGAGGAAAAAGCTCCACAGAAGCAATATTTTTACATAAATTTGTAGCATGAAATGTAGAAATATTTCACATAAAATTGATATTTACTAAAATTGTAGCTTAGAAACAGTTTAACATATTAAAACAGATCACGCATTTGCATGAAAGTACAGCTAATACACAATATCCTTACATTAAACGGTAGCATAAATTTTAGGACTGTTTCACATATTGCAATTCAGCCACACACATTAAATTATTAACACATACAGATAAGGTAACTGATATGAATATTTATATATACACACAGAGTGAGACTGGAAAAGCAATCTATTCTTGGGAATTAAAAGTATTTATCAAAAGAGAAATAGTTCACAGAATAAGGAGTGAATTGTAGTAAACTGGATACCCATGGAGATAAATCAAACTGAATGTGGAGAGGCGGAGTGTAAAGTAAAGGGTATATACTGTACATGATAAAGGGTCTTTCAAGGAAGTGTGGGGTAAAGCAGCCATGTAGTTGTGATAAATATCTACATGGCTGGTTTGGGTTATCTGGGTGTGGAACATGTACAAAGCAGATGGTGATTAGGTATTTCTTAAGCTGAGTTTTGAAATGTTTAACTTATCTGAGTGTGTCAGGGTTAGAATTCCATCATTTTGAGATGTAGCTGGAGCATTAGGAGTGTCCTGCCTTGTTGATGGACATGGTACAAGCAAGATGCATTTGTTGCTCGAGTGCAGGTCTCTGGTACAAGAGATGTGTTGACATATGTTTTGTGTATTCCATTCTTTCCAGCTTATAAGTAAGTTTGTACATCAAGACTAACTGGGAATCGGATAAGTAATTTGGAAATTCCTGACAGTTTATCTCTCTTAAGGTGGTGAAATGATAGGCTTTGTATGTGGAGTTTGCAGTAAATTTAATTACCTTGCCATATATCATGTGTTCAGTTAAGATTAATAAAAATAGTAGATATGTACTCAAAAGCTAGGAGTAGGTGGATTTTCTAGCATTATCTGTGAGATATTACTTAACCCTGTAGGGGGAATAAAGTTTCATGTATGTTTGGCTGGCTTGATGGCAGTGTTGGTGGAATTGTATTTAGTCATAGATTAACAGCAGAAAGCTTTAAAACTGAGCCTATAAACAACAGGTTAACACATACTGTCTCATGGGTGAGTTGTGACCTCCTTCCCACATTTAGGTCAGTGCCTTGGATTTATGTCTTTTGCTTCATATTTGTGTATTTTTCAGACTCGTTTTATTCACTACACACAAGCTTTTTCCCCTAACTTTTGTTTTACATTGGAGTTTCATTTGTGCCTTCTGTTTATATGGCAGCATATAGCGGCTTGCAGACTTCCTCTGCTCTTCAGTTTAGTATTGTTTTTAGAGTCATTGTTGGGATATTGATTAGAGTTTGAAACGGAAAGGAAATTATGTTCCATATAGTGTGATGCATGCTATAGACACTTTTGTTTAAAATATTAATGCTTTTTTATGATTTGCAAAACTAATTTATTGATTCTCTTTTTAATTTTTTTTAACTTTGTGAATTTATTTCTATATATTATCTTTTGGTTGTATTTAGTTCAGAGCTATCATTTGCCCAGTTTATTCCATATATTCTTATATTTTCCAAGTGTCATATATACCAGAAACATGTTATTCATAGCCATTTCTCTCTCTCTCTCTTTTTTGGTAAGCCAGTTGCATAGGACAGTACTGGGATTTGTGGTGTCTGCATTAAACAGGACGTTTCATGTTTACGGATAAGGGTATTCTGTTATCATGACAATTGACCACTATATTTTTTCCCATGTATGTATTTAGATTGACAAGCAGAAGTCAACAATGGTGCCATCATCTGCATTGCAGATCAGGATTCTATATGCCCTTGTACAATTGCACCTCCTGTCAAAGCTGTGTCCTACACTGTGTTCTTGCCTGAGGACACATGCATGCATGTTCCTACACACACACTATGCACTGCTAATGCAAGTGAAGATCACAGTTCTTAACTTTTCATTTCTCCCTTGGACCAGCCACACCATCCTTCCCTTCTGAGGTGGGTGAGACAACATTAGCAGTTCCAATCCCATCTCCCCATTGCATTTGGTGCAGTGGTTTGTGCTTTCACCTCACAGCAAGGGTTTCTCTGGTTTGATTCTTGGCTGGGGTGGCTTTGGTGTGGAGTCTGCATGTCCTCCCTGCATTTGTATGTGTTTACTCCATGTGCTCTGGTTTCCTCTCACATTACAAAGACAGGTGGATAGAACATTTCTCCCTGGGCCTCTGCTGCAAATTGGCTCATTCCAAGTTTTACTTTCCTGATAAACAAATATTCAATAAAATAAAATTTCATCAGTGCCTGAACTATTAACCAAACTTGAATCATCTGGGGCAAAGTGAAAGGTTTATCTCTCTAAGTCTAAGAAGTGGTTGTCATCCTGGTTATTTGTAATGCTTGCTTTCTGTGTTACTACTGGAGTGATACCTTGTAAAAATAAACATTAGAGACACAAGGATTTTACAGTATGTGTTTTTATTCAGAGGAGAGAAGAAAATCAGCCACTGGGGAGATTAGGAAATATGGGGCTTTCTTTGTGTTGCCTTTCTGCGCTCAGAGTAACCTGCCTGCTTTGTTTTTTTTTCTGTTATACCACATTGCCAATACTAATGGTGGGCCACAAATTTTCCCAGGTATAAAAAAGACAGCAGGTTTGTTGTGGGCCTATGGGTTATCTCAGTCTCTGCCAGAAGCCAAGTTTGTTAGTAAGTCCACAAAAATGGGATGGCCAGCAATGAGATGCTTGCTTAGGGATCTGTTTCACCTAAGGCCAATCCTGATCCGATGAACTAGGTGGGCTGCCCAATATACGGATATAATGTTTATGTCTAACAGAAAAAGCTCATGCCTGTAGAGTGCTTAACTTTTACTATATGTGTTATGACCCTCCACCTCTGGGCCAGTAACCAAGGATCCTCAATCTTCACCACTGCCACCAGTGGGGGACATTCACTGGGAGGATAACAGGTACACACACAGTATCTCCAGATGCAGCTATCTGCATCAAGCACAATCAAGCACAATTTCCCTTAAGAGCACATGGGGAACATAGTCAGTCCAGGGCTGGTTTCTCCCTCTTTCTCCAGATCCCCAATAAGACCATCCGCTGGTGCAGCTATAGAGTTCAGATCTCAGCTGTGTTTCCAAGCCAAGAACCCAAGTCACCTCTCAGTGCTTTGTATCCCTGCCAAAGTAGCTGACACACATACTCTTTGGGATTTGATGTACATACACACCTGAGAAAGGCTGGTACAGGTTTACTATCTATTCCCCTGTCTGCCCAGACTATAAGGTAGTTACTAATGCCACCACACACTCCTGCCAGCTAGCTTAAGGCTCTTCCAAGGGTACCCAATGTACTGAGTGAAATTAATATTAATACAAATGATAGTCTGACCAAGAGCAAGGCTATTTATGAGTGGCCTACACAGTATCACCAAATAAATATGCCAATACTTGTAAAACTTAAATATCTCTACAAAGATCAGCCACAATGAAAGATCTAAATATATGTAATAACAAATAATAAAAGAACAAGCAAATACTAACTATATATTAAGAGTGACATCAGAGTTCAAAATCATAGGCAGTATTTAAAATAACATTGAAGGACAGGTTCAGACAAATAAAGAAAAACAATATCTAAATTAAGCTTCACTATATTCCTGACTGAATCTAAAAGAGTTACTATTCTCTACTTACTTAATAGAGCAAGGCAGATGATGTGGTGAATGGTCCTTCTTGCTGTCAGGCCCAAGACAGAATATAGAATGCTCTGTCTCACTACGAGACATCTCAAAATAATATCTAGAATATTGCTTCTGGGATAGCTTGCAGAATGACATCACTTCTGGTTATCTGACTTCTAGTTCCCATGCAACCCCCTATTGCTGTAAGCTGTCAGGATTTAGCACTTACCTGTAAAAATGCACACACAAGGGCTTTTGCTCTGATTTGTGGCAGATGCTTGAAGTCATAAAACAATCTCATATCTCCACGCTTCCAGAGTAGTAATTAGTTTGCCCCAAAGACAATACAGAAAGCTTCCTGATACAGATGTTGTGTGTCTATCTGCTATGAAACCTGTGAGATTAGCCTCTGGGATTCAATAAACTTCATGCAGGAATAGCACTGTTCCTGCACGGAGTGGTTTGTGTCCATATAGCACAGCAGTGCACCTTGCATATTCATGAAGGCCTGCTGCTGTTTAACCTCCACGAACAGGAACCATGAATGAGTGCAGGGGGTGTGTTCAAGTAGTGCACGGACATTGAACACGCCCCCTGCACTCAGAAAGTGCCATACAACACTTTCTAATATGATCTGGCATAATATTAGAGAATTACTCTAATATTATGCCAGTATTTCAGTATCCACGGACACTGAAATGAAATAAATGATCATTTCAGTGTCCGGTGACACTGAAATACACACAGCAGCAGGAAAGCAAAGCAGAGGGTGTGTGACAGGTTCTGTGACACACACCCTGCATTGTAAAAGTGCTGGACGACACCTCCGCAACCTGCTAAAGCAGGAAATGTGCACAGAAGCGCAAATAATGGGGGGATAGATCCCTGAAAAGGGACACATTATACATCATGCCCTCAAAAAACTTAGAAAATTGATAGAAAACAGGTCATGCATTAGCATGAATTACCAAGGGATGGAATATTCCCTGACAGCAGTCCATGTGGACAAAGGCACAAATAATGGGGGGACAAAACAATAAAAATAGGGACACTTCTGAAATATTACCCTCACACACTTAGAAAGTTGATAGAAAACAGGATATGTATTAGCAGGAATCTCTGAAGGATAGAAGACCGAAAGCCAAATGTATGCCATTATTTCCTGATTGCAGTCCTCACTGACTGTCAGAACACCACAATACTCACTATATAACATAATAATATAATAATAATATTATCATTTTTTTCTAGGCTAGGGAATGTTTAAGTGTAGCTAAGCATGGTGTGTATGATGTGGCCCTCTGCTTACCATAGCTTAAACATCCCATAGGAGATAAACACAAATATAGAGGTGAAACTTTTATGCTGCAATAGTATAGTGGTTAGAGCACTTGTTTTGCATGCAGGTATTCACAGTTTGAGAACCAACACAGATAAGTAGTTTTTATATGGGAAAGCAGTGCTAACATTATTTTTTAAACTTAAATTATGTAGTAACTGTTTTTTGTCAATCAGGGTAGTGTAGCTGGTGTACAATGTAAGTGTGAGTGCATATAACATGTGAAACCACCCATGTATGCACAAGTGTCCCATATAGTATAGCAACACCCCTTGCCAATGTAAGGAAAGCACATAGAGGGATGGTCATGTAAAGTACATCATATACACTTAATAAATGAAGTCAGTCTTCTTATATATTTAAAAATTAAAAGTGAGCAGTGGTTAGCAATTGTCAGCTATGCTTAGCAGGTGTAACCATTGCTAAGACATGAATGCTAAGCAGCAGGTAGCTCAGCTAAGTGGATTTGCGCACTGTTAAACACTGCTCAATAACTTCTCATTTAAGCAGTGTTAAAACCAGCTTAGCGGATTTGCGCACTCCTTAGTGGAGCTTAACCTTTTCAAAATGGTCCAGTGACAGCAAATGGTGGGAATATCGCACTATTTAAATGGCACAGGCACAATATATCCATAATCTGTTATAGTCCATCTGTGCAGATACAATGGCGGGCGCAATACTGGAGCATTCGGGATTCCAGGGTCATGGTTGGACCCCTAGTTAAAAACCATGAGGACAGACTGCTACAAGGCCAGTACCAGGGCTCCCAATACAAATCTGAGGCCTGGGACCATCTCACATGTGACCTCACCAGTGCTACTGGCATCCCCCAGACTGGTGAGCAGATACAGCACCACTATACCAACCTAAAGCATAAGAAGGGGGTGCTCTCAGACCAGTGAATCCAAGATGGACAGACCCAGAATGCTCCAGTAGTGTATCACTATAAAGTATTTTGTAGCAAATACAGGCCTGAGAATGTGATAGACAGATATGCATAATGTGTGTTTTTCTCCCCTACAGCTGCAGCAGAGAGGGCTGTGAACATCAAAGCCCAAGGTGACAGACTGCTGAGGCTGTACTAACAGGCTGGTGAGTACAAATCTATTTTACAGTATAATATTAAAATAGTTAAGAAGGAGTACATTGCTTACTGCTAGAAAGTACACCATTACTGTGTGAACTGAATTAATAAAAAAGTATGACTGATGAATACTGAAGTACAATAAAGACCCTTAAAAACTGTTGTGTGGTGTTTATTTTAGTATGTTGTTGTAGACATATATAGAGAATGTATACAGGTTCTTCAAAGCAAATATGGCTGTGACAGCATACATTAACTGAGGTTCATCTGTGAACAACCATTTAGGAGAAACCCTAGATGGTGCAGCTATAAAATGAGATATAATAAATTAAATGTGAAATATATACTGCACTAAGCTCTGAACCCTGAATAGTATTATAGAAAGTATCAATGTGTTTACCTTGCAGCATTGTCTTATGTTAACCTTTGCTTTCCAGGTTGTAGTAATCAAAAGGAGTAATGCACAGTACAATAACTATCTGTCATGCATGCATCACAGGATTACAAGTTCAGACTGTCTAACCAATAGACTATTAGATAGAAACCAGTGAAGCATATAACTGCAGTTTCCCATAAGCTCAGTGTGATGAGAACTAGCTTAGTTGTTAATTTTGCACACCCAGACATGGTTCAAATCCAGGGAGTGATACTAAGAAATGTGCATATCTACACACAAGGAATCAGGAATAAATGTAAAAACAGTCAGGTAGTGTTAACATATATTTTCCCTATAGGTTTTACAGGTAAGTAAATGTTGCCAGTAGTTGTATGAAGGGTATACTAATACACTGTGTACAACTGTTCAATTGTCCTACCACATACCTTCAAATGATTGCAGGGTAGCTACATACAATATGCACTCTTCCCAAATCATACCTCTCAACTCTACAGATATTCACTGAATGTCTACATATTTGTCTCAGATTTTTGGCCCATTTCACATAAAGTAGTGGAGTCATGGCAAATTAGTGGCAAACCATTATAGACTGAATTTAAAAAATAATAATAGACATAAATTGTCAGATGTCATATCCATCAGAAAAGCCATGTAAATGCAAAACCTGTTATTTTATCAACTTTCTAAGTTTGCAAGAGCAATATCTAAAACTTGCCCATATTTATGGGCCTTTGTTCCACTCTTATGTATGGCTTTGTCCAGATGTCATGCTGTAAGAGGTTGAGAGGTATGTTTCCGATACATGCCTCTCAAGTGTCACGCTGTCATGGCTAGTGGTCATTGCTGCAAATAATCCTGGACACAGATAAGAAAACAGCTGACATATGCCAGCAGCACACTCACATAACAGCAGTTCAGGGTACCCTTCCAGTGCCAAATGACCTGACATGTACGAGTCCTCTCTAGTCATGTACCCAGAGTTGTCACAGTTTGCCTCATACCATTCCAGGCTGACAGTTTAATAGGTATTTTTGTACAACAGAAACTATGGCCATAGGCAGATGTAAAGTGAGGGCAGACCCATAGAGTATTGAGCAGTACTGTTGTGGAAAATAGAAGCATAAACAGCTGTTAATGGATTTTCTGTCTCTCCCCCCACCCTCATCTGCATCAATAATTATTACTCATATACTACGGGTATGTTGTGCTCCAACCCTAATGTTGGGACTTGTGTTATATCATTGTTAATATGTTTGATTGCTTGCATGTTAACATATCTTGTTCAAATACCATTGTTGGCGGCCTGTTGCCATCAATGTTAGTGGCATGCTGCTATGATGCATATTGTTGTTCCATGTATGCAAGTGTTCTGTTTGCTATGCAACTGTTTCAAATCTGTTTTATGGGGTTAATTGGAACACCCATGCATGCTGTTATAACTAATCTTGAAATGTGTTGTTCATGACTAACAAGCATATTTGTAAAACCTCAACACCGTAGCACTTTTGGGAAGGTAGATCCCAGCGGATCTGCCTGTCCCACCTCATCTGGCCATGGCACTGGGCCCCAGCATGTCTGGGACCCAACCCAGATCTCCCTCATCTGCTGGCTCTGCATGACCTTCAGGTGGAACCACCACAGGGAATGGGGCCAGTCCCCCCCACCCTGGGAGCGGGCATGGACAGGAGGTTGTCACCCACAGTCAGGCCCGGGGTTTGGTGTGCAGCACCTTTCAATCCAAGTTTGGAGAGCAGCTGCTCTAGATTGAGGTCCACCTGGCATGCCTGGAGGGGCAGTCCACCCCTCCTCTCCAGCCCCCAGCACAGCCACCTTTGGGGCCATGAAGGTGCAGTGGTGACTGCCCATGGGTGGGGATCTCAGTCTCACTGTAACCATATTGGAGCCCATGGGCTGACAAAGTTGGCAGACAATTGCAAGTTGGGAGTTATTATTAACTCCCCAAGTGATGCTGACATCCTACAGAAAGGCCTTAATGAGAACAGCAACTGGTGTCAGAATGATGGCTTTAAGCTCAATGCCAAAAAATGTGTTGTCATCCCCTTTGGGAAAAACCCAGTTCCCTTGAATTACCACATCAATGGCAGTCCACTGAACACAGAAGGCATTATAACAGATTTAGGAACACAGGTTAACAGCAACCTCTCTTTTGACGACCACATTGCCACTGTGATCAGAATCCAGGAAGAAAGAGGTCATTGTCTCCCTCTATTCTTCCCACATTAGGCCAATTATCGAGTACAATGCCCCATTTGGCATGTACCTCACTAGATACCTGTTACAACTGGAGGGGCCACAAAAGTACCTCACGAAGAGGATCTTAGACCTTAAATGCTTGCCCTGTATGAACAGACTCAAAAAACTCCAACTATTCTGTGTCTCATATCACCTACTTAGAGGTGATCTCTGCTTGACTTACAAAGGCATGTCTGACCCAGCTCTGTTCGAAATGCTACATCTAAAGAAATCCCAATCCCTCCACCACATTCTCCAGAGACCTCAGCCTCATTACCACAATCAACAGAACATGCTGGAGGGACAGGTTCATTACCCAGAGACTGCCCATGCTATGGAATAGACTTCCCATACATGTCAAGTGGAGCACCTCACTGGCCCTCTTCAAGAGAAATCTTGATGAGTGGATGGGAAATAGAAAATTCACCCCGTGGATCACTCCGGTGGCTCTACTCGACAGAGGCACTAGTAACTAAGGTCGGGTGGCACGATGCCAGGGTAATCCTATGGACAAGGCTTGTAAAGGCTCCAGGGCCATTAGCCTAGTACACACCTATGAACCTACGAACCAACCAACCTCCCCGTCAAATGTGCTTACTCCCCTCATGTGTCATATACTGCCACTGTCTGCTGTCTTGTCTTGCCTATCTCCCAACCCAACCTACCTCCCCATACATATCTACAATCCTTCCCCAACATCCCACTCTCATCTTAAAAAAAAAGAAAAGGGCATCTGTCCCAAAAATAAATATCGCCCCATACATAGCTGTCCATTTCACCCACGTATCCACTGGACACATGTAATCTGGTCCAATTGGCTTAACAACACATTTCTGTTGTCCTCACCCCTCTCTCTGGGGTTTGAGTGTCCAAATGCACCTCCAAATTCTGTACAAATGCACAGCTGTTGCTGTATAAAAAATGGACAGCTATGGACCTTCCCTACACCCATCCTGCACACCCCTAGCTATCTTTCATATTGTTTTTGCCTCTGCGTTCCCCCTTTTCACCACTTTCCTATCACCCATTTTTCTTTTCTTTTAAAGAAATTAGCACTGGTGTAAGCAGGAGTAAGAGGGAGTAAGCGAGTTTGCGTGATGCTAAGTGAAGCCAACACAGATTAAGCATCTGTACGTTTAACTGTATGTTAGCATCACTTAGTGTCACACAAACCCACACAAACCCACTTACAACTACTTAAAACTGCTTTAATCACTCTGTTTCCAACAGCCACTGTTCTGCCTAGCAACAAAATACTCATGCCTGCAAAGTATCAAACCCAGGGCCCTGTATACCATAGTCAGAGCAACCTACCACTACAGCATTCAGGTTGCAAGGATTGCTGATGCTTTTTTAAACATGTCATGCAGTAAAGTCATTCAACAGTAGGGAAAGATTCTGTAGAATCAGTCAGGTTTATATATACATATGTATATATATATATATATATATATATATATATATATATATATATATATATATATAGATAGATAGATACATATACACATGTATATAAGTATAGAGATGCATATAGCTCAAATGGTGTAGTGGTACATTGTTCTGACTATGGTGTGCAGCGTCCTGGGTTCAAGACCTGGCAAGGCTTATGATTTATGGAATAGACTTCCCATACATGTCAAGCAGGGCACGTCACTGGCTCTCTTGATGAGTGGATGGGAAATAGAAAATTCACCCCAGGGATCACTCCAGTAGCTTTACTTGACAGAGTAACTGGGAACTAAGGTTGGGTAGCATGATGCCAGGGTAATCCTATGGGCTAGGCTTGTAAAGGCTCCAAGCCCATTAGCCTAGTACACACCTAGGAAGCTATATATGGAAAAATATATGCATAATATACATAATATATACATAACATATATATATATATATATATATATATATATATATATATATATATATATATATATATATATATATATATATATATATATATATATATATATATATATATACTCATAACATGCAGTGGAGTCATACTTCAGAACCATTCCTCTTAGTGCAAGAAATCTGGCCAAAGGCTGTCAAAATGGGGGGAAAATGGGCCAAAACTAGGGACATATTTTAAATACTGCTCTTATAAATGTAGAATGTTGCCAGAGTGACAGGGTTTGTTGCAGCATACATGTAGTGAAGGATGTGAGTTCTGAAACTGAAATGTATGTCATCATTTACTGACAGAAATCCTCAGATCATCACAGGGATTTACCAGGGAAATAAAAATAATGAATGTGTGGAAAAGACCAGAAATATAAGCAATAATCCTGGAAATGTTGAAACAATCCGGCCAGTTGAGAGGTATGCACTGAACCCCTTAGTGCAATGAATCTGGACCAAGCCTGTCAAAGTAGGGGGAGAAAACGATGAAAATAGGGACATATATGAAATACTGGAGTAGATAAGCTGACACAGTTGCTGCAGTAACACCCTCCTCTCTGTTATAACATATATTGACTGAAACGTTCAATTACTTCTCACTAGTTAGTGACTTAAATCATCACACCATTCCATTGATGTGCCAGAAATACACACTTATGGGGGCCAGGCAACAGTACATCATACAAATATCTGGACATAACATCACATTAGGGAAACTATACTCAGCTGCTAAGCATGTCACCAAGCACCATCCAAATTACACTCAGACTGACACAACACTAACCCAAATCTGCTATGGGGAATTACACATGTATTTGCAAATATATCAGGCACTACAGGGATGTAACAGCACTGAAAAACAGACACCAGTGTGAAAGTGCATACCAACAACCAATTTCACCACAGTCACAGTAAGCCAAATGAACAGTAGAGTATAAGGACTGTGTGAACCAAAATATCTCATCATGCTTGCCACTCACACTCTACCCCTACATATACTGGCCCAGTTCATATTGTAGTATTACACCTGACCATGGTATGAGACATGTCTCAGTCTGGCCCTACAAACATATACAGCCGATTGACCACCAGAAACTGGAGTAGCATGCACAATCAGATAGAAAAGGAGCCATAACACATACATCTACCCCCCTACACAGGCCAAATAACATTTATACACTACACTGCTACGCAATCCTGACAGTCTGTCAACAATTGCCAGAAATACACAGACCTCTCAACTGTTCAGAGTCCCACAGAATGTCCAGGCTTTGTCCTCATATATAAGGCCTCTTACACAGAACATGTCTGGCACTCTGATACATCACTGGGATGGTATCAGGAATGAAGGCACTAAATAATGATATACCCTACCTATCAACCTCTTACTGCATGACATATGAACAAAGCCTGACATACTTGGGGGACATAGGCCCAAACACAGGGGCATATGTGAAATATTGCTGTTATAAACTGAGACAGTTGCTGGTGTAACAGAGTTTGGGATATGAAGTCAGAAACACAAATGGATGATACCATTTACTGACTGCAATCCCCACAGTATGCTACTGATTTTCCAAAGACAAAACATGTCTGAGGAACACACCAAACATAAGAGTAAAAAATCTGGCCATTCTGAGGATAGCCCTACAGTTGAGAGTTATGTCAACCACATAACACTGTCAGACTTAAAATCATGCATAAAAGCCATGTCCACACAAACCCTGTTAAACTAGCATCAATTCAACTGTATAAAGCAATACTTACATTCTGTCCTTATGTCTGGAACATTCTCCCCCAGTTTTTTGGGCTGTCTCCACAGTTTTTGTTGTAAGAGGTATTTCCAACTACCCTCTCTGATGCTGTTGTTCACACACCTCCATGAAGTGATCCTCATAGGCAAGGAAAAGGGCCAATGCTCACACAAAATACTCACTTATAGGAGTGTGTTGCCATGCAATTAGCTATAGGAATAACAACACAGCTGTTCTGCATGCAATTAGCAAGTGTGGGACACCAAATGGTGCACAGGCCATTAGCTGCTCATGAGCATTACCTACAAAAGGCAAGCTGCTGCCTATGAAAAACAGATTTATACCATACATCTCAGAGAGAGAGACAGACAGACCAACCAACCAACCAATAAACCAACCAACCAACCAACCAACCAACCAACCAACCAACCAACCAACCAACCAACCAACCAATCAACCAACCAACCAACCAACCAACCAACCAACCAACACATATTGGAATCAAACCAACCATACTTAGAAAAAAGGTATGTCAAACAAGTAAGCATGTAATGGAATGCAGTAGGGGGGTATGTAATAATGGGAAATATGAAGTTCAACAAATATGCCTCAATAAGACTTGGTGTACTGATATTTTGCTTATCAGAACCTATGGCCATAGCATCTGGGTCTGTCTGCAATGACACAGATCACAGCTCAGGCCCCTGAGTCACCCCAGGAAAGGATGGCTCACATATGACTACTACTGGAGTGTGTGTTGAACAATACTGACTGTGACAATGGTAGGCCAGTTACTGGGATGTCGTAGATATCTATATGTTAATTGGGAATACAACTATGATATACATGTTTGTCTCAGAAATGTGAGAGACCTATACAGGGTATTTGCATAGTAAACTACTGTGGCATATGTGTGTGTTGAACTGCATGGGATATACTGAGGTCATACAATTCAACTGTCCAGTGTTATGCACACTGACCATATGTGTGCCTCATATTTGTAGTCAGTTACTCATAGAGTTGTGTTATGTCTGGCAAATCATTGGCAACCTGTGAAGACTGACATTACAACATCTCACTCTCTTTCTTTTGTCTGTTCCTGTTAGGAGTCACCACAGTGGATCATCTGTCACCATTTCTTCCTGTCCTCTGCATCTTGGTCTCTCACACCAACCACCTGCATGTCCTCTATCACCATATCTATACAGCTTAGCATAGGCCTTCCTCTTGTCCTCTTACCTGGCAGTTTCATCATTACCATCCTTTTCCCAATATACTCAGCATCCCTCCACAGTACATGTCCAAACCAACATAATCCCACTACTCTCTGGCTCTGTCTCCAAACCATCCAACCTTGGCTGACCCTCTAACATACATTTTCCTAATCCTGTCCACTCTCATCACACCCAGTACAAATCTTAATATATTTAAGTCTGCCACATCCAGCTCTGACTCCTGCCTTTTTGTCAATGCCACTGTCTCCAATCCATATAACATAGCTGGTCTCACTACCCTCTTGTACACTTTCCCTCTCACTCTTAATATTACTCGTCATTCATAAATCACTCCTGACACTCTTCTCCACCCTCCTCATCCTGCCTTACTCTCTTCTTCACCTCTCCCCCACACTCGTCATTATTCTGAACTGCTGATCCCAAGTATTTACACCCATCCACCTTTGCAAACCCTACTCCCTGCATCCTCACCATTCCTCTATCCTCCCTCCCATTCACACACATATATTCTGTCTTAGTCCTGGTGACCTTCATTCCTCCCCTCCCTAGAGCATATCTCCACCTCTCCAGGGTCTCCTCCAATCTGTTCCCCGCTCTCACTACTGATCACAATGTCATCTGCAAACATCACAGTCAATGGGGACTCCTGTCTGATATTGTCTGTCAACCTGTCCATCACCACTGGAAATAAGAAAGGGCTCAAAGCTGATCCCTGATATAATCCCACTTCTACCTTAAATGGATCTGTCACTCCCACTACAGAACTCACTGCTGTCACTCTACCCTTGTACATATTCTGTAGCACTCATAGATTTCTCCACCACTCCTGACTCCCTCATACAATACCACAACTCCTCTCAAGGTACCCTGTCATATGCTTTCTCTAAGTTTACAAAGACACAATGCAACTCCTTCCAACCTTCTCTGTACTTCTCCATCAACACTCTCAGAGCAAACATCGCATATGTAGTGCTCTTTTCTGGCATGAAACCATACTGCTGATCACTAATCCTCACCTCCCTTCTTAACCTAACTTCCACTACTCTTTCCCATAACTTCATGCTGTGACTGATCAATGTTATCCCTCTGTAGCTGCTACAGTTCTTCACATCATCCTTATTCTTATAATCGGTATCCAAACACTTTTTCTCTACTCCTCATGCATCCTCTTACTTTCCAAGATTTCCAGCTAATATCCTGCCTCTTCCTTGACCTTTCCAAAGCCTCTGACACAGTTTCTCACCCTATACTCCTTTCTAAATTATCTAACCTCAACCTGTCCCCCTTGCTTGGGTAGCTATCTCTCAGGTAGGCAGCAATCTGTCAAATGGCTCTCCTCCTGCTCTCCCTTTATATCTGTTCCAACAGGTGTTCCTCAAGGCTCTATCTTGGGTCCTCTCTTTTTTAATATCTTTACAAATGATCTTCTTGCAGACAGTCTTCTCTTATACAATATGCAAATGACTCTACACTCCTTTCTATCCACAGAAAAATGGCTATCTGACAATCTGCTTATCCTTAACCCTAACAAGACCAAGCTCCTGCTCTTTCTCTCCCGATCTCTTTCCAACCACAAATCTACATTTACCATAACATCCTCTAACAACACAGTCATAAAACCTGAACCACACACTAAACTGTTAGGTGTCATTATAGATGACAAGCTCAAATTTAACTTGCACTTACTGGAAGGAATAAAAAAAAACACACCAGAAACTTGGCTTGCTCTATCGTAATAAAAGATTTCTTACTCCAAATGCTAGACTCTCCCTAGCACAGTCCTTCCTCCTGCCCACACTTGTCTACGCAGCCCCAGTACTAACCAATATACAAGCTACTACCATGAACAAACTGCAGCAAACTTACCATAAAATTGCAAGATTCGTTACTAACTCCCCCTACAACTCCCATCACTGCCTTGCCCTGAACTCATTACAATGGTTTGAATTCCCTCAACTACTGCTACCTTCTCAATTTCAAGTTATTCACTCCATTCTAGACAGACCTTCATCCTGTCCAGCTCTAAATACTCTTGTATCTACCTATACCCCTTCTAGTACCCTCCAAATCTCTAACCAACAACTTCTGAATGTAGATCATCCAAAGAAGAAGAACACAGGCAAACTACAATATAACTGCTCTATAGCCCACACTTGAAACAAACTTCCTCTGAACATCTGCTCCATCATACACCCTGCACACTTTAAAAAGGAACTATTATCTTCTCAACACTAAATCATGTCTCTGCTTAGAACCTACCTGATATTTCCCCTTTATATAATTGGTGCTCCTTCCCTCTGAACTCCTGAAAGCACCTACACCTTCCTACAAAGCCTATGCAAGAAATCTGATTCACTTGTATATCATTTGTTTGATCACTTGTATATAACTTGTTTTGTACATAAAAAAAACACATTAGGGGTTCATATACTCATTTCTTTGAGAAAACACTCTTGCTGTAATCTGAATATGTTTCAGTCATATTTGTATTAATATGTTTTGGAGTTATACTTGGTTATGGTACTTTCTATTTTTTGTTACCTATGTTATCCTGTTTTTGTAGTTGGAGCTTTTCTCCTCAGGTCTCCACTGAAAACGGGCTCCTGACCAGCTAGACCAACTCGGTTAACAAATGTCAAATAAATAAATAAAATAAAAATAAAATAAGATTTCATTAAACAATCTGATTTAAAACACCACTGCCATTCCTCCTAAACACCTCCATACTTCCACAGGTATGTCATCTGGACCAACAGCCTTTCCATTCGTAATCCTCTTCATAGCTATCCTTACTTCCTCCTTGCTAATCCGTCGCACTTCCTGATTCATCATATCCACATCATCCAACCGCCTCTCTCTCTCTCATTCTCTTCATTCAACAGCCCCTCAAAGTACTCTTTTCGTCTGCTCAACACACCCTCCTTGCTTGTGAGTATGTTTCCCTCATTATTCTTCATCACCCTTATCTGCTGCACATCCTTCCTAGCTCAGTCCCCCTGTCTAGCCACTTAGTACAGGTTATTTTCTCCATCTTTAGTGTCCAATCTTTCATACAGCCCTTCATATGCCTCATCCTTAGCCTTTGCCACATCTGTCTTTGCCATGCACCTCATCTCCTTATAGTCCTGTCTATTTTCTTCATCTCTCTGACAATCCCACTTCTTCTTCTTCATCAAATTATTTCTCTGTATACTCCCCTGTATTTCCTCATTTCACCACCAGGTCTCCTTGTCTTCCTTCCTCTGTCTAGATGTCACACCAAGCACCTTTCTAGCCATCTCCCTTACTAGCTCTGCTGTAGTTACCCAGATATTTGGTAACTCTTTACTGCCACCCAGTGCCTGTCTTAACTCTTCCCTGAACTCAGCCTCACAACCCTCTTTCAGTTTTCACCATTTGATCCTTGGTGCTGCCCTCATACTCCTCCTCCTCCTCTTGATCACCAACATCATCCCACAGACCAATATTCCATTCTGCCTAACTACATTTTCCCCTGTCACCACTTTATAGTCTCCAATCTCCTTCAAACTGGCCCTCCTGCATAGGATATAATCCACCTGTGTACATCTTCCTCCACTCTTGTATGTCACTCTATGCTCCTCTGTCTTGTTAAAATATGTATTCACCAAAGCCATGTCCATCCTTTTTGCAAACTCCACCACCATCTCACCTTCTGCAGTCCTTTGCTTAGCACCATACCTACCCAACACTTCTGCATCCCCTCTGTTCCCTTCACCAACACGCCCATTGAAATCTACTCCAATCACCACTCTCTCACCCTTGGGTACAGTCATCACCACTTTATCCAACTCACTCCAAAGTTTTTCTGTCTCATCCATCGCACACACAACTTGCAGAGAATATGCACTAACAACAGTCATCGTTACACCATCAATTTCCAGCTTCATAAACATCACTGTATCTGACACTCTTTTCACCTCCAAAAACACTCTTGGCATCATATTCATCATATTCATATTCCTTCAGGATAACTCCTACACCATTTCTCCTCCCATCTACACCATGATAGAACAATTTGGACCCAACTAGCCTTACCCTCTTCAATCTGGTGTCTTGCACATATAATATATCAACATTCCTTCTGTCCATCATATCAACTAGCTCTGTCCCCATACCAGTCATACTGCCAACATTAAAAGTTCCTACCCTCACTACCACACCTAGTCTTTCTCCTCTCTTCTTGCCATATAAGCATCGGACATCCTCCAGGGTATGCCTGTCAATGCAACAGCTACTGTGCTATCAAATGACTTATGTGTTACAGCAATATTAAGAAAGTGTCACAAATTGTGCCCCCCCCCCCCATGTATGTGTGGCATCCACCAGATGTCCTGTTCTAACAGGTTGACAGGAATGACTGAGCAGGAAGAGTATAAATACAGTGTGCCATACTGACATAGAACAGAAATGTGTATCAGGTATTACCTGTGCACATGTATGTATGAGTAGGTGTGGCTGCTTCATAACAACAGACATGGGATGTAAAATGTCAGGTAAATAAGTTGTACATGTTGTACACATGTAATCTTAGTTTCTGTGCATTCAACAGAGTTAGTTGTCTACAGCTACTGGGTGTTGCTTTGCCCTGACACAGACATGGGTATTAGAATAAGCATGATTATCAGGTTGAAAGTGGAGAGGTGTCCAACTGTGTTATGACTTGTTGCCCATCCCTACTAAAAACAACTATATGACCACCTACATGGCTGTATGGGCTCAGCAATACCTTACTTGTAAAACCTGTCTTCACCAAAACAGAGTAATCCCCTTTGGACAGCAGCAATACACAAACCGCATAATTGGTTGCTATATTGGCTGTACAGGGCAAAGTAGGAGCAGGCACTAACTTGGCAGCAAGTCACCCTTTGTCTGAACGAGCATATAAGGTCACAGGTGGATTATTTTAAGGCTAACTATGAGTACAAATTGGACAGATCAACCAAGGGCAATCACAAAGCCATCTTCACATATGTCTACAATCTCAGAGGCAACAGCCCAACCCACCCTGTAATGGTGATCAATCACACCACATACACATACACCACAGCTATAGCCAAACTGCTGCAGATAGGTTTAGGGCAAACATCACACTCCTGGCTCACCATCAGTATAGGTGGATATGCACAGCACCCACACCCGCCCCTCATCATCAGGGAGCAGGTGCATACTGCCTAATCAAAGTCAACAAAAGCAAGTCTCCATGGGATCTGATAACATTCCTGTCTGCATCCTACATGAACTCAGGCATATGCTTCCAGCTCCATTACACACCGTATGCAAGCAAAGCCTGAGCACCATTGACATCCCATCTGCAAGAAAGATGGCCACTCTCACCCCTCTATGCAAACGTGAATGATAAATGGTGGTTTATGCAATGTACTGGCCCTCACTGGGGGGAACATGACACATCAGGACCAGGAGTGCAATGCAGGTTCATACTGTGCTGATGGATGTCAGGTGTGTGATGTAGTTGTAAGTGGTGGCTACTGATAGGCAATATTGATGTGCTGGCTCTGTAAAAATCTGTGGGCAATGTCTAAGGTCCTGTGATGTGTTTCCCTGTTTGTCTTCCAGGTGGCATGCAGCATCAGCCAGCATATACTGCAGAGGAGAATGCAGCTTTCATTGATGCAATAATCCAGCACCATGCAGTGCTGTTCGGCTGTAGCTAACAAAATCTGTGGGACCAGACTGACCTGTGGGACGGCCTTGTCCACAGAGTTAACACCTTTGGCCACCATGGGCACACATATGATCAGGTCAGGCATCGGGCAACTGACCTGATATGTCGTGCCTGGCAAAGGGCTGCTGCCATGGCCAGGGACTGTACTGCTACAGTTGGGGATCCAGCCACACAGGCCCCACTTACAGCAACACAGGAGCTCCTTGCCAACCTTGGGACAGCCTCCACATAAAGGACAACACATGAAACACAAGTCATGGAGGTGGGTGACACCCAGACAACAGGTGAGGATCATCCAGGTAAGGCCACATCAATTTAATCATGTAGCAGTCATACTGTCTTCTATAGAGTATCTAGATGCATATGTCAGTTCAAACTGCATTTGTGGGTGAGGTTTAGTAATGCACAGAAGTGAACATCTATAGTGTTGGACAGCACATTGTGTACTATCATAACTTGTACTGTAACTGTGCAGATGCATAGCATTCATTTTGTACCAATGCCAAATGTGAGTCTGCTGACAATACCCCTACCCCACAACTGCATAGGTCCCACTGGTCTTGCTATGGGACAGCAGCCTGAAGCCGGTGAGTATGAGATTTCCCTGTTGAGGCACCAAGGGTGCTGGAACCATACAGCGAGTGGGAGGGAGCACCCCCCACACACACATTTACAGCTGTAAGACCTGTCTCTTAATGAAGCTGAAAGACCTATCTCTTAATGAAGTGACATAGGCAATTGAGGATCCATGTGTGCAGCTTGCGTTGCATGCTAACATGGATTTAATCACATGTGCAGAAGTTAAGTGTGCGTTTTTTGGGTTCAAGGTTAAAGAGAATTAGGCTGTTTCCCCGAGTGCTGATCAAAAGAGAGTTTTCTCTGCTGCCCTCAATTGCTCTACTGTGTGATTCGTGAGATATTTTTAATTGCAGTTGTCTGCTGCCCCCGGCTGATTGTGTGTGTGTGTGTGTGTGTGTGTGTGTGTGTGTGTGTGTGTGTGTGTGTGTGTGTGTGTGTGTGTGTGTGTGAGCACCAGATCTAAGGGAATTTTTGTTACCCTCACATTGAGATTGTGAGAGGGCACCACATCAGGGAGTGGGACCAGGTATCACAAGGGCCAGCTACACTTCTGGGTGGGAATAGTTCGCAATGTTGTAATATTTCTGTAGCGAGACTAATTTATTAATATAACACAATATGTGCTGCAGTAATGGAGAGTAGCTATAATTAGTGCTGCCTTTCATTTTTCCCCATGATGCGGTGCTCAATTTATTTGGCTTTGTGTGAAATTGTGGATACTACTATTTTTTTCTGTGTGGAGGGTGCATGTACTTTCAGAATTCAGTTTTTTGAAAAGCCAGACAGGTGATGGAGAAGAGACAAATGATGGCTGCCAAAACTGAGACAGAAGTAGCCATTCATAAGAAACGGCAGCATGCTAGTAGAGTTGAGGAGGCTGTAGTACTGGAGTCTGAATCAGCATCTGATTGGCGGCCTTTAGGGAAAGTGGTGTGGTGCCTACGCCGAGTAGGTTTGGAATGTTACAGCCGGATAACACTGAGGTAACTGTGGGTAGAGGTTTGGGTGTTACTTACCAACTTTTGTCAAAAACTTGCCCGCTGATGGTTTATCGTAAACACTGTGTCTTTAAGCAGGATGCTGATGGCCTGTACTGCACTGATAACAAGAGTCTCAATGGAGTTTGGGTGAATAAAGTGAGCAGTGAATCACAGAAGCCATACCAGATTATTGAAGGAGACCTAGTACAATTAGGAGTACCACTGGAAAATGTAAGTAGCCCAGAATATGAGTATCGATTAATTAGGCAGGACTTTGAGAAAATCTCTCCATATCTTGCTAAAAGGCTAGACAAGCTAAAGGAAAGACTGGCATTTCCATGTAAGAATGATCATTAACATAATTAAGTATAGCTTTAGCCATCTCATTGTTTCCCTATTAAATGGCCTTAACAAATATTAATAGAAGTCAGAAGTGCTACATGTCTCTAAGAAAAGCATGCTATTTATGAAAATATTAGTACAATAAAATAGATAAAATGTTTTTGTAGAGAGGGGCTTATAGTTGACAAGCCAGGGTCTGCCTCCCTATGCTCCTGCTATCAAAATGTATTAAAAAATCTGTGAATGTACTAGCACATACTAAAATATTCCTGTATGACTCCTAGAAGGCACTACCAGAGATACTAACAGTCCTTCAGATTCAGCAAGCTCTGCACAGCATGCAGGAATAGTGCAGGAGCTCCTGGAGGCAATATGGCCACCATGCGATCCAGGAATAAGCTCCAGGGAAGTGCACAAGTGCTCCTGCACTCTTCCTGCATGGACACAGCCCCTGTATGCAAATTACCCTATTTGCAGGTTAAAACCAAGCAAATGAGGTGAATTTGCGATCCAGGAAGCTGTCAGCTGGCCATGCAGGACTAGTGTAGTGTGCAGAAATGTACCTGGTTAGTAACCGAGTACATTTCTGCAAACTACAAAATGGAGCCATGACAGCTCCAAAGAAAGGCCTCCAGATGCTCACAAGCTTGCAAGGCCAGTATAAGGGGTAATGTTGGCAATATGGCGGCCAAGCAATCCATGTACGTGCTTGTTTGACGTGAGCGGGCACTCTAGCACTAGTGCTGCACGTTTCCAGCCCCCATATGTAAATTACCCCATTTGCAGGTGAAAACCATGCAAATGAGGTAACTTTGCTATCCAGGAAGCTGGAATCAGGGCATACAGGACTAGTGTAATATGCAGAAATGTACTTGGTTAGTAACCGAGTACGGTTATGCAAAATCCAAAACGGGGACATGACAGCTCCAAATAAAGGCTGCATATCATTGAGGAAGCATGCCAATGGCCAAGTATAAGGCCATTGGCATTGCAAACAATGCAAAACATACAAAATATAACTTTTATTTTATTACTGCCGATCACGGCTGTTAAAGCATAGGGCAGCGGCGCGCAAACGTGATTGGGGGAAAAATAAAAAAAAATGAAAACAAGCATTCCAACTAAAATCACTATTCTGCCATGCAAGTCAATGGCAGGCAAAAGACAACCTGGCCAGTGAATAGTGGTAGCTAAGGGGGAAGGCTCCATGTGACACATGTAACTATGCATTAGCAGGCAATCCTATGCAAATGAGGGGAAGGATAGTGAATCCTAGTTTTCTCCAGCATGTGAGGCAGGTCCCAACAGTGTAAGAGTATGAACAGCCGTGTACAAGACTAGGAGATATGTGACATCATGGGTGGGTGTGTCAGGCATACTGTAAGTGGATTGGAGCCCTGTGGCTTGGGGTTGCTCCTAGCTTAGCACAGCTAAGCTATGGGCTGTGTCAAAACCTTCCTAGCACTTTTGACACAGTGTAAGCAGGTGTGCCCACCGTGCACCAGGATCTGCAGGAAGATAAAGGAAGTTAAACCAGGAAATAGCAGCAGTGTGCACATTAAAGTACACAGATTGTGTGGCACAGAAGGGCAATGGGAAGGGAAAACAGCATTAGGAAGGTAATCAAGGGGTACTAGGTTAGCTGCCAGGTGAAATGTATCGGAACCAGCCAATTACACAGGCAGCAGACCAGCCCAGCCCAGAACACTACTACAGACTATGCAAACACCTACCCCTCTGGTTTTTCCTACACCCTACATCACCGGTGTAAACAAGCGGGGAACATTTAACACCCACAACAGCAAAATGTGCTGCAATAGCTATCATACAACTTGTGGAAGAGGCTGAGGGTGGTGAGGATGTGAATGCTGCTGACTAATCCACAGTGAGGAGATCCTAAGGGTTACATGAGCTGGAGATAGTGGAGCGCTATAGGGTGGACAGGAACCTCCTACAGCAAATTGTTGAGCTGTGCTGGCCACGCCTGACACACAGAACTAAATGAGGGGAACCCATCCCAGTGGATACCAAGGTATGTGTATGCCTAAGAATACTAGCTACAGGTACCTTCCAAAGGCCAACTAGGGATATGATGGGGATTTCACAGATATCAGCATCCTTGGTACTCCACCAGTTCCTGGATGCCATGTCAGCACATGTCGGTGAGCACATATATTTCCCCATCACTCATGAGGCATTAGCCAGCAACATGTGTCTCTTCCACCAAATAGCAGAATACCCTGAGGTAGTGGGTGCAATAGACTGCATGCACATACATATCAAAGCACCACCCGGTGAGTAGGATAGGGTCTACATCAACCACAAGGGCTTCCCCTCCATCAACTGCCAGGTCATGTGTGATGCCCAGGGCATAATACTCGATGTGTGTGCTGGCTGCCCTGGAAGCTATCACAATTCCCACATCTGGCATTTGATGCAGCTGAACCAGAAATTTGCCATTGGGGACATCCCACATGGTCACCTAGTGGGGGATGCTGGATACGCACTGGAGCCATGGCTGATGACATCCATCAGAAATGCACACACACCCAAACAAGAACTCCATAATAAGGCACACGCACAAACAAGAATCATAATAGAATGTGTGTTTGGGATGCTCAAGTCACGGTTCCAGTGCCTGGACACATCCAGTGGAGCCTTGTAGTACTCACCAACTACATGTTCCCAAATCATCCTTGTATGTGCCATGCTACACAATATGATCTTGTGGAAACAGCTGCAGCAGGAGCAGCATGGGGCAGGGCCACACAGCCCCCCACCAATCCCAAGGCCTGCACAGGCACAGAGTGACTCGGAGGAGGAACAACCTGAGCCTGCCCCAGTAGGCAGAAGGAGGTGTGCCCAGTATGCCCTGGCCCTGGCAAAGAGGCAACGCATAGCACATATTATATCACAACCAAAAAAAGTAAAAAAATAAATCCAAATGTAACAACCAAAAAACAGGATCCAACACAGATTTATTGGATAGTCTCTCTCTAGCGCCTCGGCTTTCACCTTCAGTCCAATAAATCTGTGTTGGATCCTATTTTTTGGTTGTTACAAACGCATAGCACATACTCTGACATGGGAGGGACCCAGGGAATAGCCCCTCTCCCTGACTCTCACATACAGAAAAAGGGATGCCAAACATTACACTTGTTTGGCTTTTCCCAGTTAGAGGTCACCACAGCAGAACTCCAGTCTGCTAATGATTCGCAGTAGATTTTTATGGTTCTGAGTTGCTAGCCTGACGCCCAACCTTCAGCAAAGGCATGCCCATCCACGCAGATCTTTTGGAAGCCACTCGACTGTGGGGAGGATATGCAGACTCCACACAGAAAGCACTCCAGCCGAGAATCGAACAGGAGATCCTCTTGCTGTGAGGCAACAATGCAATCGCTGTACCACTGCAGTTTTCACATGCAAAACATTACACTACCTGTACCTAACCATGCATATGGAGTGTACTATGTGCATCCGACATAGGCAGCCATGCAGCACCACCCTTAATACTGGGACACCCACAAGATAAGGGACTCACACATGCCAGTCAGGAAGGGGGGGGGTCACATACCCAACAACAGTCGCAGACAGTAGGACAGGTGTAGACAAACACAAACAAATGCTGTACTATGGCCTCTGAATGAGGGCTATGGGTAACCACCCCCCCCAGGCCTACACAGACTACAGCAGGCCAGAGAGTGGGAAGTCAGTTGTGAAGGCTAGGAAGTCAGAAACTAATATGTACGTAATCCAAAGATAAGAACTGTAGTACACTGATATGGCCTAGCCAGTACAATAGGTAAGACTACTGACTGAAATGGAGTACATGACATACTAGTACAGTCCTAGCAAATGTGTACAAGTGTCAGGTGTGCCCCCCCATCTTAAATAGAAATATAGTAACAGTCATGTGCGTCCCCCCAATCCTGTGTAGAAATATAGTAATAGACAGGTGCTCCCCCCATGCAGACATGTTGCAACAGTCAATGCTAAATGATCAATGGATACCCTGCAGACACAGCATGCTACCTGTCGGGGTACAACACAAAGGTCAGCACTGCAGTACAAACCACCTGGACATGATCCACACATGCAATACAGACAGCCTTAGTAGGCATGCTCATACACTTAGAAAAATGAAGGCAATGTCAGTCATCAACATACTGAAAGGTCATATTGGGCATGCTCACACACTTAAACACATGAAGGCCATGTCTGCAAAAACCAGTGGACCAGACATATCCTGCAGTTGCAATTGTTAATGCAGACACATGTCAGTATGTACCACTCATACCTTGCACACACAGTGGATAGGAATACAGACATATATGTAAGGACAACACACTATAATAAGCCAATAGTGTGGAAGAGGGTGACCGTGACAAGGAGCCATCCAGGCCTGTCCCACCCAGCACACAGCCAAAGGGCCCCAAACACATTAGGTGCAGATGTCACTCACTGCAGATACTAGCCACCAGTACCTGTCAGCACCACAGACTATGTGGTACACATGCCAGCTGTGCAACATGACTGTACAAAGATGTAGTCATCTAGTAGCTGTATACACGTACCTGTGAAATATGATCCTGTGTGTGGCCGCATGTTGCTTGTCACCCGCATATAAATGGGTTATGGCCCATACACACACTGCCCACCCCATAGCACTACTATGACAAGCCTGCTGAGGTCATCCAATGTGAAATAAACCTTTGGGAGAGCTGTAGCCCAGTAATCTCTGTGGTGCGTCCCATAACTGTGTACTGCTGTAGTGTTATAAACTAGTTAGGTAGGAGTTCTAACCCCAGACCTGGTAACTGAGTGTGTGTCAGTGTTTGTGTTCATGTCTGTTTGACTGTGTAGACAGCAATTCCTTTTAGGCTACTCACACTCCTTAACAATTCATATACCCACCTTTGGCAAGGCTGCTGATGTCACCCACCTAGAAATACTCCTCTGGGAAGGCTGTAGCCCAGTAATTTCTGTAGTGTATCCCATAACTGCATACTGCTGTAGTGTAGTAAAGTAGTTAAGTAGGAGGTCAAACTCCAGACTTGGCAACTGTGCGTGTATGAGTCTGTGTGTGCATGTCTGTCTGTCACTGACTGCATAGAGAGCTATGCCTTTTAGGCTACTCACACCCCTTACAATTCATATACCCAACTTTGGCAAGGCTGCTGATGTCACCCACCTAGAAATACTCCTCTGGGAAGGATGTAGTCCAGTAATCTCTGTAGCATATCCTGTAACTGCATACTGCTGTAGTATAATAAACAAATTAGGAAGGAGGTCAAGCCCCCAACCTGGTGAGTGTGTGAGTGTTGGTGTGCATGTCTGACTGTGCAGAGAGCAATGCTTTTTTAGGCTACTCACACCCCTTACAATTCGCATACACAACTTTGGCAAGGCTGCTGATGTCACGCACCTAGAAATACACCTCCTGGAAGGCAGTATCCCAAAAATCTCCATAGTGCATCCCATAACTGCGTACTGCTGTAGTTTGATAAACTAGTTAGGTAGGAGTTCTAACCCCAGACCTGGCAGCTGTGAGTGTTTGTGTGCATGTCTGACTGTGTAGAGAGCGATTTCTTTTAGGCTACTCACACTCCTTACAATTCATATACCCACCTTTGACAAGGCTGCTGATGTCAACCACCTAGAAATACTCCTCTGGGAAGGCCATAGCCCAGTAATCTCTGCAGCACCTCCCGTATCTGCATACTGCTGTAGTGTGATTAACTAGTTAGGTAGAAGGTCAAGCCCCAGACTTGATAACTGTGTGTGTGTGTGACTCTGTGTGTGGGTGTCTGTCTGTCACTGACTGTGTAGAGGGCTATGCCTTTTTAGGCTACATACACCCCTTACAATTCACATACCCAACTTTGATGTCATCCACCTAGAAATACACCTCTGGGAAGACTGTAGCCCAGTAATCTCTGTAGCGCATCCCATAACTGCATACCGCTGTAGTGTGATAAACTAGTTAGATAGCAGTTCCATCCCCAAACCTGGCAACTGTGTGTGTGTGTTTGTGTGAATGTCTGACTGGATAGAAAGCAATGCTTTTTAGGGTACTCACACCTCTTACAATTCATATACCCACCTTTAGCAAGGCTGCTGATGTCATCCATGTCGAAATACACCTCTGGGGTAGTTGCAACCAAATAATCTCCGTAGCATGTCCTGTAACTGTTTATGGCCATAGTGTGATAAAAGAGTTAGGTGGGAGTTCTAACCCCAGACCTGGCAACTGCGTTTGTTTGCGTGCATGTCTGACTGTGTCAAAAGCAATGCTTTTTAGGGTACTCACACCCCTTACAATTCATATACCCACTTTTGGCAAGGCTGTTGATGTCATCCACCTAGAAATACACCTCTGGGATGGTTGTCACCTAGTAATCTCTGTAGCACATGCTGTAACAGTGTACAGCCATAGTATGATAAAGGAGTTAGGTGGGAGTTCTAATCCCAGACCTGCCAACTGTGTGTTTGTGTGCATGCCTGACTGTGTAGAAAGTAATGCTCTTTAGGGTACTTGCACCCCTTATGATTTACAAACCCAACTTTGGCAAGGCTGCTGATGTCACCTACCTAAAAAATTAATGTCTGGGATGGTTGTTGCCTAATAATCCCCATAGCATGTTCTGTAGCTGCGTATAGCACCTAGATGTCACACACCTAGAAATACACCTCTGGGAAGGTTGTAGCCCAGTAATCTCCATAACATGTTCTGTAACTGCATACTGATGTAGTGTGAATTAGAACCATAGTAGGATTCCATCCTCACCCATGGCAGTTATGATGCATTGTGTGTGTCACTGTCTATGTAGGGAGCAATGCATTTTAGGCTACTCACTCGTAGATCATTTCAAATGCCATACTTTGGCAATTCTGCAGATGTCATTCATTGTGAAATACACATTTGGGGAAGGGGCTCTTTAGTAATCTCTGTGGTGCATCCTATAACAGCTCCATGTTGTAGTGTGATATAGACCCTCTGTTAGGGGTTATTTACCCACACATGTTGGTTGTGGATGTGTTGTGTGTCTCACTGTCTGTGTAGGGAGCAATGCATTGTAAGCTAGTCACTTGCAGTCAGTTTCAAATGCCTTACATTGACAATCCTGCTAGGTAGGGTTTCTACTCCCAAACATGACAGGTGTGTGTGTTTGTAACCCGTATCCTGTGTAGAGGTGGTTGTGGCCAATGTGGAGTGGGTTTTGCATATTTCTTATATGGTGGCCCTACTATATATCACAATCTCCACTGTACAGGGATAACAGATGTGAAATGGCTGAGAGTCTGGGGTGCAAAGCCATACCCATACATGTGACATCAAGGCCAGATAATTACAGTTAGCAACCCCAGTATTACCCAGAGCACACTCTCAACCCATGTGTCATACACACACACACACATGCCTAGGTAACAGTTAATGTGTGGGTAGCACACTGCATATTAGCCACCGATATTAAGTGTGGAGTGACAGCAGTAGGCTTCAGAGGGCATGTCACCCTGTTCATCTGTCCAATATGCACATACATGCAGAGTGCACATCCCCATGTTCCCCAATGGACACCTGCACCACCTGTGGTGTCATCACATGTGACCCACAACGGACATACCATGCCTGACAACATGCTCTGTATGAACAGATGCCAGTGACACCAGGGAATGCTGTTAGCATGCTCTCAATGTAGGTGCAGGGTAAACCTGCTGGCCATTACCAGTTCCCGCCACAGGTGGGCAGGACTGGCACATCTGATGATAATCTGTGTTCACAACATGGGCCAGACACCCCAGGTACAGTTCCACATGTCACTGTACATGCATGTGGGAGGGGTGCACATCCCAGACACCGTCCATGTCATGGACTAAGGTCACATACATGGCAAGTGATGCACAGCATTGGCTACACACGATAGTCACCCAGGTGACTGGAAGGGGGATACAATACCCACCTGTGCGGGCAAATGCAGACACTACATCCCTGAGCCACAATGCAGACCATCGTCATGTGACTTGATGCCAAGATACACCCATTGCCTAGCCTTGGACAGCCATCTGGCACACTCGAACACCACACACTCATGCAGACATGCACCCATGCATGTCGGTACTGGCACCCTGTATGTTTGTGTGTGTGCTGCATGCTGCGTATGTTCACATCCACACTCTCCACAACCCCCATGGGTATACTGCAGCATGCTGTCTGATGTCAGACACCTCCCCATACCCTTTGCCCATATAGCCCCCATATGACCTGTGTGGTACATGTGATACCTGCATGTGATGTGATGTGGCAACCACACTACCGATGAGTTGTGCACCTGGCCCTGCCAAGTGTGTCAATGGGTGTGTGTCCCTGTGAGAGTGTGGCTGTGTTGACGCTGGCACCTGTTTATGTGGACAGGCATGTGTATGTCACCTACCATACAGCTACTGTATCCCTGTTGCAGATGTCACTCACCATCACATATATGTTCTGAGTGCTCCACAACAGGTAACCCATGTGGAGCATCCAACAACTGCATCAAACTGTGATAGTACTACATAGTTGTCAGGGGTTTGATACCCTGTGCTGGTAGGTGTGTGACACAAACATGCTTCAGTTTTACCCTCCCACCACTCCCTGGCATGCCTTTGCCTCTGTCTGCATCTCCCACCCCCTCTCTGGTGGATGTGGAAACCTACACCTGCTTTGCTTAGGCAGCAGCATGTGTATTTTAAGTATTGCTCATGATCAGCTGATGGCCTCTGCACGAATTGCAGCCCTCCCCTAGCTGATTGCATGTGAAGCAGCTGTGGTAACATTCCTATAGCCAACTGTATGGAAACACACTCCAATATCTAGAAACATCATGGTAGTGTTGGCCCTTTTCATCCACTGTGAGCAGGAACTAGATCTGTTGTGTGACAAACAGCATCTCAAGCAAACACATAGTCATAGCAGGTGCCTATATCCCCCCAGGAAACAATACTGACACTATGGAGAACCTGCTACACTGGATGACTATCTCCCAAACTCATGAGACCATACTCCTGGGGGATTTTAATACTGACTGGTCTGACTGCACCAAGTACAATCCCTCTACCCAAATTAACCTACATGGGTTTACCCAAGTCATAGATACCCCCACAAGAGTTGATAAGAAAACCAAACGACAATCCATCTTAGATTGGATACTTCTGTCTGACCACACTTTGGCAAACCAGGCAGGCTGCCTACCTGACAATTTAAGCGACCACCAGCCAACCTACCTTATTAGAAATAAATCCCAACACTATATCCAACCCATTCTCAGAATAGTTCACAACAAAACAAACTTCAAAACAAAGGACCTAAACAAGAACTAAAACACTGTGACTGGTCTCCCCTTAAACATCTACCCCTAGATGAGGCAGTAGACTACTTTAACTCAACCTTTCTCAAAATCCTAAACCATCATGCAGCTGCCCGTACCATCAGAGTTAAAACTAACTATGTCCCTTGGCTAACAAAAGAAACCAGAACCATAATGAAAGATAAAGATAGAGCCTGGGCTCAATTTCATAAACTTAAAACCACCACCACAAAACAAATCTTCTTAGCACTCCGGAACAAGACCAAAAAACTTATAAAACTTGATAAAACCAATTACTATAAAACCTTGCAAGACAAACACACACACAATCCTCAGAAATTCTGGTCCTCAATAAATAGATTACTGCACCCATGTAAAACCAGCATTCCCACACCCATAGTACCAACCAACACTGAGGACATCCCTACCCAATTCAACAAATTCTTCACCAAAACAGTCCTAGCCTTATCCAACACCCTAAATAGCACCACCATTCCCACTTCTTCATGAACCACTACTACCCCTATTACACAATAACCTCTCCCCAGCTTTTCCTTCTCCCCAGCACCCACATAACTCATTACTAAACTCCTCAAGAAATAGAAACCTACCACACCGGCTGCTGATAAACTTTCCGCTAATTTCCTTCAACTATCAGCTGATGCCATATCTTACCCTGTTTTTATCCTCATTAACAGATCCATATCTGAATCTAAAGTACCTAACCTCTGGAAAATATCTCATATTATTCCACTCCACAAAGGTGGAAACTCCCTTGAGCTCACCAACTACTGGCCAATTGCAATTGTATCACCCCTATCAAAAATACTTGAAAGAGTAGTACATACACAACTAATGCAATGCCTTCTAGGAAATAACCTTATATCAGCATCACAACATGGATTTCGTCCCTCCCATAGTACCACAACAGCCCTATTATCCTATACCACCATAATCAACACCCACAGAAACAACTGACTTTTTGTATCCTCTGTTTTCTTAGACTTATCCAAGGCCTTTGACATGGTCAACCACAGTATGCTTCTCAAAACTCTATCTACCCTCAACCTAAACTCCCTCACTATATCAGGGTTCACCAGCTATTTATCAAGCCGACAGCAAGCAGTTCTATGGCAGGACCAACTATCCTCCCTTCTACCTTTATCTATTGGAGTCCCTCAAAGCTCCATTCTTGGTCCCTTACTATTCTCCATATTTACAAATCAGATAGCTGCTTCCTCTCCTTCTGCCTCTATAGTGCAATATGCTGGTGACACTACTATTATTTGTGCTGCCCCTACCCTAAGCAAGCTACAAACAATAACACAACACAGCTTCACTCTGGCTGAAGCATGGTTTTCTACCATAAAACATTTACTCAATCCCAAAAAAATAAAACTAATTCTCTTCAGCCCAGATAGATCCCCTGCACTGAATGACTTCATCATTAACTCCAAGGACAATACCTCAATCACCCCAACAGCACACACTAAACTCCTAGGAGTAGTAATTGATAAACTCAAATTTGATATACACATAGCCCAAACAATCAAAAAAGTTCACAAAAAGCTAGGTCTCTTGTATAGGAATAAACAATTCATGACCAATTATACCAAAACCACCATTGCCAGAATCCACCTATTATCCACCCTACTGTATGCCTCACCAATCCTGACTAATCTTCGCCACAGCGAACAAAGCAAAATGGCATCTTGCTACAACAAGATTGCCAAATTTGCCACAGGTGCCTCTAATAGAGCCCACCACTGTCATTCCCTCAAACAGCTCAACTGGCTTGAGCTGCCTCAATTACTTCTTACCACTCAACTCTCCAAAGCCCACAAACTATATTACCTCTAAAATAAAATCCCATTTTACAAGACTTAATAAAACCCTATACCACCACCCGAGCCTTAAGGTCAACAGACCAAAATCACATAAATGTCATCAAACATAGGAATGAGGCTGGCAAATCTCTTTTTGCCTGCTCTATAGCAAATGTCTGGAACTCACTTCCAAAACACATAACTTCTACAGGTTCTGCTCCACAATTTAAAAAACTACTCAAAACCCACTACTTTAACAACTGCCTATGCCCATGTGACTCCCCAGGCTAATCCACTATATTTGCAGTGATACAATGATTCTGCCAAGGATCACCTAATACTACCTAAGCTCTGTATATTAATTCATAACTAACTATGTTCTATTCTGTTCGAATTTACTTATTCATCTCTGAAGACAGTTAAACATTTACCTACATACAAGTGGTATGCTTCTGGAATACAATAATTGTATCTATACATATATCTGTGAAGAAATGTAAAATATGTTCTTGTATAATATTGTATGCATTTAGGAGAAAGTGTTGTAATTCATAAAATTATTTGTTAGATTGTTTTTTTAAGTGGAGCTTTTCTCCCCGGGCCTCTGCTGAAAATGGACCTATGTCCAGTCGGACTTTCCCGGTCAACAAATGTAAAATAAAAATAAATAAAATTGGGGTTTACCTCTAACAACATACACTATGGAAACAGTGCAACAAATAGGAGGGGGATGTGCCTGACCTGACTACAGACTGTAAGTGCTGCTAATCTGCATTTGGAGTAATGTTAGTTTAACAGTGTTTGTGTGGATATGACTGTCGTACATGTCGCAATACCTGCCATGCATATTCCATGTTTATGAGGAATCCCGATCTGCAGGGTCATCTGCAGACTGGGCAGTGTTGTATCCTTGGTTTCATGTGTCACCCACGGAGCATCCAGCTGTGGACTGCAGAAGGTAGTGTGAGGATTGCAGTCTGTAGATGGTGAAAGCTGTGATAGTTACTGACATCATATCCCTCATAGAACATATGTTGCAACAAACCCTGTAACAATAGTAAATGTATGCAGTTATCACAGCAACATGTCAATATTGGTCCTGTGTATGTGCTTCCAGCCACACCTTTGTCAACCTTTGTACATATGTTGTGCATGAAGTGGTGCATATGTGCTGTACACCATAATTAGTGTCATCATATCTGAGAACAAGCCAGTGATATATCCAACTGCTACACATGTTATGTACAGTAGGGGTTACATTTCATGACATTACCTGGACATTCTGTGGATGTTTGTACAGTACTGAGGTCTGTGTACCTATGGTGAATGTTGATAGTGTGTGTATTGTTAATATGTACCTTAGCCTATGTACAGACTGTGGTAGATGTCATTGGTCTAGTTCCCCTCCTATCAGATGTTACATGCTGCTCCACTGTATGGTACTGTACTGACGTACTTGCTTGAAGGGTCATACACACACACACACACACACACATGTCCCATACCACAGACAGCCATCAGACCAAACTGTGTAGCAGGCCAGTATATGTAGGGTCAGTCTGTGAGTGGCACATATAAGGATAGTGTAGAACAGATAGTCCATATACTGTAATATCATGCTAGCTAACCATATGTGACTGTGGCTGTGGCTATGTTCACATTTGTTGTGGGTATGCACTTTCACACAGGTGAATCTTATCCTGTGCTGTGATATGCCTGTTCAGCCTGCTTTATACGTAGGTACATATGCATTCCCCCATAGGAGATGTAGGGCAGTGTTGAGCCAGTCTGCCTGCAGCCTGCACAGTGCATTGTTACATGCCTAGCAGCTTAGTGTACTTACCCAGTAGGATGTCATGTGTAGATACTTGCCAGATGTACTGATGCCAGGCCTTCCTTAACAGTCATGTATGTCAGGCAGGGCAGTGAGATGCAGTGCAGATGTATGTCAATATCTATTGGGTAGTATGTGGCCATGGCACCCCTGTACCAGCAGTCATAATGTGTCAGGCCAGACAGGGGTGTGTGAATGCATAACCTATGGCGGACATCATATACTAGTTGTTATGTTTCATACCCATCTACATGGCCGTCTGCTTCCATATTGTCAGGCATGGTACACATGTGTAGCACTAAGGGCTTATGTGTATATCTCTGGACTGTACAGAGCGTGTCAGACTTTCCACATATATTGGCCAATATCTCTGCTGCAGTCCACAGCGGCATTACGTGTAGCAGCGGTACTGTACAATGATGTCATTATGATGTCTGTCAGTAGCCAATGGCACACATGTTATAAGCAGATGTGACCTCCCACACACACCATGTCTGTGAAGACAATCCCAATGACAGTAGCAATAGTCTACTAGTATACCTGCTATACATACCTGACACCCCCTTCAGCTATGACATTGTGATCATACGGGCTGGGGTTGGGCTGCACTTCATGTCCAGGACATATGGTGGAAATATATGTACATATACTTATCCAGATAGCCAGATATACATGATTACATATGTGTACTACTCCCAATAAACACTGTCATAGCAACTACCTACTAAAAATCCCCACATCATGTGTGCATGGTCCCTTTACATTTCCTGTGTGATGAACATCCATCCTGTGTGTGGGCAGCAGTGCTACTGACAGCAGGTAGCAATACCCCTAACTGGAGAACCGGCACACTCAGGGCAGCCATATATTTGTAGGAGGATCAGGAACTACAGACAGACTGCGAGTAGAGTTGCTATGCTTTGTATAGTACTGGTGTTACAGGGTGTGAGTGTACATACTAGTTTACCTTGGAATGCAGTCTGTCTAGTGTGCCTATCCTCATGCTGGCCAGAGCTATGCCTATCATGTCTTGTCTGTCCACCACACAGGTCCTGTGTCAGATATTACACTGGCAGTGTGTGTGTTGAGTGTTATCGGTACATGGTTACATCCATGTCTGTTTCTAACCTAAATTCCCTGACTAAGGGTGTGTTACAGACTATCCTGTAACACCAACACCTTGCTTAGTGTATGGCAACAGTAGTCCACATATGTGCCTGTATTCCAGCCTCTGTCCATCACCTACATATCAAGCTTTGCACATATGTCATGCTGTCGGTGGTTGTTCTGTAGTGGGCTGTGAATAAATCACACTGCCATTGCTGCCATCAGTCCACTGCTGTTGTATCCCCCAGACATATGGTGGGGCTGGGGCCATATATGTGTGGGCGTCACCTACACAATACATGTGTGCCCTTATGCACTCCAGAGGCCAGTGTATGTAACAGTGGTATATGGCCCTGTATTGTTGAGTCTAGGGGGGAGCACCATAAATGACCTAGGCCGCTACAAAATGTGGGGGTATCAGGGCTGAGCTGCCTTAAGGTATCTGGATGTACAGTACCATATACTTCACATATATATATATATATATATATATATATATATATATATATATATATATATATATACATTACTGACATGGATCTGGTTAATGCAGGACTACTGCTCCCTGCCATACAAACAGTTCTGTTTGTCGGTGTGCTCATGATGGTGTCAGTTACGCCATGTTATGTAGCAGTTATAACCCATGTGGTCAAGTGATGTCTTTACCATCTACTGAGTTTGTACAGTGTGTAGATAGAGGCTGCTGAACGATACATCTGCATTACATACTGTTGATTGTTTGGTATCCTGTGGCCCATTTTGTCTTCCCTACTGTACAATGTGAATGGCTTGGCCTGGACAGCAACAGTTGTGAACCTTTCCAGACTACTGTATTACTGTAACTGGTTCACAGTTGCATTACTCTGTTTATATAGTTGTCAGTGTCTGAACAGCTATATGGCATGGCATGTAGAACTGTAATAGTACACAATTAAAGGTTTCCATGTCTGCAAACCTGTGGATGGTGTTTTTCCTGTGACCTCTCTGTGGGTATATGTTGCAGGCAATGATTATCATTTGTATGGGTGGTCCATACAGTGCCCAGTCATTCAGGGGTTAACTGAAGGCATAGTGGCTGTTCCATATTGTGTGTACCTTTTACTTATGTATCTTACTGTACATATAACTGTGTATGTATGTGTAGTCACATGTATATCTATATATATATGTGTATGTATGTATATATATATATATATATATATATATATATATATATATATATATATATATATATATATATATATATATATGTATATATATATATATATATATATATATATATATATATATATATATATATATATATGTGTGTGTACCTATATCTGCATATCAGTGTCTGTGTATCTGTATCCTGGGGATGTTGATGGCTTCCACATATTACATTTCCCATGGGAGCCAGACTGTACTGCTTAATATGTTACCAATACCAGCCTGACATCATACAGGTGGGATGTAGTACTGGTAACATTGTGTCTTGGTTATGGAATCTGCAACGCTTGGTAGTGTTTTGCAGGGCGGACGTGTTTGGCTAGGGGGGATGACTATTCGTACAAGACGTATAGTGTGTGGGGCCTCTCAACGTCATTAACAGTGCATGAGGACATGTGAGTCATTTGTTAAACTGCCATTGCTATCTACAGATGTATGGCCATATATATCTGTATAGATATATATATATATATCTGCTAACATATATATATAAATATGTCCGTATATACCTACATAGATATATATCTGCGTACACATATGTAACTTGCTGTGTATATGTAGACATATAGGTGTAGACATATATATGTGTCGATGTAAGCATTTGCATGTATATATGTTCATATATATTGATATATATGTATATAGTTTTAGAAATATATATATCTACAGATATATATATATATATATATATATATATATATATATATATATATATATGTTGTATCTGTTTAGATATTTATATATGTACACAGACATACATCCAAATGTTGGTATACATTCTCTGTACTGTTGCATGACTGGACTGGATGATATGTTTCTGAAAACATCCAATGTCTTTGTATTTGGCATGGGTTAGTGGTACATCACCTTGTCTATGGTATGCAGTGTCCTGGGTTTGAGGCCTGCAGGAGCTGTGTATTTTGTTGCTGGACAGAACACGGCCCGTTGGATACAGTGTGATGAAGACACTTTTGAGCATTTGTACGTGGGTTTGCGCGGGGGTAAGCTACACTGGTTAAGCAATACAGAAGCCAAGTGAGTGAATGACACTGTAACCGGAAGGTCCATGTTCTGCCCAGCAACAAAGTAAACAGTGCCTGCAAGGCTACAACCCAGGACCCAAAATACCATAAACAACTTGAAGTACCACTAAGCCATGACAGATACACAAGCAGAGCAAACTAGGGCTACTGTATTACAACAGGCATCATTGTTGGCTTCTTTTATGTATAGCTGAAGGAAGCATAATACATTACAGCAGGTGGATTGGACACTTAGTTTGTGTCACAGCAGAGCAGTTTGAATACCTAGGTTTTTGTCATTAATGTGGCCATATCTGTTCTGTGAGGTTATCTATTAAGCCAGCAGATTTCTAGTTCTTTGTTTAATGTTAGGTAATTCTGAATGTAAGAGAGTGGTGGTTTTACATGCTTAGAGTTCAATGAGGTGGACTAGTTTATTGCATTTATTCAGGGAACTTCTGCTTGACTAAGTTATTGGCATGGAGAGTCCATGCATTTGAAATGTCATCCTGTTGTACTAGTGACTCATTTTCATGGTTCAAGTCTTCAAATGTTTGTGAGGTGAGGAATTTTCTAAAACCTCTGCAGGCTAAGTTTTATGTCACAGGAAGGAGAGGTTTTGTAATCCTAGCAGATTGGTAACTCCTTGTGGTGAGCTAAGGGTATTATATATCAATAGAGGTAGCTTTTATGGTGTATGGATATTGTAGCATCTGTATAGCTTTCCCCAGTCACAGTGCTGTACATGAGTGGTAATGCAGTATGGATTAATAAAACAGAACACTGTTACTAAAGGTTGATTGAAGCCACAGACATGGTTTGCATTGATTGATTAAGTGGCTTATCTTTGTACATGAGGCATGGTTATTCATTATATATGAGCGGGGGAATGTTTGGCTGGATTATGGCAGAATTTTACTGGTGTTAGACTGTAGTCAAAAGAGCAAACTGTAAAGCTAGAAGCAGGACTGTATTTTCTAACTGGTAGTAGAAGGGTTTCCTGATGACAAGAGCTTGGAAGTAAACATAGACAGGTTCTGCTGTATTAGTAATTGTTTAGTCAGGTAAGCCTTTCTGGGTAGAAGTCTCTCTTCAGCAGAAGTCAGGACATTTGACTTGCTCAAGACCACAAAACAAATTGCTGAGGAGGTACTGAATCTTGAGTAACCTGTTGTTATATTTTTTTAAAGTGCTGTACTAAGCCACCGGTGCATACATTTTAAGGGTACGGTCTTGACAGTTATCTTTTCTCACTACTTGTACCAATGATAAACTGTTTTATTTGCTGTTTCACTACAGTGACATTAATGATCTTATCCTAATTTTAGTGTGTTGTATCAGGGTTAAGAATTTTCTGGGTAATAATTAACTTGTGTTGACCACGTCAGAAAAATAGATACCACAGTTACACTGATATTGAAGAAGTAATGAAAGCTAACACACTGAAGAAAGTACAGCTTGTGCCTCATTCACAAGACAATATATAGCTACACTGGGTCTTCATTTCATCATAAATGTTGCAATACACCCGTGTTTTGCAAGCTTGCTTTGCTCTGTTTTCATCAGTAGAATTAATACTCCCCCCCCCCCCCCGTATATGTTGTTGGGAGATCACTTCCTTATAGTATGAAAAGGAACTTTTAATCCAGTTTGCGATCAAAACTTGAACTCTCACTTTAACAAGAACATTCCGGACATGGCTTTATCCTGTTTACTGGTTAAACTTGGTGTAGTCCAAGGTAAGTTATTTCCTATCCTGCAGCTGTGTCTGAAGACCAGGAAAAGTTCCTCCATTGCTAATGGTATTAAGAACTTTCTCAGTCCACGGTAGCAAGCATGACTGGTATGAAAGAACTACTCTCTCTAACTATACTTACATTAGAAGAATTTGAGCCAAAGAGGCAAATAGCATTTGTATTAATGCTGTGCCAATGCAGTATATAATGAAAGAATAACTAATCCTAGCATCACACCTACATTATATTAAAAATCAGGTAAAGATTTGACTATTCAGTTAACCAAGATGTTCATTATATTGATCACTGCTGCTGTAGCTTTAACTGCATTAGTTATATCCTGACAAGGATATAACGTTGGCGAACAAAGCTTCAGGGCACCTTCCACATACCCAAACTGTCAGGCAGCTTGAGCTGAGTCGACTAAAAGACAAGTTTGGGCACCACACCCTTCAGAGATTTACTTCTGCTGAAGACTATGCTCCTCCAAGGCTTTTGAGGAGTGACAGTTGATTTGTGCTGCTCCATTGCTGGGCAGATAAGCTTCCTTTGTTGAAAAAGCCTTCCATTTAATAATTTGGTTTATAATTCAAACTGTCCTCTTCAGGACAGTTATTTTAAAGCTAGGAGTTTGTGTTTTAATGGACTGTCTCAAGACTGTACAGTACTTTAAAACGAGACCACTCTTTTATTTTTTTCCTGTTAGCTTAAATGTTGTTTTAAGTAACCAAAAGCCATTTTTGTGGAGGAACTGTGCTTATTTTACTTTTTGGGGCTGCCAAAGTATTTTAAAATGCTTTTTATTGTGTTGTTCTGTCTATGAAAAAAAAAGACTTTTAAAGACTTATTTTACCAGGATTTGCTGCTTGTTTTCTCTGGGAAAGAGGCACCATTTTTAGCTTGACAATGGAGCAATCTGTTGGTTCTATGTTCAGTCCTTCTTCCAGCCACAAAAAGAAAAGGTTAAGCAAACAGCCTTTGCTATCACAGCAGGCTAGCGGTTTTGCCTCAGCCACAGGTTGGTGAATCTGCTATGGCCATTAGTTGTACCTCAGACCACTGATCTTAGGTTCATAGGTTCATAGGTTCATACTAGGCTATCTGCCCTAGGGCATTTATAAGCCTAGCCAGAGTGTGTTTGGCTTTCGCCACCCATTTTAAATTAATTTTGCTATGCCCTTTTTCGAGGTTAGTATACTGTGCCTCTGTCTAACAGTGACACAGAAGTGATAACCAGAGTAAACCTACGATCTCTCATCCACTCATCAAAATTCCTCTTGAAGAGAGTCAATGAGGGACTCTGCCTAACCTGGACTGGGATTTTATTCCAGAGTGAAGGGAGCCTCTGGGTTATGAATCTGTCCCTCCAGCATGTCCTATTTATTTCAGTTCTGAGGTTCAAGTCTCTCGAGCGCGTAGCTCGATGGGATATGGATTTTCTGAGGTGCAGCATGTCCATTAATTCTGGGTTGGACATGGCTTTATACGTCAGGCACAGATCGCCTCTGAGCAGTCGGTATGCCACTGAGTAGAGCTGGAGTTTCTTTAACCGGGCAGCATATGGCATCTGTCTGAGCCCTTTGATCCTCTTGGTGAGGTACTTTTGGGGTCTTTCCAGTTGCTGCAGGTGTCTGGTAAGGTACATCCCAAAAGGGGCATTGCACTCAATTATGGGCCTGATGAGGGATGAGTAAAGAGGCACGATGACCTCTCCTGATCTAGATGTGAATCACTTCATGATTAGGTGGGCTATATAAAATGTTTTTCTAACCACTTTGGCCACGTGGTTGTCAAATGAGAGATTGCTATCAACTTGGGTCCCCAGGTCCCTAATTACTTCTTCTGTACTTAATGGATTACCACCTATGTGGTAATTTGTGGGCACTTTGTTTTGCCAAAGGGGATGACTATACACTTTTGGCGTTTAGCTTGAGGCCATGGCTCTGGCACCAGTTGTCTGTTTCTATGAGGCCCTTTTGGAGGATGCTTCTGTCGGCTGGAGAGTCGATTATGGCACCCAGTTTGTAGTCATCTGCGAACTTGGTCAGCCACAGTCCTTCCGTGTTGGCCTGTACCTCCGAGAAATATATACCGAACAAGAGAGGTCCCAGGACTGAGCCTTGTGGGATGCCACTTGTAACTGGTTTGGAGTCTGACATGGCTCCAGCAATTCTAACCATGTGGGTTCTGTCCTTGAGCCAGTTTGCAACCCATCTAGTGACATAGGGGTTTATATCTAAGCTGGTGAGCTTATCTATAATACCCGAGTGGGGTATTGTATCGAAGGCTTTTGCAAGGTCCAGGTAGGCTGTGTGGACCACCTTCCCCTCGTCAATGGCCTTGGTGACTGTTTCAAAGAAATTGACCAGGTTTAAGAGGCAGGATCTGCCCTTAACAAAGCCGAACTGGGAAGGGACCAGTGTCTGTAGGTCGCCAATATCTTTATTTATGAGGTTCATGATGATCCTTTCCATAGCTTTGCAGACCAAGCTAGTTAGGCTTATGGGGCGATAGTTTCCAGGATCCATTGAGGCACCACCTTTGTGGAGAGGGACCACTGTTGCTGTACACCACTCTTTGGGTACATATCCTGTAGTAAGGCTGAGATTGAACAGTAGTTTTATGTTTGGGTTTAGCTCTTCTTGGAGTTCATGTAGGATGCAGCCCGGGACACCGTCTGGTCCCATTGATGCTGTGTTTTTTGCTTTGGAGAGGGCGGCTCTTACCTGAGCATCTGAGATGTCAGGGGGGCAGCACTCTGCTGGGATAGATATTTGCCCTTTTGGTGGGGAGGGGGGAGTTTGTTCTGAACCTGTCAGCTAGGATGTTGGCAATGTCTGTAGGTTCGATGTATTTTTTGTCATTTTGGACTAATTCTGAGCATATCTTGGAATTCCCACCCAGGTTCCTAACATAACTAAAGAAAGCCTTGTGATTATCCTTAGTGTCCTGTGCAATTTTTCTCTAGAAGCTGGCCTTAGATGATTTTATGAGTGCCCGTAGTTTTTTGCTAATACTGATCAGAGATGCCTTCCCTTTTTTGGATTTTGCTCTATCATGTAGTATCTTCCTCCTTCTATTGTTTAGTTTGTTTATGGCTGGGGTTCACCAGACAGGACGTCTGCCTTTGGAGGATTGGGTCTTGGTTTTATTTGGGATTGCATGATCCATGCATTCCTGAAGGTGTTCATAGAATGCGTTTATAAAGGATTCTGCGGTCTGGGCTGTATTTTCCACAGGCTCGGGGGCTTTGAAGGATTTCACCTCAGTTTTGAGGAGTGTGAAATTTGCTTTAGAGAAGCTTTTCACTGTGGTTTTCTGGGCAGGGGGTGGGGTCGGGATGTGAATATCCAGTGAGATTAGTTTATGATCTGATCTTACCAATGAGGGATACACTTCTGGTCTGGAGCATAGAGTCCCCATGTTGGTGATGATCAGGTCCAGTATGTTTTCCCCTCTTGTGGGAGTGGTAACAAGTTGTTTCATAGCATTTGAGTTTATAAATTCAAGGAACCTTTGGGCTAGGGTGTTGGAGCTAGAGTAATGCTCCCAGTCTATGTTTGGGTAGTTGAAGTCACCCAATATAATGGTGTTTGGAGAGACCTTCATATTTTCCAGTGTTCTCAGGAAGGCCGAGTGGGGTTCCTGGGTTTGGGAGGGTGGTCTGTAGCAGGCTATAAACTGGAAAGCAGTTTTACCCACTGTTAGTTGCACATGGATAGTCTCTGATGCTTCGTGCTGTGCCACCAACCTGGAGGTGTGAGTATCTTTGACGAATATTGATAATCCCCCTCCTTTTGTGGTTCGGTCCAAGTTTTGGGGCCGAAAAGCATGGTATGAGGTATTACCTGGTAGTGCTGGGGTGCTCTCGGGAGCCTTGAACCAAGTTTCTGTTACTGCACAGATATCGATGTTCTCCATGCTAAGGAGAGTTTTGAGTGCGTGCATCTTGAGGTTTAGACTTTTGGCGTTGAGTAGCATTACTCTGAGTTTCTTATCCCTTGTGATACCTATGGGGGTGGGTTTGTCTTTTGAGCCTTGCCAAAAAAAGGCACTATAGGGGAAGCAAGAGCCTTTGCCAATATCTGAAAGCCCAGGGGGTGACAGGTGTAAGCCATCCCTAGCGAAGCATCGTGGCTTGTCGAGCATGTCATCCTAGGCTGACAGGCATTGGATCCCCTTTGAATGACACCAATACTTAAGCCAATTGTTGAAATTGATCATCTTGTCTTCATATTGTGGCATCATTCTTGGTGAGGGTAAGATGCTACTCAAGGTCAGGGTCATACTGGCCTGGGCTACATGCTCAGAGAGCTCCTCTATGTCTCTTTTCATGTAGTCCAGGGAAGTACGTCTCAGGTCATTCACACCAGCATGGACAATGACCGAGTCATATTTGTACTTGCCTTGAAGTGACCTGAGTGCATGTGTTATGTGGCAGATCCTAGCGCCCGACAGGCAGCTCACTGTGACCTTCTCCTTGTTCAGCCTGGTGTGCGGGACGTCAGTGTGCCTGATGATATAGTCACCTATTACAAGTGTATTAGGTGTGTTGTTTAGCCTTAAGGGCTGTGACAGTTCGGCACACTTTGTTTTGGGGTAGCGGTTGCTTGGGCATCTGCTTTGGAGGTCTCTGCTGCTTAGGCAGATTTTTATTTAGAGCCTCCAAGTATATTTTTGTGTGTTTATGTGTTTGGTTTGCTGTCGTGGTAGGTCTATGTGAGACTGGAATTGTAGTGAGTGTGGTTTCCTTCTCCTCCTGACTGGTTATGCCAGTACTGAGTTGAGAGAGCTTAGCCTCCAGTTTGGCTATATGGCTGCATCTCTCACACGTGTTGGAATTTGTTGGGAGGAGGAGAGGGTTGTCTGTGTACATGAGGCAGTTGTAACATTGCCTCAAGATTCCCAGATTCACCAGCTGGACTGGAGAGGAGATTGACAACTGACCTTTGGACATGCTAGAATAGTATTGGGAATTCCTTTATAATTGAAAAAAGGGCCAATGGGGAACAAGGTACTCAAGGGGAGTTTGTGAGGGTGTAGTGCTTTTAATTTTTTAGTGCTGACTTATATAATTGCTTTAGTGAGCAAGTGCCAGGTAACTTAAATGCAATGTGTTACAGGTAACTTAAATGCAAAAACGACAAACAGTAACTTTCTTTCAAGTGAAACAAGGAAATAAGTACAGTAAGCAATGCAGATATCACTAGGGATCCACAGAAGCACTGAAAAGTCGCGTTTTAGGTGGAATTAGTGTTTCAGGGAAATAACAAGCAAACAAACAACAAGCATACAAACAAAGCTAGATTCAGACGGCCTGGAACTAGTCTATGCTACAGCAAACAAGGTGTACCAATTTCAGTAAGAAGCAGTTCAAATATCCAGGCACTATAAGCCTTTAACCAGAAATTCCCAGCTCAGAAGGGCAGAGTCCAGCCTCTCCTCCCACAAGAGTGCAGACCACAAACCCTCTTAATGTAAAATAACTGGCCTGAAGCCCAAGTGCTTAAACCAGAATTAATACACTGTTAGAATAACAGACACTGAGCCCTCAATCAGCAGTTCCCAACTTAGAAGGATGTAAGCTACCTGTTCTGCCACTACAATGCAGACCACAAACCTTCTTAATGTAAAACAACTGGTTTGAAGCCCAAGTGCTTAAACTAAAAGGCTTAGAATGAGTTACACCAAACAGTAATACATACAATTGAGTACTATTAAGATGACGCAAAAGCAAAATAAAGTAGGAAGAAACACAAATACAGTAAAAGCAGATACATTTTTTTTTTTGAGTTAGCAAATGAGATGGGCCCAGGAGTTACAGGACAGAAACAAGTGCTAATGCAGGCCTTCAAATCAGAAAGTTGAGAGAGATGGAAGACCGCCCAAATGGCCAATAACTACAAATTCTAGGCCAGAACCACTCCCTATGTGGCAGACAGGTTACCCAATGCTTACCACTCCCACTGATAAGCTAGAAGGGTTCTCTCCAACACAGAAAGGCTTGGGCGGCTCAGAAGCTTGCAAACAGTCCTGGATACAGCAAATCTGTATCTGGAACACTAATTACAGGAAAGGTAGGAAACAGGCTTACAATTTTTTTTTCTTTCTTTTCAGAAAAGTAGCAAAAACAGTAGAAAAAACAATTCACATGCAGTGCAAGCTGGCACAGTTGAGTATGTAGCAATATTAGTACACACACAGTTTGAAAAAATGTAATTAAATTAAAAAGGACTAAAAGCAAGTGCAGAAAGGGTTTATTAGGTAGAATGCGGTAAAGAGATGGGACTGGGGGAGTGTCCTAGATCAAATCTACAGTGGGGCGGGCACTGCAAAAGTCACCAAATTGAAACTACAACCAAGAACAGGGAAGGGGGGTGGGAAAGACAGTTTCAACAGAGATGTGAGGAATCACAGTGCAAATTATAAAACCAGAAAAATAAATACTGATCTCTGTATATTTGCAGAACAGTAAGACAACAGATATCTAAGCAACAATTTAGCTCTATAATACAGAATAATACAGAAAAATATACTCAGCTCTATATATTTGCAGATAGTCTTGTAAGGCTCTCTCTCAGTGCACAGGTTCCAATTTAAATTTAGTTACAATTTAATCAGGCTACTAACAAGCAGTAATAAAGGCAGCAGAATAAATTTAATTGAGTACTTTTAAAAGAGGCAAAAGCAAAATAAGGTAATAAAGTAGGAAGAAACACAAATACAGTAAGGCAGATAAAGTGCAAAAAAAATTTTTTTTTGAGATGGAGGAAACAGAGCAGATTAAGATACTATAAGGGAATGCCCTTTCTAAGTGCTGTCTCTGTACACTGCAGAGGAGATGGGACTGGTAGGAGTATCCAAAATCAAAATATGATCTCACTGTACTCAGTTGAGTGAGCGAATGAGATGGGTCCAGGAGGAGTGTGCAAAAAGAGATTTACAGCAGGGGCGGGCAATTCCAAAGCCATCAAGATTAACACCACAACAAGAAACAGGGAGGGTGGGTAGAGAACTACTGCAAAGATTCAGACACACACAATATTTACTGAATCCAAGACACACAATAATTACTCACTCAAATCTTAAATAAGTGCAGAAAATATACTTAAATCAGCTTATGTCCAGTTGATATATACAGACAAGTCTCAGTAGCCAGCAACTCGATTTAAAATGATTACTAGAAATGTAACCAACACAGATTTTAATGTTAGCAGATACCCCCAAGCTAATTAACACTAACAAAGGAATTTCAAGCAGTCTAACAACTTTCAATGAGCTCAGATGGCTAACTGCAGAGATTCAGAGACACACACAATATTTACTGAATCCAAGACACACAATAATTACTCAATCAAATCTTAAATAAGTGCAGAAAATATACTTAAATCAGCTTATGTCCAGTTGATATATGCAGACAAGTCTCAGTAGCCAGCAACTCGATTTAAAATGATTACTAGAAATTCCTCTGGTGTAAGATCTGCAGCCACTGTGGACCAGTGGTTAGCCACATCCTCTGCAACTGTGAGTGTTCCTTAGTGGGCAAGAGGGAGCAACTCTTGTTGGTCTTGGAGAGAGAATAGGGAAAGCTTCCATGTTTTGTCAAAATGCTGTGCCATATAGTAGGGCAACTGCTGTTGCCATTAATAACACTGTTGGTTCCATTTTTCCTCTCAAAAATAAACAGAAAAGTAAACATTCATCTACTCCTCCTCAAAGTTCCTTATACAAGAGTAGCTTACTGAGTCTGCCTCAGTATTTAATTCAGGCTATTGATCATTCTTATGAAGTAGTTTCTGGTAAAAGAAAAGAGGGATCCCTCCTTTCCTGAAGAGATTCTTAATCTGGACAGGAGGATGAAGGGACAGATACAGGGTTTTCTCCTCAGATTTCTGATTCAGACTCAAAGGAGAGCTCAGTTTCTGACTTTCCCTGTGTGGGGTTCTCTTGCTCTAAGATTATTTCTAGAATGTGACAGTGTTTTAAATGAGAACACTGAGTTTCTCAGTCCCTAGGAAAATACTATGAGCTGTTACAGAAAGAATTTCCAGAACCTCCACTGATTCCTCCTGTCCTGTCTGCCTTGAAGGATGTGTGTGTTACTGCCTGCAGTTTTCCTCACAGTGAGCCAGATACCCATAAAAAGGAATACATGATGTATAAAGTTCCTTAGTCTTTTATGTTTTTAAATACTTTTCCCAAACCTGATCCAGTAACTATAGCTTTAGTTATTCATAATTATTGGTGGAAAAGTGTATGCTTCTGCAACTTTGATTTTCAGAATTTTGAATTGTCAGGCTCATATATTAAGGTTTGTCCTGACTAACTGTGAAAGCATGAGGAATGTTTTGTCTGCAGATTCTTCTTCTGAGGAAAAATTGCTTTAAATAATTAATTTTTTTTCTGTTGTTCAAGTTGCTCCTAATTGTATGCAGTGTGCATCTGACTCTGTGGATGATACTTCATGGGCTGTGGCCACTGGTACTGTTTTGAGGAGGATTGCATGGATTGTGTGATTATGTGTGTCTGTTAGTAATTAAACATCTTTTTGCCTTCACCCTGTGCATGACCACAATACAGACTAGGTACCTTTCAACTTTATTGCTTAACCCTGAGTACCTTCTCATGGCGCCTCTATGCTTAACACCGAGCGCGCCATGAGAAGATAGAAATTCCTTTATGTTAACCCCGAGTGGCTTCTCCCAGTGCAGTTAACTTTGCAGTCAGATAGAATCTCCACGGTTGAAAATTAAGTTGAAAAATTAACTGAACTTTGTCAGGTACCTTGTCAGCTTAATTTTCAGCCTGGAGTTACATGGTGTTTGTATTGAAGTTTTCGGAGAAAGTTGGCTTGCAAATCACTCTCTACTTTCCTCTTCTGGGCAGTAACAAAGGATGGCAAGTATGAAAGGGAGAGTTAATGGTGATGCTACTCATGTTTACAGTGTAAGTTAGAGGTAAATCAAAAAACCAACGAACTGTAGCAAGAAAGCAAAGACTCCCCGTGGAAAAACATAAAAAATACTAATAATAACAGATTCCAGCAGGAGTCACCACATGAGAAGAACAAAGTGAACGTTGTATCTTTTATTGAGGCATAAAAACACACAATGCCTCAATAAAAGATACAACGTTCACTTTGTTCTTCTCATGTGGTGACTCCTGCTGGAATCTGTTATTATTAGAGGTAAATCAGTTTACTGTTCAGTTAAAGGTAAAGCAGTTTGTAGCTCAGTGTATGTTTGTTTGATGCTGACTTTATCGTATGGAATATATCTGGTAATATGGTGAAACATATTTACACATACTCAACAGAGGGTTAAAGTTTACTTTGAGCACTGCTTTTGATAGATTGCTGTATCATTTGAAATGCATAGTTTTAGTACAGTACTCTCTGAATCAGCATTCCTTCTGGTGTGCAGAAGAAACCTGCTGTACATGCTGATGCAGAATGACAGAAGAAAAGCCTTCAGTTTTGTTCCTCACCCACTCATTTGTATCAGCCTTTGCAACAGCATGTGGATAAGCACTTAGGGATCTGTCTTAGAAGTAGCCAGTATATCAATATTTTAACCATGCCAGGGAATTAAAGTACAACTACGGCTAGTTTTAATTTTTATTTCCTTATTTTTTTTAATGTGAATTTTTAGCCGCTGTTTTAAAAATTTATAATATAACTAGGAATAAAGTAGTTAATAATAGTTACTCCTTTTTTACTTTTCAGCATGACTTCTGCATCCTGCTAGAACAAAATGGGTATGAAAAGAAAAATAGCAGATGAAAGGAGAGTCTTTCAGGAAAAATGGACTGACGAGTACTTCTTTGTTGAATCTAACAATAAAGTGCTTTGCTTAATATGCAGAGAAGTGGTATCCATTTTCAAGGACTACAATTTGAAAAGGCATTATACTCAAATGCACCTCAAATTAAGTGAATTGCAAGGAGCGTGCCGTAGACAGAAAATATTAGATTTAAAAAAAAAATCTTACATTCCAACAACAGCTGTTTTGAAAATCAGCTACTCAGCTGGATTCTTTACTGAAGGCAAGTTATGTTGTAGCAAATTTAATTGCTAAAAATTCCAAGCCATTTGCCAGTGGTGAATTTATTAAAGAATGCATTGAAAGTGTAGCAGACATACTTTGCCCTGAAAAAAAATCAGATTTTTCTAAAATAAGTCTATCACACCAGACGATCGCAAGGCGTGTGGAAGATATAGCCAAATCTATTGAAGATACTTTGGAATCTCGGTGTGCAACTTTCAAGTTTTACTCCATAGCTTTGGATGACAGCACTGATGTTACAGATATGGCACAACTTGCCATATTTATTCGTGGTGTTGACAATGATTTCAGTATGACTGAAGAACTGGCCTGTCTGTTTCCACTGAAAGATACAACGAAGTCTGTTGATCTGTATAAAGCAGTAAAACAAACACTGGCTAGATTTTCCTTGACCATTGAAAACATGTCTGGCATAGTAACTGATGGTGCTCCAGCTATGGTTGGAAAGAAGGAAGGACTAACAACACTGATGGAAGAAGATGCAAAACAGATCAGTAATGTGCGTTTCATGAAGTACCACTGCATTACACATCAGGAAAATTTGTCTGCACAGACTTTAAAAATGGAAAATGTTATGAATGTTGTTATTAAAACAATACATTTTATAAGATCCAGAGGATTAAATCACCGCCAGTTTCAGGAGTTTCTGAGTACTTTGGAAACTACCTATGGAGACATTGTGTACTTTACTGCAGTGAGATGGTTAAGTTGCAGAAAAATGCTGAAACGTTTCTATGATTTAAGAAATGAAATCAAGTCCTTTATGGAGTCAAAAGGAAAGCCTGTACCTGAATTTGAAAATGCAAACTGGATGGCTGATTTTGCCTTCTTAGTAGACATCACTGCTCATTTAAACGACCTGAACCTGCGCCTCCAAGGTGAAAATCTATTAATAAATGACATGTTTCAAACATTGACGACATTTGAAGTGAAACTGAAATTATGGCACTGTCAGATTAAGAACAATACCTTCATTCACTTTGAAACACTGTCTGAGCAAAGCCACGTAAATACTGAAAAATATGCGGCATTACTTAATAGTTTGTTATAAGACTTTGAGAGTAGATTTCAAGATTTTAGAAAACGCCAACAATTCAGTATATTTGCTACTCCATTCTCAGTTGACATCAACATGTTGCCGGCAAACCTGCAACTGGAATACATAGAACTGCAGTCAGATATGCAACTTAAAGAAAAATTTCTGCAAGTGTCTTTATTGGACTTTTATAACTTGTACCTACCTAAAGAAAAATATCAGTCACTTCACAAACATGCCCTGTTTATGACATCTCTGTTGGGGAGTACGTACATTTGCGAGCAATTTTTTTTTCATATGAAGTATACAAAAAATAAAATCAGAACGAAAATTTCAGATGAGCATCTTGAAAATACTCTTCGCATCGCCACCACCTCTATCAAAACCGATGCAGACACACTGGTATCAAAAAGACAAGCTCAGTGTTCACATTAAAAAAGTTATGCTCATAATGTTTGTCTACTACACAAAAGAACAATCCTGACTTGACAGCCTGAACCTCCTGATATGAACACTTTAAGTATAACAAGAACTAGGACCAATAAGTTTGAATTCTGTGAAGGTCTGTGCCTGGCTGCACCCTTGTGAACAGGTTTCACGAATAAACATTGCCACTACTAATAAAGTCAATTATTTGTTCAAATTTGAGAAAAATAACAAACACTGGAAGACCCCTTCCAAATTTTCAGCAAACATTGGAAAACACTTCAAGCTGGAGACTTATAGTAATCTAAAGAAGAAATATAAAAAGGTGTTATCTGATGATGCTATGCCTCATTGAATGGATCTGTACAAGTCGTCAGCTGAAATGTGCACTCATGCATATTGGAGAGGCAACAGCAAAAGAGCAGGTGTGAGATAACCTTGTGAAAGTGGAGTGTGTTGTTGCAAATTATCATGTTCTTTGTGGCTCCATAGTAAGTGGGTGAACCAAAGTTAAACGTGTTCTACCATCTGTTAATCAGTGAAACAAATGTAAAAATACAAATTGTTCATGTTTTAAGAAGTAAAAGTCTCATTATTCCTGCAAGCTGTGCATCACCACTGATGAACCTTCTTTCATCTTCAGACCAGCATGACCAGACAGCAGTGAAAAAGCAAGAAATATTTCCAGTGCATATTTCAGGGACAGATTCCAAAGCTAGAAATGTGCCTTTCCAAAGGGGTGCTCAGTTTGAGAATACCACTGAAGAACCTTCTTTCATCTTCAGACCAGCCTGACCAGACAGCAGTGCAAAAGCAAGAAATATTGCTAGTGCCATGTTTCAGGGACAGATTCCAAAGCTAGAAATGTGCCTTTCCAAAGGGCTGCTCATTTTGAGAATACCACTGATGAACCTTCTTTCATCTTCAGACCAGCCTGACCAGACAGCAGTGCAAAAGCAAGAAATATTGCCAGTGCCATATTTCAGGGACAGATTCCAAAGCTAGAAATGTGCCTTTCCAAAGGGGTGCTCAGTTTGAGAATACCACTGATGAACCTTTTTTCATCTTCAGACCAGCCTGACCAGACAGCAGTGCAAAAGCAAGAAATATTGCCAGTGCCATATTTCAGGGACAGATTCCAAAGCTAGAAATGTGCCTTTACAAGGGGGTGCTCAGTTTGTGAATACCACTGATGAACCTTCTTTCATCTTCAGACCAGCCTGACCAGACAGCAGTGCAAAAGCAAGAAATATTGCCAGTGCCATATTTCAGGGACAGATTCCAAAGCTAGAAATGTGCCTTTCCAAAGGGGTGCTCAGTTTGAGAATACCACTGAAGAACCTTCTTTCATCTTCAGACCAGCCTGACCAGACAGCAGTACAAAAGCAAGAAATATTGCCAGTGCCATATTTCAGGGACAGATTCCAAAGCTAGAAATGTGCCTTTCCAAAGGGGTGCTCAGTTTGAGAATACCACTGAAGAACCTTCTTTCATCTTCAGACCTACCTGACCAGATGTAGCATGTCTTGAATAATTTCAGGGACAGATTCCAAAACTATAAACAGAAGAATACATGAGCGCTTTGGACAACATATGGACATTAAGGACACGATGAAAGACATGGACATCTTTAAGAAACCAGCAAAATCACAGGTATGATCTCATACAAATTGAAGGATTCGTACCTGTTCATTTTTTTTTTTACAAATAAACTAAGATGTTAAACTAAGATGTTAGAGTTAACTGTTATTTTAAGAATTAGAATGAGATATTGAATTTTAGGGCAAATATGCATTTATTACATTTATTCATTGTTCAAATTCACATGCAATAAAGCCAGGGGGTCGACTTTGGTTGCCCATGACAGAGATATAGTTAACTATATGATACATTTTACATGCGGCCTCAAGACAATTTCTGTTGACTCAATACGGCCCCTGCAAATAAAAAGGTTGGACACCCCTGATCTAGATGTATGTTTGTGTGTACACACAGACACACACACACACACACACACACACACACACACACACACACACATATATATATATATATATATATATATATATATATATATATATATATTGTAATAGATATATATACCTCACTCTCTCCACGCATACATCTATATAAATCTGTCTACATATATATGTTAAGATATAGATATATATACAGTAAAAAAATATATATATGTGTGTGTGTGTGTGTGTGTGTGTGTGTGTGTGTGTGTGTGTGTGTGTGTGTGTGTGTGTGTGTGTGTTTATACAGATATATATCAATAGATATCATAGAGAACATAACAAAGACATATATGACCACAGGCACCGTTAATTGGTGTGAGGGGACTCAAGCAACATATGTCTCACATGTAGTGATATCCCCCCCTGCAATTTAGTACCGACTGTTGCAAATGCCATAACCAGGACCTTACAATGCATGGCCACAAGATGTTAACAGTAAGCTTTCCCACCTGTATTATGTCAGGCGGGTATTGATAACATATCATGCAGTACAGTCTGGCTACCATAGTGAATGTACAATGTGTAAGCAATGAACGGTCCTATGATACCTATACTCAGACACATGTATGCAGATACTCATATGCATATACATATATATATATATATATATATATATATATATATATATATATATATATATATATATAGTTCCCTATCAGAAGCCTGAAACACTATAAGCTTGAAAATCAAAATCCTGAAACCAAAAGCCTGAAAACTCAAAATCCTGAAAACACAAAATGGACATACTGACGTCATTGTGGCTTTGCTATTGTTAGCCCTGTGGTGTTAGGTCATGCGTTGGGTTCAGGTAAGTGTGCGGTTGGTTTTATGTTAGGGTTAGGGGCGGTTTAAGTGAGTTAGGGTTAGGGCGCAGGTTAGGCATGTATGCAATAGTGACAAAAATTAGGGTTAGGGGCGGTTTAAGTGAGTTAGGGTTAGGGCGCGGGTCAGGTGAGTGTGCGATAGTGACGGACCTTAGGGTTAGGGTTAGGGTCAAGGTCAGTCGGTAGATATTAGTGTCTTTGTATTGGCATATTAGCATTATTTGTGAACTCAGCAGCATCAGGTATTATGTGTTTGGACAAACTGGCGCATGTGCATGCATACACTGTGTGGGCATATGTACCCCAGTATTGTCATGATATACCCATGTACATTGCTAGTAACATCCGCATTGGGAGGTGTGGCCCACATGTCTCGCATGAAGGGGACATGTGCACACTTCTGGACTGATCACAGAGTGCCACACTGTCCACATATAGTGGTCATATCCCTGCTGTAGTCCACAGCATCATTACTGTGCTAGCAGTGGGTCCGTACTATGCTGCCCTTAGTATGTCTGTCTGTAGGCAATGGTGCACATGTCTACAGCAGATGTGACCTCCCACACCCAACATGTCTGTTCAGACATCCCTATAACACTGGCAACAGTCTACATATATACCCACAATACATCCATGATATCCCCTTGCACTACAGTGTTGGGACTATTGGTACTAAGGTAGGACTCTACTCCATGTTCTGGACATATGGTAAATACATATACATACCACATACATATATGGCCATGTACATATCCACATACATATATGGGGATATATATATATATATATATATATATATATATATATATATATATATATATATATATATATATATATATATATATATATATATATATATATATATATATATATATATATACATATAAATACCACCCATATACATATGCACAGCACTGACTTCAACAAGTAGCTAAGCATCTGATGTCATTCAAAGGGGATCCATTATCTGTCCACCTGGGGCAACATGATGTACAAACCACGATGCTCTGGCAAAGATGGACTGCACATATTGCCCCTGGGATTCAGGTTACTGGCTACAGCTCCTGGGACCCCCATAGCACCTAATCAAAGGGCAAAACCACAGATACAAGCATGCAAAACTGCTGGTAATGTGACTCAATGTTAGACATCTAAACCTAAACAGGCTGAGCCACACATACAAATGGAGAACATCGATATCTGTGCAGTACCTGGGATCTGGTGCAATGCTCCAGAGAGCACACCTGTAATACCTGCCTGCAACCCTTATCATACATGTCGGGCAACAAACCAAAACAAAAACACTACAGGTGAAGGAGAGTCCATATTCACCAAGGTCATTCACACCTCCAGCCTAGTGTCAAACACAATGCATCTGAGAATCACCAGATGCAACTAACACTATGTAAGACTGCTATCCAAATTGTAGTTGCCTACTGACCCCCCCCTATGGTCCAAGGTTCTCACTACACCATTATAAACATACTGGACAATATTAAGATACAATCAAACACCATAATACTGGGTGATTCCAAATACTCTGCCATTAACTGAGAAAAGACCTCATGTACCATCACCCTTTACCAATGGTTTTGGGAACCCATACATTCCAACCCCCTGGATCAACTAATCCATTGTCCAACCAGGGTCTCCAATATCCTAGACCTGATCATTACCAACATGGGTGTCAGATGCCCCACACCAGTGGTCACCCCTCATAGGTCAGGTCTGACTGTTAGATAATCACCGTTGACATCCACATCCCACCCCCATCCATCAGTAAGGATCCTCCATGAATACCCTCTGCAAAGCCTACACCATGCTACTCAAGACAGATGTGACAAACCTCATGACACCTATGGAGATGAGAGATGAACATGCAACTGGTGATTCCTACACTAAGGCACTGTGTGGGCACATCCACTCATGCATGCATTGCGCCATCCCACATAGACCCGTAACACTGTCATCCAAACAAGGAAGCCAATCTTTTTATCCACTGCCATGAACAGTCTATACAACAGAAGGAAGACACTGTTGCAGTTAACAGGATAATCCCAAAACAGAAACTGCTCCCTTACCAGTCTCAGTAAGAAGCTGCTATCCCTCAAAATCTGCTAAAGCTTGTTACATAAATATAATTACCATAGATTCCAAAGACAACCACAAAGCATTCCATAGTTATGTCCAGGATCTATACCGCAATGCTCAGAATTGCTCTGTGCTACAACAGATTGACATTAAATATACTGATTCAAAGGAGTGTTCCAATATCCGGGCAGACCAATTTAGTGCCACATTCAGCCTCCCTCACCCCCTAAAGGGCACATCTCAGTAACAAAATGTTGCCAAATTCAAGTAATCATGGCCACACAGATGGAATCCGCTGACTCCATTGCTAAGACTACAGTAGCCATGGGACCAGATGACATCCCGGGCCATGTAGTACATGAACCACTACATAACCCTGCATCTCACCTAAGTAACATGTGTAATCATAGCCTTACCTCAGGGGTCTATCCCACTGAGTGGTGCACAGCTACAGTTATCACACTCCATAAGGTGGAATCCACCTTGGCTCCTGGGAACTACTGTTCCATCAGTCTAACGAGCCTGATCTGCAAGGGCATGGAATGCATTATCATGCAACTCATTAACAAACACATTGGCAACCAGTAAACACTGGACCCCACCCTGGTTTGGCTCATGCAGGGCCGATCTTGTCACCTGACCCTGTTTGACTACTTTGATTCAGTCTCTGGAGCTGTGGAATAGGTTAAGGCGGTGCACACAGCCTATCTGGACTTCACCAAGGCCTTTGACAACATCGCACAGTCTAGAGACATAGTTAAACATGCGAAGCTGGCCATACCTTTGTCACCCGATGGGTTGCCAACTGACTTACCGACGGAACCCAGACTGTAAACATAGCCATGTCCAATCCATGCTACAGACAATTGACTAATTGGAGTACATCAGGGTCGGTCCTAGTACAGCTCTTGCTTGGCATCTACTTCCTTGAAGTACAGGCCAACACTATGGAACTCTGGCTAACAAAATTCACAGATGACTGCAAACTGGGAGCCATTATTGCATCCCCAAATGACGTGGATACTCTACAACATGGCTTTACAGAAACAGATGCTTGGTGCCAGAGCCATGGGCTCAAGCTTAATGGCAATTAATGTGTAGTTATCCCCTTTGGACATACCATGTACCCATGAAGTAACAAATAGGTTGCAGTACACTAAACACCAACAGTCTGCTGACAGACATTGGGACACAAGTGGACAGTGGTCTCACCTTCATTGACCACATAGCCACAACAGTAAGGAAATCCTCCTATGTGGCACACTTCATCACTGAAGGCTTTACATCCAGAGAAAAGGGGTAATTGTCCCACTGTACTCATCCCTCATTATACCCTGCATATAATACAACACAAAATTTGGTATGTACCTCGCAAGACAGCTGTGACAGCTGGGAAGGCAGTGGAAATACCTCACTATAAGAATCACAGGTATCAAACAGATGGCCTACGCTGACCTTCTAGACATCCTCCAGCTATACTGTGTGGCACACTGTCTACACAGAGGCTATGTTAAACGCTAGGAAATGACATCTGAACATGTGTATGTACTGCCATGTACAGTACATGTGTCTATGTGCTCTCATTACTGTAGTAAAGGGTATTGAGTGTCATGTCTGGGACACACAAGTATATGAGGCCTGCACAGCGCTGTTATCCATCTGAATGTGTGACATGCAGGGGTAGCAACTCAGGGTATGTGCTGTCACACAGGCATGCAGTGTAACATGGCATTACTACTGGCGACAGTGCTGTCCCAGGGAAGGGTGCAGTGCTAACATTACTACTGACAACAAGCACACCTGCGGCCATAGCTGCACTCTAAGGGCTCACTGTCATGTACCTGGTGTGTGGGCTGTGTCACCGTATATATCCCCTACTGGATGATACTCAGACATGTGGAATATAACTGTGGAGTATCATCGGTACAGCACATGTTAGTGAGGGCTTGCAACATGTAGTAATGGCGTACTCATTGTTGTCAAACATCCATCTGTTGACACATTCATCCTACTGCATAGCTACTTGCCAAACTGGTGTCTGTCAGTACCTCTACAGATGTGTAGATGGCAGGTCTCCAGCTGGGATATGTACAGACAACCTATGCTTGATTGACACTGACATGTGTGGCCAGCTGTGTACTACCTGTCACATATTGGAGACATCGCCCTGTATGGGCCACATGCCACCAGTACCTACAGTACACTACCACAGTCAACTGAACATGCTTGGGTACAGGTCTCCTTCACAGACACTAACCACATGTTGTATGACATGTTGTATACATGTCAACTGGATCACCTCGGTGGCCATGTGTAGAAGACACCCAGAGGCTTGGCTGATGCATGCCACTCTCACCCTGCCAGTCACTATCATGGTGTCTGCCAATAGATTATACACTGTCATTACACCATGGTACACCTGGTATATGGCCCATGTACCACTCTCTGGTGGCCACTGTCACCATCACCCATACAGGTAACTGATAACAGGATACAGCCCAGTTACGCATCTGCTTTGCGCAGCCTACCTGTAACACATTGGACACATGGACTAGTTAGTTTGCAACAATACACCCAGGTCTCTAAGGTGTGTGTCTGCCTGTTATGTGTCAGTCAATGTGTATATGATGGTATGACACACTATGTATTCTCCATATACAAACATTGAATCCCCCATTACCATATTGTACATGTATGTGGATGTTCTGCATGTACCATGTGACCTGGTACACACCTCACCCTACAGATGATGTCGTGTATGCAATGAAAGCCACACAGTTCAGTAGCACTACCTACCTAGGTAGGGGTCTAGACACAGTGTCACCAAGTAAGGATGTGTGTGTATGTGGATGGATTGACATATGGGTGCAGATTATACATGTACGAGCAGGCCACCGGTCAGTGTTGCACAGGCAATAATTGTTATACATACCTGTGACATGTGTGCAGCTGTACACCAGGTATGTCACAGCCATGGTGTCACCACAGTGACATACCCTTGTGGAAAATTGCTGCAGTCCATCCTCCTGCTGACACATGTACGCTTACAACACAAATGGATAAAATTATGGAGATAACAATCAGTGTTCCAACAGATGAAATGCATCATAGCTGCATGGCTACACTACCTGACATGTATGCATTACACAGTACCCTGGACAACATCTTACACTGCAGTACATTGCAGCACTCTATTACAGTCACCATGTGCATCAGAACCATATTATCTGGTCCCTGCATGGATGTTATGGATGACAGGGATGTGGCACAGGTATCATCATATGCACAGTGTGTGTTAAATGCATCATAGCTGCATGGCTACACTACCTGACATGTATGCATTACACATTATCCCTGACAACATCTTACACTGCAGTACATTGCAGCACTCTATTACAGTCACCTTGTGCATCAGAAGCATATTAGCCTGTCCCTGCATCAATGTTATGGATGACAGGGATGTGGCACAGGTATCATCATAAGCACAGGGTGTGTTGCTGGTGTGCCAGAGGCTGAGGATGGTCCATACATGTGTCACCATGTGTGTGGGTGAGGGGTTTGGTTCTTTGAATGAGGTGTGCTGATGTGGTGTGTGTCGGTATGGGGTCGCCCTAGGTGTGGTTGCATAGTGTGCGGGTATGCATGCACACAGTTCTGCCATATGGCTGCCCTACATAGGTGTTGTTGGACAGCTGCAGACCATACCTGGCAGTGCAACTATAGTGACTTCATGCTAGCGGCAGTACACATGTGTGTGACACATGGGCTGTGTTTGTAGGTGATGGCCCTTCCCCTTGTTAACACTGCACCCATGTACAAAGTGTTACTGTGGACCTGTTCCGCACCCTGCCTTGTACTGTGCACAATACCTCACAGGTATAGAAACCATTGTTGCACATGTAGGACTGTGTCGGTTATGTCAGCTCCAATGCTCACAGCCCCTATGTGTTATAGCACCTCATACCTGGGATGATATGTGAACAGATATCATTTGTTAATGCCTGATGTTTGCTTTACAGATCACAACATCAGCAGTGCATGTATGACCAGTACAAGACTATTACACTGACAACCAGCAAACCTTACCATGGCTGTGGGTGGTGCCCTACAAATGTCCCAGACCTCTGCATGGTTGCAAGATCTACTCATGTGCACATCCCTTGGAGCACACACACTGCTGTCACAAGTGCTGTGGGGTCAGGGTTACATCTGCCATATTTACTTAACCTGATTGTGTGCAGCTACAGCCATGGGGGTATTGTTTCACACATGTCCCTACTGTAGGCCATGTGTCCTGCCATACTTGTCATCCCTGTGGACACATTGCACATTGACAGGATGTTAGATATCTTGCATGTGTCTGTTTACGAAGGGGATGTTGTTTCACACATGTCTCTACTGTAGGCCGTGTGTCCTGCCAAACTTCTCATCCCTGTGGAGACATTGCACAGTGACAAGATGTTAGTTTTCTTGCATGTGTTTGTTGTACCCTTCCATTACCCCAGCATGGTCTCCACTGTGATGCAGTGCATTTCACAGCAACAAAATGTGAACATGTACAGCATGCAGTATGGGTGGATGTCTTAGATGTGTGCATGGAATATTCCATAGCTATTATATGCCCAGTGTATTATCATGCATGAACATGAACCATACTCACCAGCTACAGGCTGCTGCCATGGTGGTATCCTGGAGGGACCTACATAGGAGTCTGAGAAAGCTGATGTCAGTGGCCACAGCTGTGGCATTCATTATGGGTGAGTGCAGCATTACATTACATCAACAGTAGAATTCCACAATACAGCTTATACACAACTGTTTATTACTACTACACAGCAACAGACTAAGTATATGACATCTCATATTTGCATGATGTACCTGTACATATGCAGATGCATACACAAGAGTGGTATACTGATGTGCCCTGGGGCCTTACCTGCATGCTCCTCAGCTGGTGTGTCAGTGGCACCCACCTCCACAGTGTGCCCTGCCAGGTGTTGTTGCTGCAGGTGCCACAAGGCTGCTGAGAAGCTTCTCCACATGGGTGAGAGGTGGATGGGCAGGTTGCCCCCTCCCATTGTGAGGTGGCTCCCCTTTATGGCAGCTGCACGCTGGCGTACATGGCGAAATAGGTCAGTGCAATGATGCCAGACCTGCTCATAGCTGCGGTTATGCAGTCTGACATCATTGACCCTGTGGACTAGCTCATTCCACAGGGCAGCCCTCTCCTACTGATCGTGGGCTGTCCAGCCAAACAGCTGTTCATAGTGCTATACCAGATGGTCTATTATCACCTCAGTTTTGGCGGGGCTGTATAATGGCAGACGTGTGTGCGCCATGCTCCCTGGAAGACATAAAGATGGAAACAGGTCTGAGCCGCTCATACAACAGGGTTACCATAGTTCTTATACAAATATTTGTCTCCCCCCACCATATTAGCTACAACAAACCGTTCACAGAATGCAATTGGTATGTCGGCTGCTTACCTATCATTGGGACATATGTTGCATTGTACCAAGTTTTGTGCTACATGTTTGTGCCAAGCTTTGTGCTATGTGTTTGTAGACATGCTCCCTGTGGGGACGGCCTGTTACAGACTATTTCACCTGCATGCCATTGTCAGTGCCACTATATATATATATATCTATATATATATATATATATATATATATATATATATATATATATGTATCTATGTACATATAAGTGTAGATATATCTTGTAGGTTGTTGATATACCTTTATCTATATAAGTGACTGTGTATCTGTAGACATACACATCTCATTTTGTATCACACAGATATTTATCTATATGTGGGGTGCATACAGACATCTGGTCTGCATTCTGTAACCGTCTTTCATTCACAGATGCACTGTTCTGCCTTGCTGCAACACAGGCAGGTGTCACATGTGAACACAAACTAACATTAGGGTGGTATATATGGTGAGAGATTGCTGGTAGGCCTATTATACACCTATGGCATTTGCATATGCTACATTACACATTAACATGACTGTCCTGCAAGTGGTGTGCTCTGACACCTATGTGTCTATCATGACGGCAGTACTTCCACCACCAGCTATTCCCCACACTAACATAGTACACACAGATATTATGGCTTACATCTTTGTCATTCATTGCTGATCTGCACAGTTGGCGGGTATGTCCCACTGCCTACAGGGACTGACAGTATTGTCCAGAGCAGTTGTTCAGCAGAACATCATTACAGGGACAACTACAGATGACACATAAACATTTAACATCATATATCCTATTAATCTATACCACATACTACATTCATTTACATACTTGTATGTTTTACATACCTTTTTTTTCTGATGGGTGTGACACCTTTCTGTTTGTGGCTTTTATTTATTTATTTTTTTCAGTGTGTGTGTGTGTGTGTGTGTGTGTGTGTGTGTGTGTGTGTGTGTGTGTGTGTGTGTGTGTGTCTCTCTCTCTCTCTCTCTCACTCTCTCTGTCTCCACTAGAGTGATTAAGCTGGTTTGAATGGATTGCAGTATGGCTTTTGTAGGTGATGCACATGATCAGGTGATGGTCTCTGCACCAATCAATGTGCAACAGTTGCTAACTGCATGCAGCCTGCTGTGTAGTGATTCAGATAACCACTGTCATGGCAACCCAGTACTATAAATTGCTGACTCATGTGGGCATTGTCCCTTAACCTTTCCAGTATGGAGGACATCCTTCCTGTATGTGGGCAGCAGTGTTACATATGGCAGGTTGAAATACCTCTTGTAAGGACTTGCAGACACAGGCCAACTACACATTTATAAGAGGTTCAAGTCCTGCAAACAGAGTGAGTAGTGTTGTTATGTGCATTGTAAATTGCTGGTCTTACAGTGCTTGCATGTACATAGTAGTTTAGGATGGAATGCAGTCTGTCTGCATAGCTCTCAACTGTGGGCCTATCCACATGATAGCCAGTGGATTGTCTGTTTGCTTTTACCTGTACACCACACATGTCTTGTCCTAGATATATCCCCGGCAATCTGTCTGTTGAATGCTATCAGTACATGGCTACATCCATTTGTGTTTCTAATGTCTTATTCCTGCATAAGGGTATCTTGCAACAAATCCTGTAACACCAGCAATTTCCAGGGTGTGTAACAGAAATATTGCAAGTATAGCCTTGTGTTCCTTCCTCTGTCCTCCACATATATGGAAGGCTTTGTTCTGCTGTGATACAGTTAGGGGTTGTTAGGTAATGGCATATCATTATTTACTGCTAGCATTCCTGCTATCATCCCAGTCATATCATGGACTCCCACAACATTTGTTGGTCAGGGTCCATACATGTGACAGATACATTGACATTACCACAAGTAATAACTTTCCCCCTAGGGCTTGACTACAGGGTGTAATTGGAGGCTGCTGAACTACATCTGCTATTGTTGATTGTTACTTATCTTGAAAGCAAATCCTTTGTCTACTATAGTATGAATTGAAGGGCTTGGCCAGGACAGCATAGTATGTTATATATCTGCCCTGTCTGCATCTACTGTTTTGTGTGGGCCTTGCATTCATCACTGATTAAGTATGTCAAATTCTATGTGCTGTAAGTAATGGCATACATTATTGTATAGTACACAAATAAAGATTGTCTGTGTATACATACCTGTGTGTCGTATCATGTCCTTTCAATTGTGAGTGGGTATATGTGTAATGTAAGTATTCTCTTCTTGGGAATGGTTGCTACAATACACATGTCACAGGTACCAGTTACAGGGCTTGTGGCTCAGGGATGTACTTTGCACCCAGTACGTCCACACTACTTCTACATATGTATGGCTACTAATATCTTTTGTCTGTGTATATGTGTATGTACCTATATCTCTCATATATCATATATATATATATATATATATATATATATATATATATATATATATATATATATATATATATATATATATATATATATATATATATATGTATGACAGTGAACAGTTCATATGATCGACAGTTTATTTGGTCGACAGTTCATTTGATCGACAAGCATTTGCCCCCTTCCCCAATGTTGTATGACCCTGGAGTTGATATATATAGTTAGGGGTGTGGGGCACAGCCCCCACACCCCCTAACTATATATATCAACTCCAGGGTCATACAACATTGGGGAAGGGGGCAAATGTTTGTCGATCAAATGAACTGTCGACCAAATAAACAGTCGATCATATGGCTCCATCAAGTCATATAGACCCATATATATATATATATATATATATATATATATATATATATATATATATATATATATGTACCTGAACATGACTGTCAATGTATAAATGTGTGTGCATATGTGTATCATTGTAATGTGTACCCCTTCCACATTGTACATTCCCTACGGTAGAATGACTTTTCTGCATGATATGTTACAGATATTGCCCTGACATGTACAGGTGAATTGGATTACCGTTGGAGCATTGTAGCTGTGTTGTGGAGGGCCCTGAAGTCATGTACTGCATGTGATGGATATTGGAATGCACAGCATATCCGTTAGGGCTGGGGCAGTTACATAGCACTAATTACCAGGTGTCCCTCATTTGTGCCCCCCATCCCCCATTGACTGTGCTTATGGTCTGTTATGTTGTACCGAGTGGTTCAGGATTTTGTTCCCATGTGGTAATGCTATACACATGTCTAGCTGTATACATATATATTATATATATATATATATATATATATATATATATATATATATATATATATATATATATATATACATAATTATATATGTGAAACCCCCATATATATATATATATATATATATATATATATATATAGAGAGAGAGAGAGAGAGAGAGATATGGACATATGGACATTGATATAGATATAAATATGTGTGTACGTATATATATATATATATATATATATATATATATATATTATATATATGTGTGTGTGTGTGTGTGTGTGTGTATTATATATATATATATATATATATATATATAGATGTATACACTGAACATATTTTTCTATGTACAATTGCTGTTATATGATTATTTGTGAGTCATACTTACACACACACACACACACACACATATATATATATATATATATATACATATATATTTATATATATCTATATATATACCTATAGCTGTCTATCTATCTACATTTACAGATATATATCTGTCCATATGTCCATGCATGTTCAGCTTATATGTTTGGCCTGTACCTCATTCTCTTGCCACCCAGTCCTATGTAGACATGTAGTAACAGTCAGGTGTGCCCTCCCACAATCCTATGTAAAAATCTAGTAACAGTCAGGTATGCCCCCTACAATCCTATGTAGAAATGTAGTAACAGTCAGGTGTGCCCCCCTAATCCTATGTAGAAATGTAGTAACAGTCAGGTGTGCCCTCCCCCCACAGTTCTATGTAAAAATGTAATAACAGTCAGGTGTGCCCCCCACAATCCTATGTTGAAATGTAGTAACAGTCAGGTGTGCCCCCCAAAATCCTATGTAGACATGTAGTAACAGCCAGGTGTGCTCCCCAAATCCTATGTAGACATGTAGTCACACTCAGGTGTGCCCTCCCCCACAATCCTATGCAGAAATGTAGTAACAGTCAGGTGTGCCCCCCAATCCTATGTAGACACGTAGTAACAGTCAAGTGTGCCCCCCCACAATCCTATGTAGAAATGTAGTAACAGTCAGGTGTGCCACCCAATCCTATGTAGACATGTAGTAACAGTCAGGTGTGCCCTCCCACAATCCTATGTAAAAATGTAGTAACAGTCAGGTATGCCCCCCACAATCCTATGTAGAAATGTAGTAACAGTCAGGTGTGCCCCCCTAATCCTATGTAGAAATGTAGTAACAGTCAGGTGTACCCCCCACAAGCCTATGTAGAAATGTAGTAACAGTCAGGTGTGCACCCCCCAATCCTATGTAGACATGTAGTAACACTCAGGTGTGCCCTCCCCCCACAATTCTATGTAAAAATGTAATAACAGTCAGGTGTGCCCCCCCCACAATCCTATTTAGAAATGTAGTAACAGTCAGGTGTGACCCCCAATCCTATGTAGATACGTAGTAACAGTCAGGTGTGTCCACCCCACCCTCCTATGTAGAAATGTAGTAACAGTCAGGTGTGCCCCCCACAATCCTATGTAGAAATGTAGTAACAGTCAGGTTTGCCCCCCCCACTCCTAATTCTATGTAGACACGTAGTAACAGTCAGGTGTGTGTCCCCCACAATCATATTTAGAAATGTAGTAACAGTCGAGTGTGCCTCCTGAATCCTATGTAGAAATGTAGTAACAGTCAGGTGTGCCCCCCGAATCCTATGTCCAGATTACCTGAGCTGGCCAAGGTAGCAGGATAGATTGCAGCATGTGTACAATATGCAGGCCTGAGTGTGTTAGGTTGGTGTGTGTTGTATATTGTATGAGAGTGGTCAGCATGTATGCATGGTGAGGTTTGTCCTGGTAGTCATTACCCAGTACTGCCAATGACAGAGCCAAGTTCTCACAACTGCAGTGCCAAACATGATGCTTCCCAGTATAACATATCTCAGCAGTAAGCCATAGTAAATGTTTGGAAGTAATATGTGCCACCATCTGAAAGATGGACATGGCATGAATGTTGTCCCAGATATACAAGCAAAGGGGGAAGTACCCCAGACAGACAGTGTATAATATGTAACTGTCAAATGGACACACCCTTAGAATTGTACATACATGTTTGCCGCACATGATCTGGGCTTGTAGTAGGGAATACCGTTGTCATCTGGCCAAACACTGGCAGACCACAAAGGTCATAGGAATGATGTATTGAGAAACAGCTGATGTCCCTGCACAAGCCAGCATAAGTGGAATGCCCCATGCATATCTGTGAATCAGATGCAAGTAGTGTCCATAGCACACATGCAACCAGCTCACCCCACCACCACCCACAGGTACCTCTCCGGTTTTAGCCTTGCTGTTGGGAATGAGTACAATATGGACCCACCTATGTATGGCAATAGTGAAAGAATGCAGCATGCAGAGCAGGTGTCCCATGCAGGTGTGTCCCTAGCTGTAAGCAGCACCCTGCCAACATCTACACTACTGGATCAATACTGACAGAAGGTATTGGCATGAACACCTTGCACACCTACCCTGTCACCCCAGGGGAATATTGTGTATCGTAGTCTGGGTCTGCAGGAGTGACAGAATGCAATGGCCTGTTACAGCTGGCCTGCATCATTACCAGATGGTCTACAGTCCTCTGCCAAAGGCCTGTGTCTCACCCGTACTGCCAATGTATGTTATGTCATGGACTCCCAAATAACAACATAACACAGTCCACAGAACCCAAATCACAGTAACATGTCCACAATGCCCTACTGCATGAACTGTGGACCAACACAAAATTACTGCTGTGATGAGGTGATAACTATAGAGAACATATCAGATACAGTTTGCATAATGTATGGAAGAAGATAGAATAATAGAGGGGGTGGGAGCATAGGTGGCATGGAGTGTGTGAGGTCTGAAACTCAGTCGTGTGCACATACTATCCCTGACTGCAAACACAAGAATGGGTGGCTACAAACCTGCTCGTAATCTACAATGTGTAGGGGTAATGTCCACAATTATGACCCCGCCTCTGGGTAACCTGTGTGAATCTGTATAGCTGTGAGGTTTGGCCACAGCAGGATATGGCCATACTGTCACATTGATGGATGCACAAGCATGGGATCCTCTGCCACCACTGTATCAAGATGCTGAACCATTTACACAGACCCAGCAGCAACTGTCTGCAGCTTCCCCTCCAGAATGGCATGAGTGCAAGAATATGTAGGCTGCTGACCACAATACTGGACACAGCTGCATTCACCCTGTGTTCCCCATGACATCACTGCAAGCAAATATGTCTACCTGACAGTACGTGATGACATAAAACATCACAGTGTATAACAGTGCATATGTCTGAATATCTCTGTAACACCAGGACCATATAGCAGAAGCAGCACATACACAATTATCTACAGTAACCCACTATCCTTTGCCTATTTTGACCCCATATTGTCAACCAATCTACAGACATCCTGCAGAAATAGCTTGCTAGCTGTAGGAGTAGAACACAAAAGTCTACACTGGAGTACAATCTACCTGGAATGGATTCACACATTCAATACAGAAGGTCATACTAGGCATGCTCTTACACTTAGAGAAATGAAGGCCATGTCAGACAACAAAATAATGAAAGGTCATAGTGGGCATGCTCACACACTTAAAGAAATGAAGCCCGTGTATGGCAACAACAGTGGACCATACATATCTGACAGTTGCAGATGTTAGTGCATACACTTCTCAGTACCCACCAGTCATGCTCATGCTTTGCACACACATTGGATAGGAATACACACATATATCCAAGGACAACACATTATAATAGGCCAAAAGTACACATACATAGATGTGTGGAAGAGAGTGGCAGTGACAAAGAGCCTTCCATCATGAGACCTGTCCCACATAGCACACATCCAATCGGCTAAAACCACATGATGTGCAAATATCAATCACCGTAGACATTTGCCTCTGGAATCCCTCAGTACTATAGTGTCTGTGGTGCTAGTGCTAAGTGTGCAACATGACTGTACAAGTCAGTAGTCATTTAGCAGTTGTATACACATACCGGTGGAATATAAACCTGTGTCTGCCTAAGTGTGGTGTGTCTGCCTTTAGATGAATGGTTTATGGCCCATGCACACACGCAGTACTCCCCATTGCCCTACTATGGCAAGCCTACTGATGTCTTCATCTTGAAATACACCTTTGGGTAGCAAGTCACCCAGTAATCTCTGTGGTGTGTCCTGTCACTGAGTAATGCTGTAGTGTAATGTACTAATTAGGTAGAAGTTCTAATCCCAGGTGTGGCAACTGTGTGTGTGTGTGTGTGTGTGTGTGTGTGTGTGTGTGTGTGTGTGTGTGTTTGTCTGTGCAGGGATCTATGCTTTTTAGGCCAGTCACACTCACTACAATGTCAAATGCCCTACTTTGGCATGCTTGCTGATGTCATTCACTTTGAAATACACCTGTGGGGAATGCGTATCCCAGTAATCTCCGTAGTGCATCCTATAACTGCGTAATGCTGTAGTGTGATTAGTTAGGTAGGAGTTCTGTTCCCAGACATGACAAGTGTGGATGTTTGCGTGTGTGTTTGTCTGTATAGGGCACAATGCTTTTGAGGCCATTCACAGTCACTACAACCTCCAGTGCCCATCTTTGGCAAGCCTGCTGATGTCATTCACTTTGAAATACACCTTTGGGGAAAGAGTAGCCCTGTAATCTCCATGGCGTGTCCTTTGATTGTGTAATGCTGTAGTGTAATAAACTAGTTAGGTAGGAGTTCTATTCCTAGACATTGCAATTGTGGATGTTTGTGTGTGTGTGTGTCTGTTTGTTTATCTGTGTAGGAAGCAATGATTTTGAGGCCATTCACAATCACTACAACCTCCAGTGTCCATCTTTGGCAAGCCTGCTGATGTCGTTCACTTTGAAATACACCTTTGGGGAAGGAGTAACCCAGTAATCTTTATGATGAGTCATATAACTGCATAATACAGCGGTGTGATAACCTAGTTAGGTAGGTTTGTTTGTCTGTGTAGGGAGCAATGCTTTTGAGGCTGTTCACAGTCACTACAATCTCCAGTGCCCATCTTTGGCAAGCCCACTGATGTCATTCAGTTTGAAATACACGTTCGGGGAAGGAGTAGCTCAGTAATCCCTGTGGTGCATCTTATAACTGCATAATGCTGTAGTGTTATATACTAGTTAGGTAGGAGTTCCAATCCCAGACATGGCAACTGTGAGACTTGGTTTGTGTCTGTGTTTGTCATTTGTATCCTGTGTGGAGGTGGCTGTGAGTGTGTAACAACTAGACTCATTGTGGAATGGGTTTTGCAAATATCTTATATAGTGGGCCTATCATACGTCACAATGTCCACCTTACAAGGATAACAGATGTCAAACAGCAGAGAGGCTGGGGTTGACAATCCATACCCTCTACATGTGACGTCAAGGCCTGGCGAACAATTTAGGCAACCCTTGTATTACCCAGAGAACACTCTCAACCCATGTCTCATACACAAACACACTCGGCTAGGCAAAAACCACTTTGTTGGTAGTTCCCTGCATATTGCCCACAGATAGTAACCATGGTGTGATTGCAGTGGACTATAGAGGGCATGGCACCCTGTCTCATTACTACAATATGCACATAATTGCATACAGTGCTCCTTCATTATGTTGCCCCTTGGATGCCTGCAACAACTGTAGTGCCTTCAAATGTACTCCACAAAGGACATATCAAGCTTTAAACACATGCCCTGTATGGACAGATGCTACTGACACCAGGGAATACCTGTATCATGCACTCAATGTAGGTGCAGGGTCAACCTGGTGTCCATTGCCAGTTCCCACCACATGAAGCCAGGAATGACACATCTGATGATAACAATCTGTTTAATAAACATGCCCCAGACATCCCAGGTACACTTCTACATGTCACAGAACATGAATGTGGGACATGTGCACATCCCACACACTGTCCTTGTCATGGACTACAGAACACATACATGGCAAGCATTGCACAGCACTGGCCACCCACAATAGTAACCCAGATGACTGGATGGTTAATACAATACCCACCAGTGTGGGCCACTCCAGACATTACATCCATGAGCCACACTGCAGACCATTTTCATGTGGTCTGATGCCAAGGTATACCCTTTACCTAGCCTTGTACAGCCTTCTGGCAGAGTCAATCACTACACACCTGTGCAGCAATGCACTCATGCATGTCAGTACTGGCAACCTGTGTGTGTGTGTGTGTGTGTGTGTGTGTGTGTGTGTGTGTGTGTGTGTGTGTGTGTGTGTGTGTGTGTGTGTGTGTGGAGTATAATGATTTCAATGCCATTCACAGTCACTACACCTCCCATTGGCCTACTGAAGCAAGCCTTCTGATGTCAGACATCTTCACATACCCTTTGCCCATATATCATCCTGATAACCCCTGTGGTGCATGTGACACCTGCATAATACTGTATTGTGGCAAACTAGCTAGTTAGGAAGTGTATGAGTCCCTGACAGAGTGTGGCTGTGTCGACATTGACACCTGTTCATGTGGACAGGCACATGTACTACACATACCGTATCCCTTCTATGTCACTGTTGCAGATGTCACTCACCATCAGATATACCTTTGGACAGCATCCCAACATGGAAGCTCAGTGGCGCATGCAATAACTGCATAGACATGTGATAGCAATACATAGTCAAACAGAGGTTTGAAACCCCATACTGGTAAGTGTGTGACACAGATATGCTTAGGTTTTACTTACCCACTCCCTCCCTGTCTTACTTTGTATCTGTCTGTCTCTCTCACTCCCTCTCTGGTGGATGTGGAGATGTACACCTGCTTTGCTTAGGCAGCAGCTTGTGTTTTGTAAGTGATGCTCATGATCAGCTGATGGCCTTTGCATGAATTGCATTTCCCCACTAGCTGATTGAATGTGGAACAGCTGTGATAACATTTCCATAGCCAATTGCATGGAAACACACTCCTATACCTAGGAAGATCATGTGGGTGTTGGGCCTTTTCATTCACTGTGAGCAGGATCTCATGTTGGTGTTTGGAAAACAGCATCACAGATGGTATTGGGATATACCTCTAACAACATACAGGCCAACAAACAGGAGGGGGATGTTCCAGACATGACTACGGAATGCAAGTGTTGCTCTTCTGCATTTGAAGTAATGTTGGTTTAACAGGGTTTGTGTGGATATGGCTGGTCTACATGATTTAATACCTGTCATGACAGTGTTAAGTGTTTGAGGAAACTCCCACCTATAGGGTTATCTGCAAACTGGACAGTGTTTGGAGTCTTATGTTTCTTGTGTTACTCACAGATCACCTATCTTAGAAGTGCAGAAGCATAGTCTGAGGATTGCAGTCAGTACATGGTGACAACCATGAGAGTTACTGACTTCATATCCCTCATAGGACATATGTCACAACAGACCCTGTTACAACAGTAAATGTATGACGGTATCACAGCAACATGCCAATATTGGCCCAGTGTTTGTGTCTCCAGCCACAAGTCTGTCAACCTTTGTACATATGTCATGCAGTAAGAGGTGCATATGTTCTGTACACCATTATTTATTGACATCATACCTGATAACAAGCCAGTGAACTTCACAAAATGGAATCATGCTACAACAAAATTGCCAAATTTGCAACAAACTCCTCAAATAGATCACATCACTGTCTTTCCCTAATGCAACTCAAGTGGCTGGAACTTCCTCAGCTACTAAGACTTAATCAAACCACAGTTGCACATAAACTCTACTACTACCCTGAAAAAACACCTGCCCTCCAACAGCTAATCCAGCCCTACACCATCACTAGAGTCCTGAGATCTAGCAACCAAATTCTCATTCAAGTAATAAGACATAAAAATGAAGCAGGTAAATCTCTCTTTGCTTGCACAACAGTACAAACCTGGAACTCACTCCCAAACAATATAACTAGCACTACTTCTAGCACCCATTTCAAACACCTCTTGAAATCCTATTATTCTAATAATTGGCTCTGCTCTTGCTACACACCAAGGTAGCAATAACTATGCTCAGTTGCAAGAATTCTGCTACACTATAACATTTCCCTTACTTAGCTCTACTGATATCCTTGCATATTCATCCAAACATATCACCAATCTAACAGCAGAAAACAAACCAACACTGGTACTGTTATGTACTATATTCCTTACCTGATAAATGCTCTAATCTGTATCTAAGAATAATATAATACCTAACAGAGCTTCTCTTACTCTCATCCTACCTATACGTATATTTAAGTTATGCCACTATGGGCATTTATTTACTTCTCAGTTATACTAAAGCATAAATGTATTGTGACTGTAAATTTATTAATGGTTTTGTGACTGTGAAGGGATAAAAAAAATGTATTAATGTTTTTGTGAATGTAACGTGAAAAAAAAATTATAGGGGAGGGGGTTAATCGCTCCTCGACTATACTAATTGTACATTCTACTATAGTTATCACATGCCATGTAATGTTCCTCTGTCCTACTTTAAATTTCATTAATTGCTTTGTATTGTATTAATCTATTATTGTAACATCAAGCTTTTCTCCCCAGGCCTCCGCTGAAAATGGACCTGTGTCCAGTTGGACCCTCCCGGTTAACAAAACTAAAATAAAATAAAATAAAATATAAGAATGCTAGACATGTTATGTATAGTAGGGGTTAATTCTGATGACATAACATGGGCATTCTGCAGTTGTGTGTGCAGTAGTGGGGTCTGTTTACTTATGGTGATTGTCGAGTATAGACTGTGGCAGATGTCATTGTTCTTGGTCCTGTGCTATCTGATGTTACATGCTGCTCCAGTGTATGGTACCCTATTGGCTCACATGTTTATAGGGCCAAACACACACATGTCCCATTCCACAGACAGACATTGGACCACAATGTGTCATGACCCAGTTTATGTAGGGTGAGTGTGTGAGTGTCACATATGAGCATGGTGTTGATTAGACAGTCCATATGGTGTCATATTAAGCTTGCATGCCATATGTGCCTGTGGCAATGTTCATATTGGTTGTGGGTATGCATTTTCACACAGGTGTTTGTTACTCTGTGTTGTGACATGCCTGTAGAGCCTCCTATATTTGCAGGTACATGTGCATTCCCCTATACAAAGTGTAGGCCAGTGTTGTTGCAGTCTGCCTGCAGTTTACACAGCGCTTTGTTACATGCATAGCAGCTTAGTGTAATCACCCAGTGTGATGTTATGTCCAGATATTTGCAAGACATACTGCTGCCGGGCCTCCATAACTGTTGAGTATTTCTGACAAAGCAGTGGGATTCTATACAGAAATATGTCACTAACTACTGAGTAGTATGTGGCCATGTGACCTCTGCACCACCAGTTATTATGTGTCAGGACAGACAGGCGTGTCTGAATGCATAAACTGTGTGGGCATATGTAGTCCAATATTTACGTGATATACCCATGTAAATAGCTGTTAACATCCACATTGTCAGGCTTGGTCCACATGTCTCACACGAAGAGGATCGGTGCATAACTCTGGACTGACCAGAGAGTGCCAGATTGTCCACATATATTGGTCATATCTCTGTTGTAGTCCACAGGATCATTACTGTGCTATCAGTGGTACTGTACTATGATGTCCTTAGGATATCTATCAGCAACCAATGGCATACGTGTCAATAGCAGATATGACCTCCCACACACAACATGTCTGTTAAGACAACCCCTGTTACAGTAGCAACAGTCTACATATATATCTGCAATACATACATGACATCCCCTTGCACTAAAAGGTTGAGACTATTGATGCTGAGGTAGGACTCCACTCCATGTTCTGGACATATGGTAAACATATATGTATGTGTGTGTATATATATATATATATATATATATATATATATATATATAAATATATATATATATATATATATATATATATATATGTATATATATATATATATATATATAAATATATATATATATATATATACATATATATATATATATATATATATATATATATATATATATATATATATATATATATATATATATATATATAAATATACACACACACACATATATATATATATATATATATATACATATATATATATATATATATATATATACATCTATGTAGATATATAGACATATATATATATATATATATATATATATATATATATATATATATACATATACAAACACACACACATACATATATATATATATATATATATATATATATATATATATATATATATACATATACATATAGACAGCTATATATGTCTACACATATACAAATATATAAATAGATGTGCACATATAGTTATGGATATCTACATATATATATCGACATAGATATATCTGTTTTGATGTATATGCAGATATAAAATAAAATAATAATATGCAGATATAGTTATAGATATTTACATAAATAGGTATATATGTACATATATGATGTATATATATATATATATATATATATATATATATATATATATATATATATATATACAGAGAGATCTATACATGGCCATATATAGGTTGCACTACACAGATGTGTATAAATACATATATATGAATATATATGTGTATGTACATCTAGACATATATCTACATATGTATATGTAAATATCCATATCCTTGTCATGTGTAAACATTACTGCTGTGTATACTTTCCCAGATGTATCACACCATATGTATCTGATATGTGTACATTTAGAAATAACAACATATGTGATGCAACAGTAATATCACTAACATGTACTATACAATTGTAGAAGTCACAGAAATTGTACAATACTATTCAATATGTCTACCGACAGATGTATTGGAAAAGCAGCAGCTGTCTTTACAGCTGTCATGGTGTAGTGGTTAACTGTTGTGACTATGGTGCACATGGTCCTGGGTTCAAGACCTGCAAGGGGTATTTATTTTGTTGCTGGGCCGAACAAGGGCTGCTGGATACAGAGTGGTTAAGGCAGTTTTGAACAGCTTTAAGCACGTTTGTGCAGGTTTGCGTGAAGCTAAGTGGTTTTAAGGTGTGGGTGCTTACACAGTGTAGGCTTCGTTTACCAGTGCGCAAATGTGCTTAGCTGTTATATTGCAGACACCTGCTAAGCATGGCTCAGCCCTGTTAACCAGTGCTCACATCCCAGTCTGTTAACATAGCAGGGTAATGACATCTGTAATAAGTGTATGCAATGCCATGTATATAACATGTGTCTATGTGCTGTCATTACAGTAGCAAGGGGAGTGAGTGTCATGTTTGTGACACTTGAGTATATAAGATCTGTGCATCACTCTTATCCATGTGACTGTGATACATAAAAGGGTAGTATCCCGGGTTATGTGCCGTCACATTGGTATGTAGCGTATCATGCCGTTACTACTGTTGACAGTGTTTTCCCAAGCACCATCAGTCTGACGAGCCTGATCTGCAAGGCCATGGAACGTATTATCATGGAACTTGTAAACAAAGATATTGGCAACCTTCAAACACTGGACCCCACCCAGTTTGGGTTTGTGAATGGCCAATCTTGTCTCCTGAACCTGATTGACTTCTTTGAATCAGTCTCCAGAGCTGTGGATGAGGGTAAGGCAGTCCACACAGCCTATCTGGACCTCACCAAGGCCTTTGACACCATTCCCCACTCTGGAATCATAGATAAAATGACTAAGCTGGGCATTAATCCCTACGTCACTCAATGGGTTGCCAACTGCTTACTGACATAACCCACACTGTAAAAGTAGTTGACTCCAAATCCAGCCCGAGACAAGTGACAAGTGGAATACCTCAGGGTTCAGTCCTGGGACCGCTCTTGTTTGGCATCTACTTTTCTGAAGTACAGACCAACACTAAGGGACTCTGGCGAACAAAGTTCTCAGATGACTGCAAACTGGGAGCCATTATTGAATCCCCAAATGATGTGGATACTCTACAAAAGGGCCTTACAGAAACAGATGCTTGGTGCCAGAGCCATGGGGTCAAGCTCAATGCCAAGAAATGTATAGTTATCCCCTTTGGGAAAAAAACATGTACCCATGAATTACCACATTGGTGGCAGTACACTAAACACTGCAAGTGTGATAAGAGACTTAGGGACACAGGTGGACAGTGGTCTCACCTTCAATAACCACATCGCCACAACAGTCAGGAAATCCTTCTATGTGGCACACCTCATCACTAAGGGCTTTTCATCCAGAAAAAAGGAGGTCATTGTCCCACTGCACTCATCCCTCATTAGACCCATTATAGAATACAGTGCCCCATTTGGTATGTACCTCTCAAGACATCTGCAACAACTAGAAAGGCAACAGAAATACCTCACAAAGAATCACAGGCCTAAAGCAGATGCTCTATGCTGACTGCTTTAAAAAAACTCCAGCTATACTCTGTTGCATATTGTCTACTCAGAGGCGGTCTCTGCTTAACATACAAGGCCATGTCAAACCCAGAGCTGTTGGACATGTTACACTTAAAGAAATCCCAATCCCTCAGAGTCACATGATCCAGGGATCTAAACCTTGTCATCACAATAAACAAAACATGTTGGAGGGATTGGTTCCTGACCCAGAGACTGTATTAGCATGGAACTTATAAACAAAGATATTGGCAACCTTCAAACACTGGACCCCACCCAGTTTGGGTTTGTGAAGGGCCAATCTTGTCTCCTGAACCTGATTGACTTCTTTGAATCAGTCTCCAGAGCTGTGGATGAGGGTAAGGCAGTCCACACAGCCTATCTGGACCTCACCAAGGCTTTTGACACCATTCCCCACTCTGGAATCATCGATAAACTTACTAATCTGGGCATTAATCCCTACATCACTTGATGGGTTGCCAACTGGCTTACTGACAGAACCCACACTATAAATGTAGTTGACTCCAAATCCAGTTTGAGACAAGTGATAATACAGTCTGGAATAGACTGCCCATACATGTCAAGCAGAGCGCCTTCTTGGCCCTCTTCAAAAGGAACCTTGAAGATTGGATGGGAGAAAGGGAATTCACCCTGGGGATCACGTCAATCACCCTGCTAGACAGGGGACCAGGGAACTAAATAGTATGGGAAGAAATAGCTGGGGAATTGTTATGGCTAGGCTTGTATAGGCCCTAGGGCCAATAGCCTAGTACCAACCTATGAACCTATGAACCTATAAGAGTAGATTGCTAATTCTAGTACTGGTAACAAGCAGCCCTGCATGCATAGATGGACTTTGAGTCCTCACTGTCATGTTCCTGGTGTGTGAGCTGGATAATGATCTGACATGTGGAAATTAACTGTAGACTAATGACTGTATAGCACATGTCAGTGAGGGCTGCCAACATGTAGTAATGGCATACATATTGGTGTCAGACGTCTGTCGACACATTCATCCTACTGCATAGCTAGTTGGCAAGCTGATGTCCATCAGTCCTTGTACAGATGTGCAGATGGCAGGTATCCAGCTTGGATACGTACAGGCAACCCATGCTTAACTGACACTGACATGCCTGTCCAGCTGTGTTATAACTAGCACGGATAGGACACAACACCCTGTATGCATCACATGCATGGGTACCTCTACTACACTACCACAGTCAACAGAACATGCTTGGGTACAGGTCTCTAACACAGACACTAACCATGTTTTGTAATACATGTTGCATACATGTCAACTGGATCAACTCACTGGTCATTTACAGGAGGTACCCAGAGGATTGACTGATGCATGTCACTTACACCCTGAGACTTACTACAGGTCTGTAGATAGACTGCCTGCTAGCCAATGGCATGTGGCATGATACCACTGTACACACATCCCCTATACTTCCCATCTCTCCATGGACAATAGCCAGGTACACACTTATGACCACCTGCAGTGATGCACCCCAGTACTGACAAATGTGTATGTGTGAATTACTGAGGATATTAGTGTCTGTGTGTTAGTACACCAGTAGTTGGGAATACCATGAGGGCCTTCACACCCACCGCAGCACCCATTGCCATAGTTAGATGTGGCTGCTGCTGTGCCAGACATTACATATACCCTGTTACGCTCATCACCCTAAAGGCTATCTGAACCTTTAAGTACTAGCACAACATTGTTGTACAAATGGGTTGATAGTCATGGAATACCCACTGAGTTCTGGCAAGTCTTTGTATGTGTGCATGTGTGTATATTGTAGGGTACAGAATTCCGTGACCACATACTCCTATTACAATACGCATTGCCACACAATATTACAGATAGTGATGTTGCTGCCCATAGGAGAGGCATGACAATGCATCACCCTACTATGCCTGTGGCATGTGCATTAGATGCATATCCCTGTAGTACCACTGTTGGGATGGACAATGGGCTGTATCGCAGTCCTGGTCAATGTGTGATGGTGGGTATGTTAGAGTGTCATCATGGGTTCCAGTGTGTACAATATCCACAGTGGGGTGTAGGTGCTGTGTACCAGTGTATTACACCATGGAACCCCTGGTACATGTCCCATGTACCACTGTATGGTCACCACTGTCACCATCAACAATACAGGTAACTGATAACACAATCCAGCCCAATTATGCATGTGCTGTGTGCAGCCTACCTGTAACACATTGGACACACTGACAAGTTAGTTAGTACTGCTAGGTCCAGGACTCTCAGACGTGTGTCTACCTGTTATGTGTCTGTTAATGTGTATATGATGGTACGTCATACTATGTATTGTCCATATACAACCATTACATCTCCCATTACCATACTGTACATGCTTGGGGATGTTCTGCATGTAACATGTAACCTGGAACACATCTCATCCTAAATGCTGTGTGGTGTGTGCAATGAAAACCACACACATAAGTAGCACTACATACCTAGGTAGGGGCCTAGTCCCAGTGTTGCCAAGTAGAAATGTGAGTGTATGTAAAGGGATCTACTTCAGGTTTCTGATTATACATGTCCCAGGGGGGGTCATCTGTCCATGTGGCACAGGCAGTAACTGTTATACAGACCTGTGATATGTGTTCAACTGTACCCAGGATATGGCACAGCCATGGTGTCACCACAGTGCCATACCCCTTGTGAGATATGACTGCAGACCATCCTCCTGCTGACACATGTACACCTACAACACAAATGGATAACATTATGGAGAACACAATCACTCAGTGTTACTAATAGCTATAATGCATCATGGCTGGACAGCTAAACTACCTGACATGTAAGCATAAAAAAATACTGCTGACAACATATTACACCACAGTACTTTGGTACACTGTAGTACAGTCACCATGTGCATCAGAACAATATTAGCCTGTCCCTGCATCAATGTTATGGATGACAGGGATGTGGCACGGGTATCATCATATGCACAGGGTGTGTTGTTGGTTTGCCAGAGACCGAGGGTGGGACATATGTTTGACACCATGTGTGTGGGTGAGGGGTGTAATTTGCTGATATGGGTGTGGTGATGTGGTGTGTGTAGGTATGGGGTTGCCCTAGGTTGGTTTGTATAGTGTGTGGGTATGCATGCACACAATTCTGCCATGTGGCTGCTCTATACAGGTGTTGCTTGGACAGCTGCAGACCATACCTGGCAGGATGTGCAGTTCACCGCCTCTGGCCACAGACATGAGGACTGTGCCTGCTAGGGGTTCCATGGGCACGTTCAGGTACAGGCTTCAATGTGCTACTCTCCCCTGATGATGACATATGTCCGCTGGAACCAGGTCCCTCCTGGGACTGGCCAGGGCCACGTGCACATGGCCTGTTGTGGTGTGGTGTCGGCAGTCCCCCCTGCAGTGTGGGGATGGTAATGCCACTACGGGAGCAGCATGGTGTCCTTGCACATCCACGTTGATGGTCAGATGTTGTTGTTGCTGGCCTACCTCCAAGCGGCCATCACTACACTCCCACCGCATGTTCTAGCATGGACAATCCACGGTCAATGATGCCAACCATCTCACCCAACCGTCTATCCATGACCTTGGTATAATCAAGGAGGGCACCTGCAAGTTCATGGATGTTGTCTCTTACAGATGAGAAAGCAGCCCTCTACAGCCTCAGACCCTGTCTGGTGTACAGTTCCATCCATGCCTGCACCCCATGACAGTCTGAAACATGTGTCTGATGGTACCAGCTATGGCACTTCTGCCAGGGGCATGATGACCAGTGGCCCTCCCATGAGCACCCCAGTACATCTGCCTATGTGGTGCCCTGCCAGACATCTGGCTATGCCTGCTGTGTCCAGACACAGCAGGCATAGATTTCACACTTTCCTGTGCATTGCCACCAACCACCAACTGTCCCTCTGCTATGGCCACTGGTGATGGGGTATCTATAGGCACTGTGACTGTGTGTGGGGTTGGGGTGGATAACAGGGGGATGTCAAATGATGCTACAGTTTTGGCCTCTGACAATCCCGCCTGTTATCCACTCAACAGTCCTATTATCATTTTCGGTGTCTGTATGGACACCAACATCAGATTGCATGCAGGAGGGACCCTGACCCACCTTGTCACCTGTGAGGGGAAAACAAGAAATTCACTTTAAGACCTGTACGGCATTGCATAACAGTACACACACACACACACACACACACACACACACACACACACACACACACACACACACACACACACACACACACACACACACACACTGATATTCCACCATGATACCTACCTGTGCCTGAGTTTACAGACATTCCCAAGTTTATTCACATAAGTTCCCCATTCTGCATCACACTCGGTAACATAGATTCACCACTCATTAACGTATCATTCTTCTAAATGCCTAGACAAGTGATCACAACACATGACCTGTTACTCCATTACCTCTTTGACTTGATTGGCATAGGTTTTACAAGGCCTCACTGCTGTCATCCAGTGTTCACCCTTGGTATGTCTGGACTTTGTTAGCATGGCCGCCATATGATAGGGGCTACTATGTTCACTCAATAATGTCATGCACTGGAGTGTCATATGTAACTATTGCTCAGTAGATACAAGATCTGCTGCTTAATCAACTTATTATGTGGACAACAGTAATATACAATTATTACTATGTATACGGATACACTCCCTGGTGTTGTCTAGTAATTCCCCAATGCATTTGTAGTGCTGCATACATGGGTAGTCATTCACCTTTCTGCTGATTGCAATTTTAACAGTATACATGGTGTCTACTTTCCCTCCCAATGCATGTTCCATGCTACAGACCTTATTATACTAGCAGCTGTCCTGAGATTACATATCAGACAAGTATTCCTGGTGTCTCATGTATCAGTCCATGTCCATGTACTGCAGAATTCCAAAGGGAAGTACTGATGTATGAATAAACCCACAATCACACATGTGCATACATGGACACCCACACAAACACACACACACACACACACACACACACACACACACACACACACACACACACACACACACACACATCCTACATGCATCAACCCCCTCCACTCCACCAAATTGCACTTACAGATGAAATAACCCCCCCAACACACACACACACCTGCAGGTGATGTTGCACAAAGATAGTACACACAGACCTCCCATTACCCATTTGTCAACATGCATAACATATGATACTCAACAGCATGCAGTGCAGCTAGAGTCAATCCATGCTAGCAACAGTATACATGTGTGTGATGCATGGGCTGTATTAGTAGGTGATGCCCCTTCCCCTGGAAAACACTGCACCCATGTACACAGTATTGCTGTGCACCTGTTCTGCACTCTGCCATGTACTGTGCACCATACCTCAAGGTGAACACACCATTGCTGAATGTGTATTGCTGTGTCAGTTATTTCTGCTCTAATGCTCACAGCCCCTATGTGTTTGTCCAACACATACCTGGGATGATATGTGGACAGATGTAATTTGTGAATGCCTGATGTCTGATTTACAGATCTCAACATCAGAGGTGCATGTATGACCACTACGATACTATTACATTGACAACCGTCAAACCTTACAGTGGCTATGGGGCGTGTACACACCCTTATTGATATGACGCCCTCTTCCTTGATATGCCATGGGACCACATCACTGCATAAGTTAACATTACATGAGCTTGATATGTGACATATGTAGTGTACATTCAAATGCAGTGTCTAACAAATTTGTTAGTTGTGCTGATGCTGACCGCAATGCATACAGTTCGTGGGTGCATATGTGTGCATGCCCTTATCATGATGGTTTGTTGCACCTACTGTTATGTGTACTACAGCAGTCACTATTCCTGGCAAGGGTATACTAGCATGGGCCATCTGCATTTGCCAGTATATGGTCAGTCTGCCCTACACATGTCCCCCAACTATGCATGATTGTAAGGCGAACTCATGTGCACATCCCTTGGAGTTCACACACTGCCATCATTATTGCTATGGAGTCAGGGTTATGGCTGCCACAGTTCCTGAACCTGACTGTGCACAGATACAGCTATTCATAGCATCCTTAAGATCCCTGCTGCATTGCACTGGTGTGTCATGATGACGCACCCACCCACCTTCAGCCTTTTTGCAGATGCCTGACAACTATGGCCTACACATGTGTGTCAGTTTGCAGTGTTCCAAACACTGAACACCATATGTAACAGCCTAGTCCCAGCTAATGAATGGCAAACATACAGGTGTACGCTGGCACCAGCACAGTACAGATGAGGATGGGGGCCTGAGGTGGGATGAGGCATTGGTTGTGCAGCACATGTATCTTACATGATACTGTCTGTAGGTTTCCAATGTGGTCATGGTACACCAGTACACATTGCAATGCATGACTTATGGGGATCTCTTCTGTTATGCATACACTACCTGTAGAGAGGCCTGGCTAATGTTTCCTGTGGTACAACTGTCACAACGGATTACCCTAACCCATAGGCCACATGCTTGCAGAGTCCAGGCAATTGCTGACACGGGTACTGCACAGCCAGTACTTGCTAAATACCCCTGCAACCCCCTCGGTGTTGTGGCATGTTACTAGGCAGCCCACATGTCCAGTTTGCTACATGTGACATCATCTTTATTGGATGGCCATCTGTTTATTTCCTACATCATTCCTGTCCCATACATCCTTGCAACATAAATGACTGTCTGCATTGTTTGCCATGGTATATGCAATGGTGGGATATGACAACATGTCCAGCTCATGGGTGCTACCTGGTGGTTATAGGTCCCACGCCATGTCATGTAAGATGTGTGCAAGCCACGGCTGCCTCTGTTGCAGGTAAGTGTGCACATTTGATGGCCAGAAGTCTTGGACAGTAGACCAATACGTGGTGTGACATCGGGGACGTGTACATGCTGAAAGGTGCATTTCCATGGCAAATGTATGCAGTCAGTACCTCAACAGCTGCTTCCACTATATTTTATATGGAATGTGTGTACACATATGCTTCCAGTGTTTATGAAGGTATGTATTCCCTATATTTGCTGCTCTAACCTACGATTCTGTATTACACACTCATTGCTCATGTTGGGACCACATTGCAGGTTTTAAGGCTTGTGGACTGCTGTGTTATGATATGCCGTAGTGCAGATCTGTAACAGTTGCCATTGTAATGCTGGTATATACACTGTTGTAGCACTGTTTAAGGGTGATGTTTCACACATGTCCCTATTGTAGGCCATTTGTCCCACCATTATGTTCATCCCTGGGACACATTTTGCAATGACAGGATGTCAGTTATATTACAGGTGTCTGACATACCCTTCAGATGCACCATCATGGTCACCACTGTGATGCAGTGCAGTTAACAGCAACAATACATGAACATGTATGGCATGCATTATGGGTAGGTGTGTTAGATGAGTGCATGGAATATACCATAGCCATTACATGACCGGTGTATTAGCAAGCATGAACATAAACCATACTCACCAGCTACAGGCTGCTGCCTTGGTGGTATACCAGAGGGACCTAGATAAGAGTGTGAGAAATGCGATGTCAGTAGCAACAGCTGTGGCATTAGTACAGGGTGGGTGCAAGTCCACAATACTACAGCTTATGCATGCAGCACTGTCATGCAAATATAGGGGACGTGTATTTATATACATATGTGTTTGTATATATGTAGACATACACATACATATATATCTCTATATATGTGTAGATATAGGTTTACCTTTATTTCGTTGAAAGCCGTATGTGCGACATGCAAAACGTTGTAAGGCGGCAAAAAAACACAATACCAATTCACTATGTATTTGAATGGCAAATAAGCAAATGCTTTTTTCCCATTCAACACATGGATCAAATGTCGGAAATGGTTTTCCAACAAACCATTTTTGACATTTGATCCTTCGATGTTATCCGTATTACGGCATTACGGTTTGCAGAAATGTCCATTCGCATATATGCAATTCACTCATTTCAAAGGTAAACCGTAGATATATATTATGTTGTATATATGAGTTTATATATATATATATATATATATATATATATATATATATATATATATATATATATATATATATATACAGATATATATAGGTGTCTGTATATCTGTAGACATACGTGTGTGTGTGTATGTATATATATATATATATATATATATATATATATATATATATATATATATATATATATATATATGTATACATATACATACATATATATATACATATATATATATATATATATGTATATATATATATATATATATATATATATATATATATATATATATATATATATATATATATATATATATGTACACACACACACACGCACACACACACACACACACACACACACATACATATCTACATATATATATGGGGTACATTCAGACATCAGGTCCACAATCTCTAACACTCCTTCCTGCACAGCTGCACTGCTCTGCCTTGCTACAACACAGACAGGTGCCACATATGGACACAGCCTAACACTAGGACGGTATATGTAGGGAGAAATTGCAGGTAGGCCTATTACACACCTATTGCATTTCAGCATGCTACATTACACGTTAACTTGAGTGTCCTGCAAGTAATGGGCTCTGGAACCCAAGTGTCCATCATTATGGCATTACTACACAACACACACTATGATGGCTTACATCTTATCAGTCAGTGCTGCTCTGCACAGTTGATGGGTATGACCCACTACCCACAGGGACAGACGCTATTGTCCATAGCAGTTGTTCAGCTGAATATCATTACAACAACACCTGATGGCACATGTAAATAATTCCACATCATCTATCCCATTATTATGGACCACGTACTACAGTCAATTACATGCATATATACTTCACATACCTGTTGTGGGAATGATGTCTGTTCTGGATAGTTTGCTTGTAAGTTTTTTTTTTCTTTGCCTTTGGCTTGGCCTTCACCTTGCTTTCTTTCTTTCTTTGTTACTTTCACTGGCTCACTGGCTCACTGGCTCTCTCTCTCTATCTCCAGTAAATGGATTGAGCTGCTTTGAATAGATAGCAGCATGGATTTTGTAGGTGATGCACATGATCAGGTGATGGCCTCTGCACAAATAAGTGTCCTCCACTTGCTACCTGCATGCAGCATGCTGTGTAGTACTTCCAATTACCACTGTCATGGCAAGCCACTACTATAAATACCTACATCATGTGGGCGTGGTCCCTTTACCTTTCCTGCATGGTGGACATCCTTCTTGTGCGTGGGTAGCAGTGTTACAGACAGCAGGTAGCAATACCTCTTACAAGAGGACTTGCTGACTCAGGCCAGCTACATATTTGTATAAGGTTCCAGAACTACAGACAGAGTGTGAGTAGTGTTGTTATATGGATTGTATAGCACCAGTGTTACAGGATTTGTGTGTACATATTAGTTTAACATGCAATGCAGTCTGACTGCATAGCTCTCAACTGTGGGCCTATCCACATGATGGCCAAAGGTGAGCCTGTTATGTTTCATCTGTCCACCACACAGGTATTGTGTCAGATATATCACTGGCAGTGTTTGTGTTGAGTGCTATCAGTACATGGCTACATCCATTTGTGTTTCTGACTTCATATTCCTGAATAAGGGTATGTTGCAGACTATCCTAACACCAGCAACTTGCTCAGTGTATGACAACACTATTTCACATATTGGCCCATGTTTCAGCCTCTGTCCTCCACCTACGGCTTTATCCATATGATATGAAGTAAGCGGTTGTTATATAGTGGTTTGTGATTATGTCATGCTGCCATTCCTGCCATCATTCCAGTGCTCTTGTGGTTCCCACACATATTGTGGGGTAGTGTCCATATATAAAACAACACAATGGCCAGCAATGTTAGTTCCAAAAAAAGCTTTAATAAGCTAGAATGAGATCACGACAGGATATAAAAATATCCAATGCTCCAAACCGGTTTCGGTACATCCTTCTTCAGTGGAACATAATACAAAAAGAAAAAAGAAAAAATGCCAACTAAGACAATAACGCTATTTGTAGCGTGCATCAGTCATGAAGTATCCAGTCAAATGATTGCTTATTTTAGTGGTCTGCTAAGACCTTCCCAACAATTCTACACATTTGTTAATAAATGATAATCTATTCAAAAATCCTCAAGAGGCAAAAGTGTAAACCTATATATCATATATACATGAGTGTATATTTTAAATTTAAATAAGCGGTCTGAGTGCATACAGCAAAAATGCATCAAAAATATAGATGTAAATAAGACAGTAGTATCACAAAATGATATTGGGTATGTACCTACAAAAACACCACCATATAGTCATCCACACTCCTAAATTCACATCCCTGTGCTCTAAGAAAATGTATCAGAGATACCAGGATCCCCCACTTGGTTGCACATAATTATAAATGGTCATTGATGCCTGGGGGAAATAAAGCCCCAAGATGTATGATCCAATATTTCTCTTTGTGTGTAAGTATGTTTTCCCACCCCTGTTGATGACTTCTGTCACCCACTATTCGATCAATTATAGTAAACATAAACTTTGCAGTAGGATGTTTAACTGTATGTTGGTAAAGGGCATTTGTGATCTTTTTGTTTCTTATGTTGCTTCTATGTTCTCCAATCCTTATCCTCAATGAGCGGGAAGTTTTGCCCACATAAAAAGAGGAACATTGACACATCGCAAGGTAAATAACCCAACTAGTAGAGCAGTTGCCAAAAATCCTTAAATCATATACCTTACTGGTATTTGCACTACTAAACTGTTTGGTTTTGTTCACCTGAATACAAGACATGCAATGTCCACAAGGGACTGTGCCCACTAATTCTTTACCAGTCATGGTCAATTGTCTATATCTGGCCCCTCCACTTCCATGATGTTTATAGTGTGAAAAAATGGAACCTAACGTTTTGCCCCTTCTATAGGAAAATTGGCAACGTGTACCCAAATGTTGTCTAAGAGTATCATTGGCCAACAAAATATTCCAATTCCTTTCCATAATCTCTCTAATAATCTGGTTGTTTCTGCCATATGTAGTAACAAATCTCAAAACACCATCACCTTTCTTTTTCTGATGATCTTGGTATTCAAGAAGCTGTGTCCTGGTATAATTGTCAGAGCAATGTTTGGCAGATCTAATGTCAAATTCTCCATAGCCTCTATCAAAGAATCTTTTGGTAAGATCCAAACTGGCCTCCTCATAGTCTTCCACAGAAGAACTAATACGTTTGACCCGAAGAAACTGTGATTTGGGGATGTTCCGGACAGTGTGGCGGGGGTGCATACTGGAAGCATGTAGCAACGTGTTGTATTCTGGATATTTCCTATATATTTTAGTGCCTAAGGTGTTATCAGGCTTTCTATAGACATTCACATCCAGAAATTCAGTAGATGTAAGATTGCTGTTAGCAATAAATTCAATGCCCCAAATATTGCTGTTGAGATAATCTACAAATGAATTGAGATATTCCCTATCCGCCTGCCACACCATCCAACAATCATCAAGATATATTCGCCAAATATCCATTTCCACTAAATAGATGTTGTGAGATGTGTCATATATTAAATATTCTTCCAAGTAGGCCATAAAAAGATCTGCATATATTGGAGCAAAAGATGCTCCCATTGCCGTGCCTTGTAGTTGCCAGTAACATTCTCCTTGGAAGTAAAATATGTTTTTATTTAGGACATGCTCACACATACAGAAGAGTGTTGAAACCAGGTGGATACAGATTTGTCTTCTCAAGCCAAAACTGAAGTGCTTGAAGTCCTGCCCAATGAGGAATACTGGTGTATAATGATTTTACATCCAGTGTACAGAGTAACCAGTCTGGTTCAATTTGCGTATCCGCTATAATTTGTAAGAATTGTGTTGTATCTTTAATTCTAGCTCTGACATTGACAAGGAGTGGTTTCAAATATTCTGTTAGAAAGGCTGATAATGGTTCAGTAAGTGAACCATGACCGGACACAATTGGTCTCCCAGGTGGAGAAGTGAGTGACTTATGTATGTTTGGGAGTAGATATAATATCTGTTTATTGGGGTCTTTAACCATTAAATGTTTGACTATGGTAGCTGATAAAATACCTTCCTCTAATGCACTTCCCAAAAAGATATCAATTTCCCTTTTGAATGTAGAAGTTGGATCAATGTCCATCTTCATATAACATTTCAAATCTGATAGTTGTCGCAGTCCTTCTTGTATATAATAGTCCATGTCCAGGACCACTACTGCTCCACCCTTGTCGGCCTTAAGAATAGCTATATTATTATTCTGTTTCAATTCGTTAAGAGCCCTCTTTTCAGTTTCCTGAATGTTATCTTGAAGTATGTTGAAACCATATGGCGGAAAATGTAAATCTCTAAGTACAGCCTGTTGAAAGGCTGTAACATGGATATTGGAAGGGGGTTGGAATGTGGATTTGATGTTTATACATTTAGATTATATTTACCTTATTGTAAATGACAGGATAACCCTATATATGTGTATATTATTACTATATTATATATATTCTTTTGGGCTATCATAGGACTATATCCTTCATCCAATACTATTTTAGAGTTGGCCATTTATTTTCAAGACTTGGTGGGCCAGAGTAAGGTGATGTTAGTCAAGTGAATAAGGTTGTTGATGCCTATTTTTACATATGCACATATTTAACATCATTTGTTATTTATACCTACTCTAAGGATATATGTATTCTATATAGGGAGTCATCGCAATCTATTATAGCTGACATCACTTAGATGTGTGTTAATATTCAATGTGGGCCAACAATTTAAACCGGGACTTTGCACACAGCTTCCTTTCATTATAAAACTTTGGGCTTGATTATGAATAACCCCTAATACAGCAGATTATGTTTATTCCTACTAATATATAGGACTGTATAACTGATAGATGTATGTTTGGTGAATTTCTGACTGTTAATAGACCAGTGTTATTAATATTTTTAAGTAGGCTGCTATATATCAATCACTGTTCATTATTTGGGCAGTTTGTTACATTATTATATTTTCATTGAATCACTGATATATATAATACATTCATTTTCCTTAAGGTCATGAGGAAGGTACCCTTATTCTCTTGTGTTGCCCCATTATGGCATAGGTTAGACATGCAAGAATAAATAGGGTTTCTTTTCTTTATATATAAATGCCGCTGAGATACTGGTATTTTTGATAACTAAGTATTGAATTTATACCCTATTTCTATTGGAGGGTGAATATTTTGCCTGGGTCTTTCCCTTGTCAATGGCCCCGTGCTACCCTATATATAATTGTAGTACTGAGTCAGTTCACTTTGGCAAACATGAATCTAGATAATATTCTACAGGGTATGTGTGCTGATAGGGAGGATATTCAGGTGTTTGGACTGGATTCCATCCCAAGCAACATCAATAATGACCAACAAGTGGCTTCTTCTCAAGATGGATGTCAATCGGAATTTTTTAACTTAGAGAAAGCCTTGAAAGGATTACGAGCCAATATATGGCATTTAAGGCTATTTAAAGCCTACTTAGTTAAAAAATTAGTCCCAAGAGGGCTTAGAATAAGGTTAAAGCCCATGGTCAGCAGATCTGAACAGAGGTTGACCAATGAATGGCAAGAAGGGTCTATGAGATTAGTACAAGTATTGGCTGATTACTATGAAAGGATCATAGATTTAAATATTGCTGAGGTTAAGGACCTCAGTCTTATTTGCAAACAATTTGAGTCAAATATTAAGTACAATACTATGGTGGCCAATTTATCTAAGGAACTGACTCAGTATGATAAATTGATCAAAGAAAGGAAAATCAAAAAATTCAATCGGGACGTCAATGACTATGGTAGGGGACGCCCTTTTGAAATACAAAAGTCTGTCAGATTTAAAGACATGACATTGGGTAGAGATGGAGCCAGGTCAAGGAAAAGACCCAGACCCATTCTTAAAAATAAGGAATACACATATACCAGTACCTCGGGTGATGAATCTTCTCCCACTGACAGTGAGGGCATTACATCTGATAATTCACCAGTAAAAAAGAAAAGCAATGTACCGATCCCTTTAGGAGTACCAACAAACGCCGCGGGGCGGAAACACCAAAACAGGTCTAGATATAGACTCAATGGATGGATTAATCCAAGCATTACTGAAAAATAACACTGGGTATAAGAATGTTCTCAATCTTTCTAAAACTGTGCTTACCTTGGAACAAGAAAAAATTTTAAATAAAGGCTTAGGATTTGTACCAGGTTTCTTTTGTGATCAATATCAAACAGTTATTGATGTTTTGGAATTTTGTCGCTGTCTTAATCTAAAGATAATCTTTTCCAATAATGATGACAATTATTCTCAAAGATCAACTGAGTTTAGATGCCTCAAATCCACATTCCAACCCCCTTTTAATATCCATGTTACAGCCTTTCAACAGGCTGTACTTAGAGATTTACATTTTCCGCCATATGGTTTCAACATACTTCAAGATAACATTCAGGAAACTGAAAAGAAGGCTCTTAACGAATTGAAACAGAATAATAATATAGCTATTCTTAAGGCCGACAAGGGTGGAGCAGTAGTGGTCCTGGACATGGACTATTATATACAAGAAGGACTGCGACAACTATCAGATTTGAAATGTTATATGAAGATGGACATTGATCCAACTTCTACATTCAAAAGGGAAATTGATATCTTTTTGGGAAGTGCATTAGAGGAAGGTATTTTATCAGCTACCATAGTCAAACATTTAATGGTTAAAGACCCCAATAAACAGATATTATATCTACTCCCAAAAATACATAAGTCACTCACTTCTCCACCTGGGAGACCAATTGTGTCCGGTCATGGTTCACTTACTGAACCATTATCAGCCTTTCTAACAGAATATTTGAAACCACTCCTTGTCAATGTCAGAGCTAGAATTAAAGATACAACACAATTCTTACAAATTATAGCGGATACGCACATTGAACCAGACTGGTTACTCTGTACACTGGATGTAAAATCATTATACACCAGTATTCCTCATTGGGCAGGACTTCAAGCACTTCAGTTTTGGCTTGAGAAGACAAATCTGTATCCACCTGGTTTCAACACTCTTCTGATCTGTATGTCTGAACATGTCCTAAATAAAAACATATTTTACTTCCAAGGAGAATGTTACTGGCAACTACAAGGCACGGCAATGAGAGCATCTTTTGCTCCAATATATGCAGATCTTTTTATGGCCTACTTGGAAGAATATTTAATATATGACACATCTCACAACATCTATTTAGTGGAAATGGATATTTGGCGAAGATATCTTGATGATTGTTGGATGGTGTGGCGGGCGGATAGGGAATATCTCAATGAATTTGTAGATTATCTCAACAGCAATATTTGGGGCATTGAATTTATTGCTAACAGCAATCTTACATCTATTGAATTTCTGGATGTGAATGTCTATAGAAAGCCTGATAACACCTTAGGCACTAAAATATATAGGAAATATCCAGAATACAACACGTTGTTACATGCTTCCAGTATGCACCCCCGCCACACTGTCCGGAACATCCCCAAATCACAGTTTCTTCAGGTCAAACGTATTAGTTCTTCTGTGGAAGACTATGAGGAGGCCAGTTTGGATCTTACCAAAAGATTCTTTGATAGAGGCTATGGAGAATTTGACATTAGATCTGCCAAACATTGCTCTGACAATTATACCAGGACACAGCTTCTTGAATACCAAGATCATCAGAAAAAGAAAGGTGATGGCGTTTTGAGATTTGTTACTACATATGGCAGAAACAACCAGATTATTAGAGAGATTATGGAAAGGAATTGGAATATTTTGTTGGCCAATGATACTCTTAGACAACATTTGGGTACACGTTGCCAATTTTCCTATAGAAGGGGCAAAACGTTAGGTTCCATTTTTTCACACTATAAACATCATGGAAGTGGAGGGGCCAGATAGAGACAATTGACCATGACTGGTAAAGAATTAGTGGGCACAGTCCCTTGTGGACATTGCATGTCTTGTAGTCAGGTGAACAAAACCAAACAGTTTAGTAGTGCAAATACCAGTAAGGTATATGATTTAAGGATTTTTGGCAACTGCTCTACTAGTTGGGTTATTTACCTTGCGACGTGTCAATGTTCCTCTTTTTATGTGGGCAAAACTTCCCGCTCACTGAGGATAAGGATTGGAGAACATAGAAGCAACATAAGAAACAAAAAGCTCACAAATGCCCTTTACCAACATACAGTTAAACATCCTACTACAAAGTTAATGTTTACTATAATTGATCGAATAGTGGGTGACAGAAGTCATCAACAGGGGTGGGAAAACATACTTACACACAAAGAGAAATATTGGATCATACATCTTGGGGCTTTATTTCCCCCAGGCATCAATGACCATTTATAATTATGTGCAACCAAGTGGGGGAACCTGGTATCTCTGATACATTTTCTTAGAGCACAGGGATGTGAATTTAGGAGTGTGGATGACTATATGGTGGTGTTTTTGTAGGTACATACCCAATATCATTTTGTGATACTACTGTCTTATTTACATCTATATTTTTGATGCATTTTTGCTGTATGCACTCAGACCATTTATTTAAATTTAAAATATACACTCATGTATATATGATATATAGGTTTACACTTTTGCCTCTTGAGGATTTTTGAATAGATTATCATTTATTAACAAATGTGTAGAATTGTTGGGAAGGTCTTAGCAGACCACTAAAATAAGCAATCATTTGACTGGATACTTCATGACTGATGCACGCTACAAATAGCGTTATTGTCTTAGTTGGCATTTTTTCTTTTTGTATTATGTTCCACTGAAGAAGGATGTACCGAAACCAGTTTGGAGCATTGGATATTTTTATATCCTGTCGTGATCTCATTCTAGCTTATTAAAGCTTTTTTTGGAACTAACATTGCTGGCCGTTGTGTTGTTTTATAGTTTGGTTGGCCGTGCATAGCTTCGCGTGAGAGGTTTGGTGTTTACTTTACGTAGTGTCCATATATATCTGGACTTCATCTGCACAAAACATGTGTGCCCTTCCGCAGTCCAGAGGTCAGTGTATGTAACAGTGTTATATGCCCCTGTAAGTCAGTCTATGGGGGTATGCACCATGGATAGCCTAGGCTGTTACAACATGTGAGGGATATTAGCAGTAAGCTGCCTTACGGTATATGGATTTACATTACAATACATTTCACCGTGGGAGCATTACTGGCCTACTGCTTACTGCCCTACAGACTGTTCTGTTTGTCAGTGTGATTGTGATGGTTTCAGTTATGCATTATGTAACAGATACATCCCATTGTGTCAACTGAAGTATTTTCCCCCTAGGGATTTAGTACAGAGTGTAGTTAGAGGCTGTTGGGCTATACATCTGCATTACTTACTGTTGATTTATTGTTATCCCGTGGCCCAGTTTGTCTTTACTGTTGTACTACTTGAAGGCCGTGGCCTGGACAGCAACATATGTTATGCTTTCGGATTACTGCATTAAACGATCGTTTGAGAATTGCATTAATCTGTTTTTATGTATTTCAAAGTCTAAACAGCTATATGATATGGCATGTACAAGTGTAATAGTACACAAATAAAACTTTCTTATGTATGCAAACCTGTGTGTGGTGTTATATCCTTTGACTTCTCTGTGGGTTTATGTTTCAGGCAACAACTGTCTTTTGCATGGGTGACTCATACACTGTTCATTTGATAAGGTGGCAACTGTAGGAATTCTGGCTGTTCAGTATGGTGTGCACCCTCTAAATATGTATCTTCCTATACATATCTGTGTGTCTGTGTGTGTGTGTGTGTGTGTGTGTGTGTGTGTGTGTGTGTGTGTGTGTGTGTGTGTGTGTGTGTATATGTATCTTAGGAATGTTTATTGCTTCCACATAGTACATTCCCTGTGGTAGCTAGACTGTACTGCATGATATGTTATTGATACCAGCCTGACATCATACAGATGGGATGGATTACTGTTAATGTCTAGTGCCCATGTTGTGTCGGGTCCTGGGTATGGGTCTTGCAACAGTTGGTATTGCATTGCAGGGCAGATCTGTTTCGCTGTGGGGAGGGGATGATATCAATACTTACAAGACATATTTAGCTTAGGCTCCCTCACCCCCATTAACGGTGTCTTTGGCCATATATGTATTTGTTATTATATATATATATCTATATATATATATATATATATATATATATATATATATATATATATATATATATATATATATGTGTGTGTGTGTGTGTGTGTGTGTGTGTGTATATATATATATATATATATATATATGTGTGTGTATATATATATATATATATATATATATATATATATATATATATATATATATATATATATACACACACACACACACACACACACACACACACACACATATATATATATATATATATATATATATATATATATGTAGATAGATATTCATATATATATGTCTACTACGGTTGATTGAAAACTCACTTGACTGAAATGAAATTACTAGGACCACTTCAATGAAAACTCACTTGACTGAAATTCATTTAATTGAAAGTCATAAATGGCCTTTTCCCTCCTGTAATGTGACCCTGGAGTTAGTATATAAAGTAAGGGGGGTGTGGGGGCACAGCCTCACACATTGGGGGGGGTGAGCCCCCCCCCCACATATCTTGGCTATATATTCTCTTTTGGAAACAGTTATTTATTGCACTTGTATCACTGTGTATAGTTCAAAATGTTTATAATATGTGGGGGGTTGTGCCCCCCACACACCCCTTACATTATATACTAATTCCAGGGTTGCACTAGAGTGGAGAAAAGGCCATTTATGACTTTCAATGAAATGAGATTCAAAGAAATGAGTTTTCAGTGAAGTGAGCTTTCAGTGAAGTGTTCCTAGTAATTTCATTTTCAGTGAAGTGAGTTTTCAATCAACCATAGTAGACCCATATATATATATATATATATATATATATATATATATATATATATATATATATATACATATACATATATATATATATATATATATATATATATATATATATATATATATATATATATATATATATATATATATATATATACAGGAGTCCCCGTGGACTATGATGTTTGCAGATGACAATGTGATCTGTAGTGAGAGTAGGAAACAGGTTGTGGAGACCCTAGAGAGGTAGAGATATGCTCTAGAGAGAAGAAGAATGAAGGTCAGCAGGAATAAGACAGAATATATGTGTGTGAATGAGAGGGAGGATAGAGGAATGGCAAGGATGCAGGGAGTAGAGGTGCCAAAGGTGGATGAGTTTAAATACTTGGGATCAACAGTTCAGAGTAATGGTGAGTGTGGAAGAGAGGTGAAGAAGAGAGTACAGGCAGGATTGAGTGGGTGGAGAATAGTATCAGGCATGATTTGTGACAGATGAGTACCAGTAAGAGTGAAAGGGAAGGTCTTCAAGAGGGTAGTGAGACCAGCTATTTTATATGGGTTGGAGACAGTGGCATTGGCAAAAAGGCAGGAGTCAGAGCTGGACGTGGCAGAGTGAAAGATGTTAAGATTTGCACTGGGTGTGACAAGGTTGAACAGGATTAGGAATAATTATATCAGAGAATCAGTCCAGGTTGGAAGATTTGGAGACAAAGCCAGAGAGGCAATATTACGTTGGTTTGGACATGTGCTGAGGAGGGATGCAGAGTATATTGGGGAAAAGATGTTAAGGATAAAGCTGCCAGGTAACAGGAAAAGAGGAAGTCCTAAGATAAGGTTTAAGGATGAGGTGAGAGAGGACATGCTTGTGGTTGGTGTGACAGAGCAAGATACAGAGGGCAGGAAGAAATGGAAACAGATGATCTGCTGTGGTGACTCTTAACAGCAGCAGCTGAAAGAAGAAGAAGATATATATATTTAGATATGAATATTTACACACACACACACACACACACACACACACACACACACACACACACACACACACACACACACACACACACAGACACACACACATCTACATGTATAAATACATTTCCTGTACTGTTGAATGACTGTGCTGGATGATATGTTTGTGAAAACATCAGAGTTATGTATATGTCACATGGCTTAGTGGTAAATCTTTTTGTCTCTGGTGTACAGGGTCTTGGGTTCGAGCCTTGCATAGGCTGTTTATTTTGTTGTTGGGCAGAACAAGGGCCTCTGTAGAGTGATTAAGGCACTTTTAAGCAGTTGTAAGTTGGTTTGCGTGGGTTTGCTCAGAGGTAAGCACTGCTAACTTCCGGTTATAGTTTCTTATACTGATTTAGCTTCTCAATTGCTTAACCTGTGTAGGCACTGATTACCCCACAAACAAGGTTAAACCCTTTTACTGCTGCTCAAAAGTGCTTACTCCTGCTTACCCCCGTGCTAATTTCTTTAAAAGAAATGAAAAAGGGTTGATAGGAAAGTGGTGAAAAAGGGGCACAAAGAGGGAAAGACAGTAGGGGAAATAGCTATATGTGCAGGATGGGTATAAGGAAGGTCATTTGCCATCCATTTCTTCTACAGCAACAGATGTGCATATACACAGATTTGGAGGTAGATTTGGATACTCATACCCCTGAGAGAGGGGTGAGGACTACAATAATATGTTGTGAAGCCAGTTATTTTATTTATTTATTTTACATTTGTTGACCGGGCTAGTCTAACTGGATACATGTCCATTTTCAGTAGAGGCCCGGGGAGAAAAGCTCCAGAAAAACATTAAAAATATGAATAGAGGATTTACAGAGACAAATATAAACAGTAGTAATTGTTACATAAAAACATTAAAACCAAAAAAAAAATGATTAAAATTTTTTTTTTTTTTTTTTTTTTAACAGAAGATGAACTACTCTTAGTAAATGTAGCATAATGAAAATCGTTTAAGGGTAGTCTACTAAAGAAGGTATAATATACTTGTAAACATTGAATTTATATGCAAACCTTAGTATATAGAAGCATTATAGGAAGGTTGTAGTAGATGTAGGTTGAAAGTTAGAGTCAAGGAAAAAATATTAGAAAGCAAAAATAGGAGAGCAGTTATGTACATAGGAGGGGTAAAAGGGTGAAAGTGGACCCAAGGAAGTAGGAAGATAGAAGTGAAGGAGGTAAGCAATTTAGTCAGGGTTTGTTCAGGGGCACAACCAGTGTGATTTTAGGTGAATTTTGAGTCTTAGTTTAAAGAGAGACAGAGATGGTAGTAGAGTTAGATCTGTAGGTAGAAGGTTCCAGTGTTTGCCAACAGTGTTTGAGAAAATGCTATCACCTGACAAGTTATTAGACTTTGTAGTACAAACAAGTAATCTACTTGAAGAGCATAATGAAGTTAGATTAGTATAAGGGGTGATAAGGTTAGCAAGAATAGGAGTATTTTTAGGTTGATAAAAGATGTTGTGAGCAATGATGAGTTGGGAAAATGTTAGCATGCTAGGTAATTCAAGCCAGTTGAGCTGCTTAAGATTAAGACAATGGTGTGTCATGTATGGATTGCTGGTAGCAAACCTGGCAATATTGTTATAGGCATGAGAAATTTTGAGGAGGTTAGTTCTTTTTAGATTAGTATAAATTGGTGAAGCATAGAGAAGTGTAGAGATTAAGTGAGAGTGGGCAATGGTGGTTCTGGCCTGAGGAGTAAGGAAAGGTTTGATTCTGTATAAGGAACCAATTTTTCTGTTCACTGCTTGTATGGTGTTGTTAATGTGCATATCATAGGTGAGGTTGTTGTCGATTGTGACTCCTAAAAGTTTGGTAGATTGTTCAGGAGTTATCAGGGTGCCTTTGCTAGATACAATAGAGAGATCAATAGGAGAGGACCTACTGGTAGGTGGAAATAGTAGAAGTTTAGTTTTTTTGGCATTCAAAAGAAGGCAACGTTTTAGGAACCATTCTTCAACTATGTTAAATACTTTTTGGGTTATGTAGTGGAGTTCAGAGGTGGAGTTAGCAGAGCATATAAGTGTGGAATCATCGGCATATTGAATACAGGTGGCTTCCTGGACTGCTATGTGAAGGTTGTTGATAAATAGTGAAAAAAGAAGGGGTCCTAGAATTGAGCCCTGGGGGACTCCTATGTAGACTGGTAGGAGGGATGATAGTTTATTTTGCCAGAGAACTGCTTGTTGCCTATTGTTAAGGTAAGATTTGAACCATTGAATAGCTGGGGGATCAAGAGCAAGAGGTTCAAGGGTATTTATAAGTAGGGGATGACTGACCATATCAAAAGCCTTTGACAGGTCGATGAAAAGAGTGGAAGAGAGGGTGTTGTTATTACGTTTTTTATTGATGGTATCTGTGAAGGATAGAAGGGCAGTGGTGGTGCTGTGAAATGGCCTAAAGCCTTGTTGGCAAGTAGCCAAAATATTGTGTTTAATTAAGTGGTTAAGTAACTGATGGTGAATACATTTTTCCATGACTTTAGCTAAGGGTGAAAGAAGAGCTATTGGTCTGTAGTTAGAATAGTCAGTGGATTTACCACCTTTATGCAGTGGGATGATATGGGAAACCTTCCAGATTTCAGGGATGATACCTTCATTAATGGTTCTGTTTAGTAGGATGGATATGGGAATGGCAATGGATTTTGCTGCTATTTGCAGATACTCAGCAGGTAATTGGTCTGCTGAGGGGGTAGAAGGTTTAAGCTTTAGGAGGATTTTGTAGATAGAGTTAGTAGAGATAGGGTGAAATGTGAAAGTTGGTAGAGGTATAGAACTATGGGAAGGTAGCCTCATGTTATCAGTAGAAAGCTGACTTGCTAAGGACTGGATGGTCTCTGTAAAGTAGGTGTTAAAATTATTTGCAGTTTGAAGTGGGGTGTTTTGATCAGCATCATGAGGAGATGGTGTGCTACAGTGACCAGTTAGAAGGTATGGATTGCAGATTACATATGTCTAGTGGACATGTGTGCAAAATGGACAGCTATGTATGGGGCAAGATTTTTTTGTGGGAACAGATTGCCCTTTTTTTTATTTCAGGTGAGAGTTGGATGTTGGGGAGGGATAGTAGGTATATTTGGGGAGGTAGGTTGGGTAGGATAACAGACAAGACAGCATACAGGGGCAGTATATGACACATGTTGGGGGTAAACACCTTGATGGGGAGGGGTGTTTGGAAATCAGAAGCCCATGAGCCCCCTAGTGGGAGAGACCAACCTATGGGCAGTCACCACTGCACCTTCACAGCCTCGAAGGTGGCTGTGCTGACAGCTGAGTAGAAGGGCCAGACCAACCTTCTAGTTGCGACATTCGGCCCTCAAGCTGGCATAGCAGATCTCCAAACTCCCTGCGGAGCTCGCCACATACAATGCCCCAGACCTGTTGATGGGTGACAGTGTCTTGTCCGTGCCCATTGCTGGGGGGCGAACCCCATCCCCTGAGACGGTTCCACCTGAAAATGGTGCAGGACCAGCAGACGAGGAGGTCCCGGTGTAGGCTAAGATGTGCTGGTGTCCGGTGCCATGGCCAGATGAGGTGGGATAGGTGGGTCTGCTGGGGCCGGCCTTCCCAAATGTGCTATGGTGTATATAGTTTATTGGTGCAGATATGGTATGAGGGAGAGAAAGATGTCAATTAACAACTAGTATATTCCTGTAGTTCTCATTACTTTCTTAGTGCTGTGATCTGTACCTTACAGGTATTAGTACACTACCCTATGGCTTTAGTTTGGACAGTGGTATGGATGTAGACAACTATAAACATGAACTGAGTTTTACCTGCAGTATACACCTCTTACCTGGTATACCTGTGGAGGTATTGTTTGTTAACACTACCTAACTGTTTCTACACATATTCCCAGATTCCAGGTTGATGTTATGCACATACATGTCCATCTCTTATTGCACACACTCTGGGAATGCCTTGACCACATGCAGGTGAACCAGGACATATGTTGATTATTGCCCTCTTAAACCTTTGGTGAGTTGTACATTGACAGGTTTGTTTTCACTGACATTTTCCAAATATGTACAGGCCTGACAGTCATTTATATGACATGAAATGCTGCCTACATGTCAGAGATTAACACACTAATATGCCAGGGGTACAGGGTAACAGCCGGCAGATATGGGCCAATTAACTGGACATTCTGGACAATTATGTACATATGTGGGGTATGATTCTGCATACAGCTTACTACCACTCCCAGGATTTGAACCATGGCTGTGTCTGCTAAAAATAAAACAGTGTCCATCACAGTTGAGTGTGCTGTATAGATATTGTTGTGTATCACTTATCTGATTTCTGTGTATAAGTCTCCTGTGGTTTTACAATCTGATCTTGTAATTACAACACTCTTATACAGGATTTCCTAGAGAGTTTTATTATGTAGCACAGTGTTGGTGACAGTGATGAGTAATACCTTATTATTCAGAGCAACTGCAACAGTAACAATGCCATACAATACCAGAGTAAACAGTACCAGTACAGGATATCAGTCTTTTATTTCTAGGCACAGTTTTCATATCTGACAGACCTGTGGGAGCAATGTTTGTTAGCAGTACCTGAATGTTGCCACACATATTACTAGATTACACATTAGCATTATGCACATACGTCTCACTCTGTTACTGCACACACGCTGGTCACAGCTGGACAACATGGGGGTGGAGATGGGACATACTTGATTTATTACTCTCATAACATTTTGAGGAGTTGCTAGAGTGACAGGTTTGTTATTATAGATGTCTGAAAATCAGTTGTATTTATTATTTGCTGCCTAAACATCTAGGATCATCCCACTGATTTGCCGGGGGGGCAGGGTGGCAGGCAGTGAATACAGGCCAATTAACTGGACATTCTGGATATAGCTGTACAGTTGTCGGGTATGATTCTGCATACAGCCTACTGCAACTCCCAGGATTTGAACCATGGCTGTGTGTGCTAAAAATACAACAGTTCACGTCTCAGTTGAATGTGCTATTTGGTTTATGCTGTCTGGCGTTGCACTGTTTTCTGTCTAAGTCTCTCTCAGTTGTACTATATGACCTCTTGTGATTACAACAGTCATATACAGACATTCCTACAAATTGTATTTATGTAGCAGAATGTGGGTAACCGTGCTTAATACAACAGTACTATTAAGGGAGTGCAACTCTACATTACCATATGATACCAGAGTAAACACATGCAGTCCATTATTTAGACCTTTATTATCAGGATATTATGCTTTTATTTACATACAACCTATATGAGACTCTTCCTGCCATATTCTGTGGTGTATGCAGTACATGCCTTAAACAATACAGGTTTTATACAGGCAATTAACTTACTGTTACTTTTAGATTTATTTCCTATAACAGTACATACAAGAGTATTATTAACTTGCCTCGCATTGCAACCGCTGCAATCTACAGGCATGGGCTTCCTGGTCCGCAGCACACTCATCTGCCACTGTGAAAGACATAAGAGAAATATTTAGCCATACCTATCCATAATATACATGAGCTGGCAATTATTAAACAGGTAGTGGACTGGGACATCCCCCGTCCTCCCAGCCTCTTGGAGCCACTGATCCAAGAGATCCCCCTTTCTCCGCTTCAGGTTGGCATAGTGATGCCTAACCTGCTCAACAGTTCGAGGTATGCCAGTGGCATTGGTGAGGTCACGGGCAAGACGGTCCCAGGCTTCTGCTTTATATTGTGAACTTTGGAACTGGCCCTGCAGCAGTCACTGGTCATCGTGTTTCACAAGGAGTCCTGCCATGACTCTAGACTCCTGGCTGCTCCAGCTCTGCATCTGAAAGTGCACACCCTCTCCCATACCAGTCATAGTGCCTACAGGAGGAAGCTGCAACCAGTTATGAGATGTATTCCTGTATGTTGGGTTTAAATAGGGCCAATTTCCTGCAATTTGCCATGACTGGATGGTTTTGAAAATGCTACACTATGGGCAAAACTGCTTACCTCAGCTTGGCATTGCTTAAAGGGGTACAACAATGGGCAAACAGATTTAGCTGGCCTACACATTGCTTACACCTACTAAGCTGGGATGTGCAATGCTTAGCATTGCTTAATTTTTAATTTGCATACTATTTGCTGTTTGGCGTTGATTTATTATTCACTGCATGTTATATATATATGTTTGGTATCCATGATTCATCTGTACATAAACTGTATGGGACCCTTGTGTTTATTAGGGGATTTCAACACTTTCTTACAATGACACCTCACATCTGGGCTTAATGCAGTACTCCAGTTTACATATTTATGTTATGTAGTAGGTTATACAATATAAAACTGTATATAGATTCCTTTCACATGTTCAGTTTGATTTTCCTATAGTGAGGATCTGTTTGGTGATACCTCAATTTTATGTACTGCTGTGATGGCTTAGTGGTTAACTACTATCATTATAGTGTACAGGGTCCGGGGTTCAAGACCTGCAAAGTCTGTTTATTGTGTTTCTGGCCAGAACAGCCACTGTTGCATATAGAGCAATTAAGGCAATTGTAAGTGAGTTTGTGCGATGGCAAGCAATGCTAACCTCTGGTTAAATATGCTTACAGAGAGTTAGCTTCAATATTGTTTAACCTGTGTGCCCATTGCTTACCTCCACTCAAATGGGCTTAAACCCACTTACTAAGGCTTAAATATGCTTACTCTTGCTTAATAGTGCTTACTTCCGCTTACCCCCGCACTAATTTAGACAGTTATGTAAACTGGTTCTTGGGAAAGTGGTGGATTTGGAAACTCTATGGATTTATCATTCATTACACATTGTACCTTTGATTTGTATCCCTGATTCATGTGTACATATACTGTATGGGGCACTTGTGATTATCTGTGGATTTTACATTATGACAATGACACCTCACATCTGCATTTAATGCAGTATTCCAGTTCACAAATATATGTTATTTAGTAGGTTATGCCACAAAACATATTGTTCATAAAGTGATTTTCATGGAAAATGGAGTGTACCTTGAACCAGGAATGACTGCTCGTAAGGCAAATTTTCTGCCCACTACACTACTGCAGTATTGCTTTGTTTGCATATATCTTGATTTTTATCCTCTTGTGCTATTTAAGCTGCCATAAAAGTAGGTAAGCAATGGGCAAACCCGAGCACCTACAGTTAAATTTTATCTGTTTGATTAAAAAAAAGCTTGTTTATATTTTATATATTAACTATTGTTCATATAAACTTGAGGGGGGGGGTGTTGCTGGGAGTATGTGAACACCTATGAGTGGTCTCACTCATTCTTATTGGCTAACTTGCTGTTCTTGCTTTCAGGGGCATGTATATTCTGAAAGCTCTGCTCTCAGACACGCCCCCTGCACTTGTACACACTCCATATCCATTTAGGAGCTCAGGCAGCGCGCCTTCATTAATATGCCTGGCACCCTGCCATTCTGCTCCTAGATGGCCACTTCCATGCAGGACTAAGTGAGTCCTGCATAGATGAATAGTGAATCTGGGGCAGTGTGTTGTTATGTTGGATTAAAAGACTGCATGTACAGTTTTTGTTTGTGATTTGATATATATATATATATATTTTTTTAATGAGACGTTGAATTGATAAATTCCTGAATTGCCAAGGTGTAAGCTTGGAGTCAGGAAATTTAATTTTCAGTGTGGGATGCAGAACCCACAAAAGAGCTGGTGGGGATAAAGGAAACCCTGCACTAATGCAAGTGTATTTTTTTTTTATTTTTGTATTTCATTGTCTCTTACTTGTAAAGATTTCACTTCATTTTCAATTATACGAGTGGAATACTGCTGCTCATATATACTGTACTAAAGGATGATTAAGTCTATAAAACTGATGGAACATTGTAAGGAAGAACTACACAGTGAAATTAAATCATACTGGGGATGTCTAAGAACTGATGGGAAAAAAAAAATTACAAAGAAAGTTCCACAAACTATGGTCATCATGCTAAACTGTGTGTAGAATGCTCAGTTGTTCTGATGAAGAATGAAGAAACAAGGGTGCATTAACACTAAGCTGAATTAAACATCATGCTGAACAAATAAAACTGCAGACAGGCATTCTGTTATTCTCCTGCTCCATCTCTCTGTCTTTGTCTCTGTTTTTTACTTTTGCTCTCTCAACAGATTTTTACAGAATATTTGGCTCATATTTGTGGTCTGTTTCTCTTAAAATTTGTGGTTTTCTGGCAAATCAGTGAGAATTGAATTCACTAAATAATGATAGTCCTTTAAGTTTCAGTTTTCCTATCTTTCAGGAAACACATGGTAACACAAAACACTATATTCTAGCAAATTTCTAAGATCATACAAGCAATGTTTAAAATGTGTCCCTGGGTTTGGGCCTTTGCCCCCACACCCAATAGATGTTGGCTTTTTCCAGATTTCTTGTGCTGCAAAGTTGAGAGATTTAGTTGAGTGTCAAGTGAATTTTACAAGGAGCTGAGAGCTTCAGGAGAAGAGAAGTTTAGTGTTGATTATGCCAAGTCTGTTTGCATTGTTAGTAACACAACAAGTAGCATAATTGCTTTTGGTGCAGAAGGCTGTGGGTTCTACTCCCACAGTATGTAGATGGATTGCTGGTACTGTACTGTGTTGTACTTTAAAGGGAGTGGATGCTGCAGTTCTGAGAATTTCATCTTTGGTGGAGATACCTAGTAACCATGAACCTGTCATCAGTTTGCCATCCATTCCTTATAGCAATATTATTAGCTTATTATTTTTTATGTAACATAGGCAATTCTTCAAGGGCAATAGGCATTTTATTTGATATAAAGTTGTTTGCTAGCAGCAACCTGTTAAGTAGTTACAGATCCCTATGTTTGTTTTCCCCAAGAATTGTTTAGATGACTTTTACTTCTGCAGAGATTGTGCATATTTACTAATATTGGTAGAATGTAATGACAGAAATGTGAGTAGACCTTTATGATGGAAATGTTCTGAATTGGGCAGTTTTGCCATTATTGGTTCACAAATTTAGTTTCATTGCTTACTGGAAAAATGTTCAAAATAGTACATTTAAAACACGCTCTAACAAGTGTGCTGTATTATACGAGGAATATAATTTAATACAATCATGAAGGTGAATCAAGGAACGCATACATGTATGCCTGGCCCTAAAAATGTGTAAGGAGCCTATAGTTTGAAAATAGCCCAGAGGTAAGCTTAGTCCATTACTGGCAAGATGGAAAATGAATGTGGGTTTTCATGCTGTTTCAATGAATGTGAGTTTCAAGGGCAGAGAAGTTTACTGCTCATGCTAAGTTTGTTTTCATTGGGAAACTGTTTTGTTTGTTTAGAGAATGGCTATCAGTGTTTGTGCTATTTTATTTCAATTTCTATAATCATTGTAGAAGTAAATAAGAAAACATTATGCATGTTGACAGGTTTGAACAGTGTTTATGGTAATTGAGTAGAAATAGCCAAGTAATGGAACACTGGCGTGACTTTGGAGGGGACCGCTGCTGGAGCGGTAAAAGGTTGCTGCAGGAGGGGCTGCTTGGGGGGGGGGGCAGTCTATTACCCTGCCTTTGTCCCAAACAATAACTGGTGCCAGAATCATGAATTGAAATTAAACTCCAAAAAATACATTATTGTATCCTTTGGGAATTCATCTACTCCAGCCCAGGAACTGCAAAATTGACAATACCCCATGAGAACTGACCCAGTTGTTTGGCATTTGTGAACTTTGTGTGTACAGTGACCTAACTTTTGACCAACATGTGCCCAGAGTCAAAGTCTTTCTATATTGTACAGTTTATAAACAAATTTATGGTGACTAGATCAAGAGATGTTATTGCCCCCCTTTACAATGCTCTCATAAGGTGAATCATTTTGTATAATGCCCACTTTGGCTAGTATTTGTCCAGATCCATGCAATAATTGCAATGCCCATAAAGATACCTTACTAAAAGGATACAAGTCCTAAACAATAGGTCTTGCATGGACCACCTCAAAAATTTATCACTATAGTCAGTATCCTACAGAGTGCTTAGAGGTGACCTGTGTCTGGCATACAAGGCATCCTCTGACCTGATACTGATGGACCTACTGAACATCAGCAAGTCAAATGCCATCAGAAATACTCAGTACAGGTATTTAAACTGAATGTTGTGGAGAGATGGATGGGGATATATATATATATATATATATATATATATATATATATATATATATATATATATATATATATCACAGAGGCTATCACTGTTCAAGAACAGACTCTTCATTCAAGTAAAACAAAGCTCATCCCTGTTCATATTCAAATGGAACTTGGATCTAAGGATGGGTAATAGAAAATGTACTCCAGGATTACCCCTCATGGCACTAATGGATAGAGGCAGTTCCTAAATGCTGAATCCCTTAGATGGGTCACCTCAAATTATCTATGGTATGATAACAGTTATTCTCACTAGGGCTAATTTAGAACTATCAGCCATGGAATAGGTAAGACCAATCAGGAAATGTTAATTCAAGCACCAAAAGGGAAATTGGCTAAGCTTAAAATGTCCTCCAAGTGAACTTATGTTGTCATAATAAATAGTTTTATAGAATTGCCCTTTTTAGATCATTAATTGCTTCTCTCACCCTCCACTCCCCAGCCTTCAACAGCTTTCGGCACCTCTGTGTGGCTCACCAATACCCCATGCATGTTAAGGTCATGCATGTGACTATGCACACAACTGTTACTCTCAGTCATTTTGCAATATCTGCATGTTCACTTGTGGTGGGGTTAACTGTATTGCATCACAGTGGTCATCACAGGGGCCTATTTGCAGGAGATGCCACATATCTGTAGCATACCTCAAAACCTGTCATTGCAAGACATCTGGACAAAACTGATGGGGACGAAGGCCCAAAACTAGGGACATATGTTATAAATTAATGTTATACAGTGCATATAAATGGTGTACACACACCTATTAGAATGCCAGGTATTTGTGATATATAAAAATAAGAGCACAATAAAACATTTCCAAACCCTTCCAACCTTTCATGTGACCTATAACCTGTACAATTCAATTGTAAAACAAACAAATATGTTAGGGGAACAATTATAACACATAAAAAACTTACAAGAAGCCAAGAAGCTAGATGCATACACGTGCATAGGCTGAAGCTAATATTGTGTTGAAGCAGCTTTCGATATTATTATAGCATTACGTCTTCTTGGGTACACACCTTCCATCAATTGGAGAGACTCTTTGACTAACAGCAAATAACGGTCAGCTGTCATACCAGGATTATCCTACGTTTACTCAGTTACCTGCTACAGCAACAGCCATAATTTGCATACAGCTTATGAAACAGCAAAGGGATCTCATTTGTGAAAGGTATCAGCCCAGAGAAGGGTACACACACATCCACAGCATTGCATATACCATGGAACACAGTGAAGACAGTCATCAAATGGTGGTGGAAATATGGGGCAACAGTGACATTGCAAAGAACTGGACATCCCTCCAAATGTATGGAAAAGACAAGACCCAAACTGGTCAGAGAGGCTGCCAGGAGACCTACAGCAACACTACAGGAGTTGCAAGGATCCCTGACAAGTACCGGTTGTGTACTACATGTGACAACAATCTCACATATTCTCCACATGTCTGGCCTATGGGGTAGGTTTGGAAGATGGAAGGGGTGTCTACACTTATAATATCCACTGTAAGATTAGAAGGTTCTTAGTGTAACCAGCTCTGTTGTAACAAACATGTACTGCAAGTTCTGAAGTGTGAAACTCAAAATATGTGATTAATTAGTGACACCAGTCCTCGTATCATCCCAGTAATGTGTCAGACAAACACATGATTTATGACGAACAGGACAGAAATATGATCCACACATGTAGACATTCCGTGACACTCTGCACAGTTGAAAGAGTATGTTCTGTAGGAGTTGCCACTGTGCTATACAGGTGAACAGCAATTATGTGTACATGGGTGAAGTATGTGCTACTTGAAGGCCCATCACCTACTAACACTACTCACATACCACAGAGCTGTATATAAGTAGTAACATTAAGTTGAAAGGCTGCACCGCATGATGTTGAGGGCCTGTCCAGGGTGTGTATGTAGTGGTCTGACTGTGTTGTGAATGTCACCAGTTGGCTATTGTGAGGTCTGTGAAATGCCTGTCTGCCACCTCACCTGTATGTGTGTGTATGTGTGTGTGTGTGTGTGTGTGTGTGTGTGTGTGTGTGTGTGTGTGTGTGTGTGTCTGTGTAGCAGCAAATGGTATAGTGCAGGTAGTGCAGGTATTAATTTACATATGCTGTCTTTCCCCCACAGGTGGTCATGGTGGTTGTGGTCCCTTCCACTCAGAATCTGATGTCAGTGTCTCTGCAGATTCTGGCAATGATGATGGTCATAGACAGACACATGTGTTATCAGGGGATGAATCTGTGCCATCGGTTGGCATCCCACAGTCATCTATAATGTCCCTACACACAGTCACAATGCCCACACATGCCCTATCCCCAGCAGCCACAGATGATGGATAGTTGGCAGGTGGTGGCATGGAACAGGGTAGTTTGGTGACTATGGCAGGTGTGAGTGTAGACACTGGCCATAGCCAGAGTGCAGGCGAGGTCCCACACAGGTGGATGGACAGGGGTGCTCGCAGGAGGACTGCTGCTTGTCAAGCCACTGTTGCAAGTGCCACAGCAGGTGTAACTAGATGCATGTTTCAGACTGCCATAGATGCACAAGCATGTAATGAATGCAACACCAGACAAATACTCATGGTGTTGGATGCAACTCTTCCTGATTTATGTGACAACATATGTGACCTTGTTGAGGCCACACACCAAAATACTGAGGCCATGAATAGATGGTGGGGTGAGACCTTGGCAATCCTTGACCATGGCATGTCTGTGCTAGACCGTGTGGTGGGAAATGGGTATTGGCCATGTGGACATAAGTCAGCACTAGCATCAGCTGAGAGTCTATGGGGCCATTCACCTTCACACTCCCATAGTGGCAGTGACACCAGCACTACCAAAGGAGGTTGCTGTCGACATCACAATGGAGCAGGCCATGGGCACGTGGTCCTGGTAGGTCCTGTCAGGGACACATATCTAGCAGACAGCAGTCACCATCAAGAAGCAGTACTGCATTTGGCCTTGGGCCTTGTGGTACCAGTGAGACCCCTGGCAGGACCAGTTCCTATGTCTGTGGCCAGAGACAGTGAACTGTACACCCTGCCATGTATGATCCACAGCTGTCCAACATACCCCTGTGTAGGGCAGTCACATGGTGTGACTGTGTGCATGCATACACACACACATCTGTATCACAGGTAGGTCACCTCCAGACACACACAGCACCTCTGCACAGCCCATCTATAGGATACCCTCCAAACATACACACACACACACACACACACACACACACCCATACACACCCACACACACCCACACACACACACACACACACACACACACACACACACACACACACACACACATGGATGTCAACCATATGCCCCAGCCTAGGCCTTGGGCAATCCCACACCACAACACACCCTGTGCATATGATGATACCTGTGCCACATCCCTGTCATCCATGCCATTGATGCAGGGACAGGCTAATATGGGTCTGATGCAAAGGATGATTTTTGTACAGTGTAACTATGTAATACTGTGTAAGATGCAGTCTGCTTTCATTTGTTATAGGTACACATAAAGGTGTATGTACCTTATTAGCCATGATGCATTATTGCTGTTAGTACCACTGACTGAATGCAGTCTGACATGCTGTATTTTGTTTGTGTTCCAGTTGTCTGTGTGTCTGCAGGCTGTGGCCCTGCAGAGATTACCAACATGGAGTATGGCAGACTGAAGCTACACCAACCATTTCATAGCCAAGGTACAGCTTTATATGTATTTTATATGTATGTTTACCAGTTGTGTATGCATGCAATGGTTTGTGATGAACACTGTTGTCATACAGTGTGACCTTGCATACATACCCCTTGTCACAGACAGGTAGCCTTCAGACATGTCACCTCAGTGTTGTGTTGTACCATAGGCTCATACATAAAGAACAGGTTACTGGAGTACTGTCAGTAGGTCCCGCACAAGCTTAGCCATTAAATTGACCACAACAGATTCACATGTCAGCACCTGTTGCTCTTGCTATTTCTTTCCCATACACAACCCTGATGCAGTTGGTGAGAGCATGCATGGTACTGTGTATGACAGGTTTGTGGTATGTATTCCTGAGTTCACAAGATGGAACAGGGAGACAAAATGATATATCATTTATATACACACAGTAAAGACTGACAAAGGGGATGTGCATACAGTAACACAAACACAGCTGGCAATAGACAGATTCATAAACCTACATATCCACTTTAATGTACTATAGTGCTACATACACATGACATGCCCCACATAGATTATATGCATGGGGCATAACCCACTACCTCTTATGATATGTAATGTTGTGAATGTCTTCATGAATGGTGAGATAACCCACCAGAAATAGCAACTGGAGTCATATATTGCTCCTACAAGCCTGGACAAGTCATAGGGTAGCAGACATTGTATCAACATGATGTTTCAGTCAGGTATGATATCTGATACTGGCATGTGTGTTAGTACACTAACTGTGACATATTTGGCAACAATATCACATACATGGCCATTGTTAGAAACACAGACCACATATAGGTTGAAACATCCAGATATTCCATAGACATCTGTACAGATGACTGTTATGGCTTGTACAATGGTTTAACATGCTGCATGTGAGGCAGATGCCATTAACACCCTATATAAAGTAATGCCATCGGGAGGTGGCAAATAGGCATGGATGGTACACACATCAAAATAGTATAACCCACACAGGATATGATTCTTACCCAAACACACACACAAACGCAGTTGCCAGTATTGAGATTAGAACCCCAACTTATCTAGTTATTTCTACTGTAGTGGTATGCAGTTATCAGACACGCCACAGAGCTTATATGATTTCACCTTGTCCCAAGGTACTTCTAAGGTGAATGGCATCAGCAGGCCTTATAAAGTAGGGATATGGAAAGTGTACAGGGTGGTACATACACCACAAACACAGTTGCCAGTATTGAGATTGGAACCCCCACTTATCTAGTTATTTCTACTAAAGTGGTATGCAGTTCGACACACCACAGAGCTTATATGATTTCACCTTGTCCCAACGTACTTCTAAGGTGAATGACATCAGCAAGCCTTATAAAGTAGGGTGATGGGAAGAGTACAGGGTGGTGTACACACACACATGTACACACACGCACACACACACGCACACACACACACACACACACACACACACACACACACACACACACACACACACACACACACACACACGCACACACACACACACACACACACACACACACACACACACACACTCGCCAGTATTGAGATTAGAACCCCTACCTATCTAGTTATGTGTACTATAGTAACAACAAATCCAAAACCAGGAAGCAGAGCAGCCAACGAATAATTAATAAATAACGAGTCCTTTATTTTAGTTAACCAAAGCCTTAAAACACAAGCGCTTTCGCTCAGAAAATTCTGAGCTTTTTCAAGTGATAACATTTTGTTACACCAAGTGTCTTATATATCTTAACAGCCTTTCCATTAATTGGAAAACCATGCTGTTAATTAGTACCTTAAAGGGAAACTAATCTCTTTAATACATAAATCACAGCCTAAAATAACGTAAAATGCTATTAGTTCTAAAACTAAGGAATAATCAATAAAAACATATCTCATATATTAAATAAACAAAGTCATTGTAACCCAACGGATTTAGAATAAAGTCCAACACTTAAAACATATTAAGTGGTTGAAATATACATCTTAATTAGTTCTACAATATTAAAATACAATAAACATTAGTTCAATGAAGTATATAAAACATTATATTAAAACCATGAATTTCCCCATTAAATTGTCATGCTAATAACCATGTAACTTACAATTTATCCAACCCACCAAGTATTATACAGTGGTTTTAATGCTTAAAGGGCTCTTATTTAGAAATATGTAAAAATCCATAGATCTTTAAAACATTACTTGGTGGAGGTGCCCCTCAAACCTATAGTCAAGAAAATATGCCCATAACTTGTGCCTAAAAACATTGAGTACAAAAGTTTTGAACAATAAATGCAGATGGCTATAATCTTGCCCTCCTTAATTTCAGCACAGGTTTAATACTAATGGTACCATTAAGCCCAGGAGGTCTCCCTGCATCTAACCTTAACTGCCAAAGGAGCTCGTGGTATTCCAGGGTCGATTCCCAATCACCACCCCTAACAGCACCAACCCCTATAGTGTTACTCAGTTATTGCATGTACTACAGAGCTTAGAGGCATCATAGTTGTTCAATGGCACTTCGAAGGTGAATGACAGCAGCAGATCCTGTGGAGTAGGGCAATGTGAAGTGTACTGAGTGTGAACAGTCTCCTAATCGTTAGACCTATGAACACACGCACCCACACACACGCACACACACACACACACACACACACACACACACACACACACACACACACACATGCACGCATACACACACATGCACACACACACACACACACACACACACACACACACACACACACACACACGTGATATGATATTATTTACCCAGCCGTAGTACTGTTCCACAATGGGGGTCAGATGTTATGCTGGCACATGCAGTTGTTTACAACTGGTATGCCACTGTCCACATCAGGACCTTGCTTTATGCCATTCAGGGTATCCGTGTGTGTGACTCACTCTGTTTGTGTCCCCCTCTGTCACTCTCTCTCTCATTTCCCCACATCTATGTGTGGGTATGCTTGACATATGTTATCTATTGCCCATATATATATCTGTGCATCTCACACAACAGATGCAGATATATCACATATGGGCCACCTACAGCTAGCTGAGGATAATCCTGCCTGATATGTGTGTGTGTGTGAGGATAGTTAAGGTGCAGATAGCTGTCTGTATGCACAGACATATATACACAATGCAGTCATATATTCTGATGTGGGTTCCAACATGTCCTGTGGTTCTCGAAGTATAGGAGCATGCCCACTGTGACCTTCTATAGTTAGAGTGGGACTCCATTTCAGAGATAGGTGTACCAGTCCACGGTTTTGTGTGCTACAGCCATACCTGTCAAGAGTACACAGGACTTTCCTTGGAGTGCTAGGTTTGTTTACCAGACATTTTCTGACATATCTGTAGTCTGACTCTGGAATGTATTGTGTCATTACCTAGTGCCAGACATCCTCAGATCATTACAGTGCTTTAACAGAGGAATACTAGTTGTATGATACATAGACCAATATTATGAGGCCAGCTGTGTACATTCTTGCCCAGTAAGGCCAGTTGTGAGGTGTGGCTGCAGCCAGTTGAGTGATGATATGCTGTGTAAACAGTCCAGCAACTTGGTGATATACTGGCTGGGGATCTCCTGCTTGTGTGGTATCTTTCTATCCTGAGATGTCATATCCTTGTGTGGCCATACCGGTCAGCTGTACATTGTTTGACAGGTTGTCCAGGTGTTTGGCTAGAGGTTTCATCCTGTGTACATAAACTTGTGTTTTTATGGCAGGTTTGTTATATATGATTGAAGAGTGATGTTACAAAATAATTGACAGACATTACTGTTTCAGACTACATAACCTTCAGACAATTCCTGCTACTGCAAACCTTCACCCTACCAACTTTCTCAGTATGTAAGGGTGACATTTACAACACATGCCTATTATTGTGCCTTTGTTCCACTTTTATGTCTGCCCTTGTCCAGACATCTTGCTCTCAGAGGCTTGGAGTTATGGGTGTGGGTACAGAGTGCATTCTACTTTACAGGGATGCCCATTATATGTAAAAGCAAACATAAGAAAAAAGGATTATTGAAAATAACCACTGATAACAGTACCAAAAAGCACTGTATTCACAAAAACCTTAGCACCTCGGCTACACATCCTTCAAGATATCCATTATATGTGTAGTATATTCCACATAACACTGTGACTTCCACATATGTCAGTGGCAGAGCAGTGGGTTTCACTGACATGCATAATAGTTGGCACTGCAGTTATCTGCACATGACCCTGTCAGAGATGGCACTGTACCTAGGGCACTACAAGATGACTGCTAGGAGAATGTGCTGGCCAGATCCTGACATTATTAACCACACATACACATAGCTCATTGACTCTTGCATATTGTGGACAGGCAACATGTTTTCATGTGTATTGGGACAGCCATGCCAATGTGTGCTATGCTGCTATTTCCCTGCAACCATGCATGTTACTGCATTTCTGTGGGTATATGGGGGGCACACTTGTCAACTGTACACATTTGCACAGACTATGCTGATATTTGCTTTACATTTTCGTTCCATTTACCATACTATTTTGCCCTATCTTGGGGACTAGGGGCATATCAGTAAAGAGCACAGGTCAGATTGTAATGACATACATTTGAGTTTCAGACTTCTAACGCTTCACAGCCTTACAGCAACTGTGAGGCCTGCTGTGCTATCACTGTGTGAGTCTGTAGGGGGGGGGTAATTCAACATTGCTGGCATTTGCCTGCCTTTACCAGACATTTATCTCTGGTTTTCTACAGCAGACTTGCTGTGTGGATGTGAGGGGTAGGTGTGGGACCCCACACTGACATCCATGACTGTGACCTATGACCCTCCCAGTTAGTTGTCCCCACACATATACTGCAGTGGGATTTGCCACCTTGGGTACTACTGCATAGTGTGGGAGGCCAGTTCTGGGCAGTCTGTTGTTATCCCAGTAGACCACGCCATTCCCTTGCATGCATGCAGCATTACCATAGATATGCTACCAAAACATACTAATCCATTCATTTATTGTTAAGAAGACTGACTTACTTTGTGCCTGCGGCAGTTGTGAGGATGGTTGTTGAGGGCCACCTGTGCTGGATGCACACAGTGCACTGCCTATACATGGTAAGTTACAGATAATGTGATGTGTGTGTCATCCATTTTACTGTGTGTGCGAGTCACAGAGAAGAATCAGTCCCTGGGGTCCCTACAGTATCAGTGTGTGTGCTATGCATTGCCTCTTTGCCAAGGCCTGAGCATACAGGGCACATCTCCATTTGCCTATAGTAGCAGGCTCAGGGGCCTCCTCCTCTGAATCCCTCTGTGCCTGTGGGGACCTTGGCAATGGGTGGGGCTGTGTGGCCCTTCCCTGTGCTGTCCCTGATACAGCTGTTTCTGCAGGATCATATTGTGTAGCATGGCACATACTATGAACATTTGTGCATATGTGGCTGGAGAGTACTGCAAGGGTCCACCAGATCTGTCAAGGCAGTGGATCCGTTACTTGAGCATCCCAAACACATGCTCTATAATGATCCTGGTTTGTGCATGTGCCTCATTATGGCATTGTTGGGTGTGTGTGCATTTCTGATGGGTGTCATCATCCACGGCTCCAGTGCATAGTCAGCATACCCCACCAGATGGCCATATGGATGCCCCCACTGGCATATCTCTAGTACAGCTGTGACGAATGCCAGATGTGAGAGTCTTGATAGCTTCCAGGGCTGCCAGCACACACATTCATGATAATGCCCTGGGCATGGCACACAACCTTGCAGTTGATGGAGGGGAATCCCTTCTGGTTTATGTAGACCTTACTCTGTTCACCGGGTGGTGCTTTGATGTGGATGTGCATGCAGTCTATCGCACCCAGTACCTCCGGGTATTCTGCTACATGGTGGAAGAGATGCATATTGCTGGTCCTCTCCTCACAGGTGCTGGGGAAGTAAATGTGCTCATGGCATGTGATAGCATGGCATCCAGGAACTGGTGGAGTACCCTGGATACAAATTCCTGTTAGACCGCCATGATGTCCCCAATAGGTCTTTGGATAGTACCTGTAGCTAGTATTCTTAAGGCTACACATACCTTGGTATCCACTGGTATGGGTTCCCCTCTGTTGGTTCTAGGTCTGAGTTGAGGCTGGCACAGCTCAATGATTTGCTGAAGTATGTCTTTGTCCACCCTGTAGCGCTCTACTATCTCCAAATCATGTAGCCCCTGGTAAGTTACTCTGGGCCTGAACACTCTTCTCCTCGGTCTGTGGCAGTTGTCAGCATTATCCTCCTCACTGCCCTCAGCCTCTAGCACATACTGATGGATCAAAGCAATGGCAGCCCCAAACATTTTTCCAATTAAAGTTCCCCTGCATGTGTACACCAATTGTGTGGAGTTTGTGGGAAAAAACAGACGGTAAGGTGTTTGCATAGTTTATACTGTTTTGCTGCAGATACTGCCTGTATGACTGGCTGACTGTGATACATTCCACCTGCTAGCTATGTAATTTGTTCTTGATTGCTTTTATTCTGCTATTTTCTTTTTTTTCTTTTTTTTTTCCCTTTCCATTCCCACCCCTTTTAAGCCCTGAGGCATGCCGCACAAACCCTGTGCCTAAATGTAAACAGTTGTGCTATTTCCAGGGTTTTTTTATGACTTGGTGCACGCTGCACAAACCCATTAAGCTAATGTAAATATGAAGAAATGGCTCTCCTTGGATGTGAACATGGTATAAGTCAATACAGCCTCAGACACACCCCCTTGCTTAGCTGTGCTTAGCTAAGCTTATCTGGGGGCCATAGGGCTCTAATGTGCTTACACCAAGAATGACACATCCCCGTTTCTTGTCTGTTGTTTTTCCTGCTTACACGATCGTGTTATACCACCTACACAGTTAGGTGCAGTTTGGCACTTAGAATATTTTTGTGATTCAGTAAATTTCCCCCTCATTTGCATACCAACTGCCTTAGTCCCTAGTTACTGCACTACCCCAGAGCCTTTCCCCTTAACAACCACTATTCCCTGGTATTGTTTTGATTCTGCATGCCATAGACTATAATGGCAAAATGCAGATTTCCCTTAAAGTTGAGTTTTCACATTTTTTTTTTAATTTTTGGCACAATCTCATTTGCCCGCCACTTCCCTATGCTTAAATGGCCGAGATCGGCCAAAAAAATAACTTTTATTTTTATAAAAATGAAACACTTTTCCATACCAATGGTCATATATTTGGTAATGCTCATGCCTAAAGATTATAATATATGCTTTTATTTGAGCTGTCATGCCTCCGTTTTCTGCAGCCAACACTATTCTTGCATAGATGCCTGCCTGCTTGCTGAATTGCTAATTCACCTAATTTGAATGGTTTTCATGAGCAAATGAAGTAATTAGCATTATGTAGTGTTGTCCATGTAATAATAGTGTAAGCAGGCTCATGCACTTCAGAACTGTAGTTTACTGGGTCGCTCTGCTGCCATAGCCCGTGCAGGAGCAGCTACACTTCCTACATGGTAAAAAGTGCTTATTGAATCCCAGGGAGCATCTTTATGGTCTAGTCTGTAAAGTGATTTAATTTCAGATATATTTTAAAGTTTGCTGAACTGAGCTTAACCTTCCAGTTTCCTCTGTTAAAACTTATACATTTAAACAGTTATAACAGCCCATGCACATTTATGTTCTCTTCAGTAGGGTACACTGTGGATACATTTCAAACACAAGCACTTTGCAAATACATTTTCAACACAAACATCTGTACAAATCAAGTGTGATATACACATAACATACAGTTCTAATGCATTTGTAACAGGCATCTTGTATAAATCAGTTTGATATTCACAAATGACATATCATTATTTAGAAAATTCCAGGCAGTTGTGCTGGCAGTACCTCCTATCCTCACAATATGCATGACAGTTTCATTAAATACATAAGTGTCTGACACCTCGGCCTTACAACATTAAGAGACTTTTAGTATTAAAGGTACTTACTTAGTCATGTTTTTTATCATTTTATATTCCCCCGGATTCACTAATCTTCTGTGCAGGACTAGTCTAGTCCTGCATGTAAACGGCCAGTTAGGAGGAGGACGGCAGAACTCCAAGCATATTAATGAAGGCACGCTGCCTGACCACTTAATCCTACATGGAGCATGGACGAGTGCAGGGGACATGTCTGAGAGCAGAGCTCTCAGAATAAACATGCCCCTGGAAAGTAGAACAACAGAAACTGTAAATAAATAAGCGAGACCACTCGTAGGTCTCCGCATATCCCCACCAACAGTCCCCCATGTGTACAACAGCAACAGGACATACAAATAAAAAGAAGAAACCCTTGTATTTATTTTTAAAACTCTGAGTACAGCTAACTGTAGGTGTGCTGGTGTGCCTATCACTTAGCTACAGCTAAAGCAGCTTAAAAGGCTGAAAAGGATAACAAGGAAGATATAGCATATGAAACAGCACAGCAATAGTGTCATCTCCCTAACGAGCAGGCATTCCAGGTTCGAGTCCCACTGCAGCACATACCATTTTCCATGTGAAATCTGTATATGAACATTTATTTACATTTTATTGCTGTATAACCTATGAAATAACATTTAAATGTGAACTGGAGCACTACATTAAATGCACATGTGAAGAGTCAGTACCATAATGAAGAAGTCAGCAATAAGCAGGTGTAAGCACAGATAAGCAGTAGTAAGCATATGTAAGCACTAGTAAGCATGTGCAAGTGCATTTGGGTGGGGTGAAGCACCGCCGACACAGATTAAGCAAAGGAGATGCTAACTGCATGTAAGACACTGTGACCGCACGTCAGCAGTGATTACCTCTGCGCAAACCCACTTACAACCACTTGAAAGTGCCTTAAGAACACTGTATCCAACAGCCGGTGTCATGTGTGACTCTGTGTACACTAACAGATTCAGTCGTAGGTATCGCAAAGCATACGTGGCACACAAGGTTGGCTGGTATGCACACGAAACACAGTATCCAGCAATACCAGTCAACATTACCAGATATGTAGCTAAAGATTTAGAGGTATATGTGTTTGTATAAATACCATAACTATATAGATATATACCTCCCCCTCTCTGTAGTACAAATGTATAGATACATAGATAGACATATAAATAAATACCCACATATACATATATACATATGCAGACACCCATACATCCACATGTCATTAGATATATATACAGCAATATATATATATATATATATATATATATATATATATATATATATATATATATATATATGTATGCAGGCATATATAGGTTCATAGGTTCATAGGTAGATACTAGGCTATCGGCCCTGGGGCCTATACAAGCCCAACCAAAAAGGCACCCTGGCTTTTGCCACCCAAGAAAATTATTTTCCTGTGCCACTGTCGAGCAGAGCCACAGAGGTGATCCCCAGGGTGAATCTCCTATTTCCCATACAATCATCACATTTTTTTCTTGAAGAGTGCTAATGAGGAGCTTTGTTTGATATAGATAGGTAGTTTATTCCAGAGTATGGGAAGTCTCTGGGACAGGAATCTATCACTCCGGTATGTTCTGTTTATTGTGGTGACAAGGTTTAGGTCCCTAGAGCGTGTTGCTCGGAGGGATTGGGATTTCTTTAAGTGGAGCATGTCCAACAGCTCTGGGTTTGACATAGCTTTGTATGTTAGGCAGAGATCACCTCTGAGTATGCAATATGCGACGGAGTAAAGCTGGAGTTTTTTGAGAAGGTCTGCGTAGGGCATCTGTTTGAGGCCAGTAATCCTCTTTGTGAGGTATTTCTGCAGCCTTTCCAATTGTTGCAGATGTCTTGTGAGGTACATATTAAAACGGGCGTTGTACTCTATAATGGGTCTAATGCGTGATGAGTAGAGGGGAACAATAACCTCTTTTTTTCTGGATGAGAAACCTTTTGTGATGAGGTGTGCCACATAGAAAGATTTCCTGACCACTGTGGTGATGTGATTATCAAAGGAGAGACTACTGTCCACTGTGTCCCAAGGTCTCTTATCACACTTTCGGTGTTAAGTATACTACCTCCTATGTTGTAGTTCATGGGTACAGAGTTTTTACCAAATATATATATATATATATGTGCGTAGATATACACAGATATATAGCTATGATAAGATACAGCACTTAAGAATGACATATGTTCACAGGTCATGCCAATGGAGGTGAGAGGCCCAAGCAAGAAACGTGTAACACATAGCATGAACCCCCCCCAGCCGGACAGGGGAAACATACAAACAAACCCACAAACAATATAAACAAGCCACTGCTCCCCAGACCACAGGCAGGATACAACCGGGGGGGGGCACAGTGGACCCGAGAAGTCTAATCATGGAACAGAGACAGGAGTGTTCCTTGCGGGACACCCCAAAAATTGTCTTGTTATAGGAGGAAGCCTGTGCAATGACCTATCAAGGTGGGGCGTGTACATACCTTGACTACAAGGGTGGGAAAGCCTGATGACCCATGGGTTGAGACAATGTACGAGATGGGTCCTGTGAAGTGGAGAGTGGGCACTGTGTAGTGGTGTGTTTAGACCCGACCTGCACCCAGAGTAAGGATGAGTGCTGTAGAGGAGACGCGGGTGGGGGAACTATGGCTATGTAATTATGGGTCTAGGCGTGCAGGTGTTTGCTGGAGTGGGTCTATTCGGACTGCCCCAGGGATGTAAGCAATGGTGTTTATTGGGCAGAGCCACCGCCCAATGAGCAGCCACTCCCACTACGAGTCCCACTGTAGCACAGTCTATTTTACATGGCAAAGAACGGTATAACCAGATGTAGATGTAAATATGCAGAGGTATGTGTGTGTATATATATCCATAACTACATGGAGATATACCTCTCCCCCTCCATAGTACAATTGTATACATACATAGACAGAATATATATAAATACCCACATATAGATATATACATATGCAGACACCCATACATCCATATGTTGTTAGGTATATATATATATATATATATATATATATATATATATATATATATATATATATATATATACACATACATATACAGATATATATATATATATATATATATATATATGTGTGTGTGTGTGTGTAAATACACACATATATATCTAGGATATGATACAGCAGTTGAATTACATGTGTACACAGGCTGTGCTAATGGGGGTGAGGGATCCAATCAACAAACATGTAACAGATAGCATCATCAACCCCCCCCCCCCCCCAGCTAGACAGGTGAAACATAAAAACACACAATAAAAGTAAACAAACCACTGCTTCGCAGACTACAAGGCAGGAGACTACCAATGGAAGAGACCCGTCAAGTCTAATCTTGAAACAAAGACAAGAATGTCCCTTGTGGAACACCCAAAAATTCTATGATTTTTGGGTTTCCAGCCATTATACAGATGTCCAACGGCAGGGCATACATGTTCTCGGACTACAAGTTTGGGGAAGCCTGATAATCTATGGGGCGAGACAAGATACGTGATGGGTCCCGAGAAGTGGGGAGTGGGTAGTGTGTACTGGTGTGGCCAGACCAAACCTGCACCTGGAGTAAAGAACAGTACCAAAGAGGAGGTGCGGGTGGAGAACTATGGGCCTAGATGTGCAGGTGCAGGTGCTGGCTGGAGCAGTTCTAAGTGGATCGCCCCAGGGATGTAAGCAGTAGTGTACATTGGGCAGACCCAAACCTAACGAGCAGCCACGCCCAGTACGAGTCCTGCAGCAGCAATGTCTAGTTTACAGTGCAATGAGGCAGAATAACCAGATGTGTCATTGCAAACTCACTAAATAACACCAAAGAACACATGGTCGCAACACCCCACTGTAGGCATGTAAGCCGAACTAATTGGCATCACAAGGTATTATTGCTGTCCAGACCTCTCAACTGTCCCTGATCTTCATGGACATCCCTGATTTAGACTCTGAATGTAGGTCTGTCCCTCTTAAAACTGGTGACTGCTGAAGAAAAGGTGGTGAATTGCCCTTAATAAATAATGATAGTAATTAAGAGTTATAGACATTTTACGTCAGAAAATCTATATTAATCCACATTCTCTTATTCTGCAAATGTTTCAAGCTAATAGTACAAATATTTAAAGAAATGTCCCTGATTGTCCCTGAGTATTTGAGGAGTTGTCCCTGATTCTTTTGAGATTTGTCTCTGATTGGTTGAGAGCTATATTGCTGTCCTCACCCCCACCCAGGGGTGTGAGTGTCCAGACCTACCCCCAAATGCAGGGTATATACACAGCTGTTGCTGTAGAAGAAATGGCTAGCTGTGGATCTTCCCGTCAGCCATCCTGCAGATCCATGGACATATCCCCACTATCAGCCCCTCTGTGTGACCCAATAACACCACTTACCTATCGACAACTGTTGCATTTGTAGTAATGTTTAGAGTCACAAGTAGGTGACACCCTCCACAGAACTATATTGGTGGAATCTGGAACCCCCAACCCAGGTGTATTACCACAGTTGTCCCAGACATGTAAATATCACATGAAGGGAAAATCCAAGTACACTTGGATCACCACCTGGCAAAGTCCGCCACCCTCCAACCCTCCAGACCCCTACACCAACTACTGACACTGCCACCTCCTGTCCTGCCTCGCATACATATCCGAGCACCCTGCAAACCTGCACTACCGCCCCCTCCCACCAATTAGTCGAACGGCCTACTGTACAGTTAAAATGTCCCCCCAACACCTACCCGCCTACACCTCCACTATTCACATCTACTCTACAACACAGGTATGGCGTAACTAAACCTAACCCGAATACCTGAGTGTAGCCTAACCAGAAATGCTACACTGGAATTCCACTTAACCTTACACTGACCTTCGTGAACAGTCATACCTAACATGTACACCTGACTTAAGCATGTATAATACTGATATGTACATGAAGTAGTGCGGGGGTATGCGGCAGCAAGCGGGAGTACACCTGTGTGGACGGTGGTAAGCAATGCCCACACTGGTTAAGTAATGTGGAGGGAAACCCAGTGTAAGACATCATAACCGGAGGTCAGCATGTCTGAGCCTAGTGCACACCAGCACATACCTGCCTACACTTCCCCCACAGTGCCTTAGGCATGCTGTAGCCCACAGCCCTTGTCGTGGCCAGTAGCAACATAATCAGCACTCCCAGGTCCCCCCCTCTGCACACTATAGTCCAAGTGAGTTACCACGAAGGCATGGCAGATATACAATCAGCTACTATCACAAACATATCATCTGGCACAGTCAGTCAACAGTATAGGAAATGCATGTAAGTATGTACATTAATACCAGCAAACATGTGTACAGTGCTCAGTCACAGAAGTCCTAGCAGTCTATGAATACCAATGAACAGTGCCTGTCCATGCATACTGTGAGAACAGTAGTCTCATGTAATACTGAAGAGAGGAATGGAAAACAGGCCATGGTGTGTGGGCGTGTTTCATCCGCGGAAGCGGAAGATGAGGCTGGTCTGGTGTGTGAGCAAACTGCTGCATCTGAAAACCCTGGCAGGATGCTACCAGTGGGAGAAACAGTGTAGACCAGCAAAGTGTACTCGTGACATAACAACAGATCTGTCCCTGCCGGGACGCACCAGACATTATGGGTCACAATAATGTTTCCACCAGTATCATAGGTGGATGAAGGGAAGGCTCGAACATACGTGGACTAAACTGATGAAGAGCTTGCAGAAGGTTGCATTGAGACAGTAATATGGAGGAATACCGAGACGTGCAGAGAGGGAAATGTATGGAGGTGTGGTATGGCAGGGCTAGCAACTGCAGAATGGATGGATGCTGTGTACGTTCAGCTTGGGGCCTGGTGAAAGGGAGCATGGGTATGACATTAAGGGAGAAATATGCAAACTATACAGAGCTGCAATAGTGTAGTGGACAGAGAATCCACCTACCGCACACACATTCTCGGTTCAGGTCCCACTGCAGCACATTCCATTTCCTATGTGAAATATGTATATGAACATTTTTTGACATTGTTTGCTGCATAATCTACTAAATAACATTTAAATGTGAACCATGCTGCATAACCTACTAAATAACATTTAAATGTAAACTGGATTACTGCATTAGATGCACATGTGAAGTTTCAGTGTCATAATGAATAAGGCACTAGTAAGCAGGTTTAAGCACAAGTAAACATATATAAGCACTAGTAAGCATGTGTAAGTGTGTTTGCACTGGGGTAAGCATTGCCTATACAGAATAAGCAACGTAGAAGCTAAGTGAGTGTAAGAAACTGTAACTGGAGGTTAGCAGTGCTTACCATTGGGCAAACCCATGCAAACCTGCGTACAACTGCTTTGAAGTGCCTTAATCACTCTGTACCCAATGGTCCATGTTCTGCCCAGCAACAAAATAAACTGCCTCTGCACAGCTCGAACTCAGGACCCTATACATTATAGTCACAGTAGCCAACCACTAAGCCATCACAGCAATATAGATGAATGAGGTATCAGCAAACTAATCCTCACCACAGGAAAAGCAAACCAAACATGTGAACTGAATCTATTTTCAGTGTGAAGTGGTATAACCTACTACATAACATAACTATGTGAACTGGAGTACTGCAGTAAGCACAGATGTGAGGTGTTATTGTAATAAAGTGTAGAAGTCCCCAGGTCCCTATACAGTGTATGTATGCATGAATCCAATACCAGATACATATATAACCTGTAATGAAGAATAAATCACTGCCAAAAGGCAACTATAGTGCAAATTAACTATTATGCTAAATGCAGCATAGCTCAACTTAGTAAGAGTAAGCAATGTGTAGGGGAGCCAAGCCAATCTGCCTAGCAGTATACCCTTTTAAGCACTGCCAACCTTAGTTAAGTAGGTGTGGCCATAGCTTAGCCTTTTCAAACCTGGCCAATCACGGAAAAGTGCGGGTAACTGGTCGTATTTAAACCCCACAGGCAAGAATATGTTCCATAACTGGTTGTAGCTTCCTACTGCAGGCAGGATGGCTGGTGTGGGTGAAGGCACTCATTTTAGAGCACAGCACTGGGGCATCCAGGAGTCAAAAATCATGGTATGGCTCCTGGTAAAACACCATGAGGAAAGACTACTGCAGGGCCAGTACCAGGGCTCACAGTATAAAACGGAGGCCTGGGACAGTCTCAGCTGTGACCTCACCAGTGCCACAGGTATCACCCAGACTGGTGAGCAGGTCAGGCACCACCATGCTGACCTGAAGCAGTGGAGAAGGGATGTACTGGAACAGTGGATCCAGGAGTCTCAGCAGATGGCTAATGCCCCAGTACTAAGTACTCATTCCACTAAGTAGTTAGGAATTGCCTAGCTTGTATATACTATGGATAGGTATGACTAAATATCACTGTATTCCCCTGACAGCTGCAGATGAGTGGTCTGTGAACCAGCAAGCCTATGATTCTAGGTTGCAAAGGCTGCGTCGCAAGGCAGGTTAGTAAGCATGTCATAACAAATAAATATAAGAGCCTCAGAAAGTGTTGCACCAGTAGAAATAAATGTGTAATAGTCTGTGAATAAAGGTATAACCCATGGAGTGCTTCTGTTTACTCTTCTGTCATATGTTGGTGAACTGTTGCATAGTATAGATAGTACTGTTGTAGTTTAAGCAGTGTCACCCACACTGTGGTATGCAGATAAACTGTGTATGAAGTCCTGCATAGCAATGTTGGAAGTGCCAAGAGGTCAGTCATATTGTACAAGTGAGGGAGACCTAGATAGAAATCAGTAGAAAGCTTTACATTAGTTCCCTGATAGCACAGTATACTGTGATGTTAGCTATATTTTTTGTCATACACAGCAGGGGTTTGAATCCTGGGAATGCTACTAAGTTGAATGCATAACCATACCCCACAACTGTACAGATTGTGTAACAATGTTCAGATAGAAAGCTGTATGCATAATTACACCCAACAACTATACAGAATGTGCTAGAATATTCAAATTGAAAGTTGTATGCATATTCATACCCCACAACTGTTCCAATCTGTCCAGCATGTCCAGATAAATGTCCCATATCACCAGCCTGGTACCCCGTTCCCCTGAAAACTCAGTGCGATGATCCAAGAAATGTAGGCAGTCATTAATGACATATAACTGATAGTCAAACGTGCACATAGTCATAGAATGTGTATGAAAACAAACCTGTCATTTTAGCACCTCACCCAAAGTGTATGACAGCAATTCTCAACATATGTTGCATTAACACTTGCATCTTGTCACACCTGTATGTAAGACACAGGTCACACATATAATAATTTATAAACATACCAGTGTACAATATAAGGCCATTGGGTAGTGTAATAATACATGTAAGGGAAAGATCACTGCAGTGACTAAGAATGTTGAGAAAACTACAAGGATATATCAGTTGTTAATTGAACTCTGTCTCTCACCCCTAACATATGTGCAAAATAACCCAATGACATTCCTCAACTGGTATGTGCACACACCAAACTTTTGTTGGGACATATGTCCCAAAGGTTTATGAATAGTCACATCTGTTTCTATGCATGTGCCTTGTTAAAATGCACCCATATTGGTGGCCTGTTGCCATCAATGAAACCTGCATGCTTTTGTAATGGCCACTGTTGTTCCATATATGCATGTGTTCTGCTTGCTCTGTGACTGTGTTAAATCTAGTGTTTTGGGATAATGGGAATACCTATTCATGCTGTTATAACTGATCCTGAATGCTGTTGACTGTTACTAACCCATATCTGTCATAAACCTGCTACAACATAGCTCGTATGGGAAGGCTGGTCCCAGCGAACCCACCTTTTCCACCTTAGCTGGCAATGGCACCGGGCAGCAGCACATCTAAGGCCCAGCCTGGGACCGCCTCCTCTGTGGGCCCTGTGCCACCTTTGGGTGGAACTGCTGCAGGGAATGGGGCTTGCCCCCCCCCGTAGCAGGTGCGGAGGGAAACCTGTCACCCATCAGCATGTCCGGGCAGTGGTGCGTAGGGAGGTTGATCTGGAATTTCGAGACTGGCTATGCCAGCTTGAGGGCCGAGTGGCACAATTAGAGGGTGAGCCTGCCCCTCCTACACAGCCCCTAGCACAGCCACCTTTGAGGCTGTGAAGGTGCAGTGGTGACTGCCCATGGGTGGGGACCTCAGTCCCACTGTTTCCAGCTGGGGGCTCATGGGCTTGCGATTTCTAAACACCCCTCCCCATCCAAGGTGTTTACCCCCCACATGTGTCATATACCGGCCCTGTATGTGTCTTGTTTGTCTTGTCTGTTAACCTACCCAACCTTCCTCCCCAAATATACCTACCACCCCTCCCCAACATCCCATTCTCAACTGAAAAATAAAAAGAGCAATCTGTTCCCACAAAAAAATCTCGCCCCATACATAGCTATCCATTTTGAACACATGTCCACTGGACACGTAATCTGGTGTAACTACCATCACAATGAATATACGTTGTTCTCACCCCTCTCACAAGGGTTTGAGGGTACAAATGTACCTCCAAATTCAATGTATATGCACAGCTGTTGCTGTAGAAGAAATGGGCAGCTATGGACCTTTCCTATACCCTTCCTGCACATGCCTAACTATTTTCCCTACTGTCTTACCCTCCTTGTGCCCCTTTTTTCACCACTTTCCTAACAACCCCTTTTTCTTTTCTTTTAAAGAAATCAGCACGAGGGTAAGCGGCAGTAAGCACTTTTAAGCAGCAGTAAGTGGGTTTGCATGGTTTGCGTGAGGGTAAACTATGCCTACACAGGTTGAGCAATTCCAAAGCTAACTGAGTGTGAGAAAACATTAGTGGAGGTTAGCAGTGCTTCCTGTCATGCAAACCCACGCAAACGCGTTTGCAATGGCTTAAAAGTGCCTTATTCACTCTGTATCCAATAAGCCGTGTTCTGCCCAGCAACAAAATAAACAGCTCTTGAAAGGCTCAAACCAAGGGCCCTGCACACCCTAGACAAAGTTATGCACCACTAAGCCATGACAGATACATGGAAATTCAATATTTTCAGAGACATATAATCCAGTCCTGTCATGCAACAGTACAGAGAATGTATACCAATACCTAGAGGTCTGTGTGTGTAACTATATTAAAATCTAAACAGATACAACATATATATCTATATCTATATATATATATATATATATATATATATATATATATATATATATATATATATATATAAATTATTTTTTTGTTTGTTTGTTTTACTAACTCTATATACATATATATCAATGTATATGCACATATGTACATGCATATGCCTAAATCAACACGTATATGCGTCTACACCTATATGTCTACATATACACACAATATTAAATATGTGTACACAGATATATATCTAGGTATATATGGACATAGTTATATATATGTTAGCAGAGATATATATCTATATAGGTATATATGGCCATACATCTGTAGATAGCAATGGTAGATTAACAAATACACATATGTCCACATGCACCATTAATGGAGTTGAGAGGCCCCACACACTATATGTCTTGTACGAATAGGCATCCCCCCGACAGCCAAACATGTGCACCCTGCAATACACTACCAAGTACAGTCTTCCTCCCATAGGACATGTAATATCATCATCCCCAGGATACAGGTACACAGACACAGATATGCAGATACAGATTTACATATGTATATATATATATATATATATATATATATATATATATATATATATATATATATATATATATATATGACTACACATACACACACAGATATATGTACAGTAAAATACATATGTAGATGGTGCACACAATACGGAACAGGTGACTATGCCTACAGTTAACACCTGATCAACTGGACACTGTATGGCCCACCCATACAAATGTCAATCGTTGCCTGCAACATATACCCATAGAAAAGTCATAGGAAAGACACCACACACAGGTTTGCAGAAATGGGAATCCCTTAATTGTGTACTATAACAGTGCTATGTGCCATGTCATATAGCTGCTCAGATCCTGACAACCATATAAACAGAGTACTGCAACTGTGAAAAAGTTATAATAATACAGTAGTCTGGAAAGGTTCACAACTGTTGCTGTCCAGGCCAAGCCCTTCAGATTGTAAAATAGTGAAGACACACTGGGCTACAGGATACCAAACAATCAACAGTATGTACTGCAGGTGTGTAGTTCAGCAGCCTCTATCTACATTCTGTACAAACTCAGTAGAAGGTAAAAATGTTTTGTGATCAAATGGGTTGTAACTAGCACACAACAAGGCATAACTGACACCATCATGAGCACACTGACAAACAGAACAGTCTGTATGGCAAGAGGCAGTAGGCTTGCAGTACCCCAGTTCATATAAGTAATGTCAATATAGGTGAAGTATACGGTACTGTACAGCCAGATACCTTGTGGCAGCTCACCAGTGATACCCCCACATTTTGTAACAGCCTAGGTCATTTATGGTGCTCCCCACCTAGACTCAATAATACAGGCCCATATACCACTGTTACATACACTGACCTCTGCAGTGCATAAGGGCACACATGCATTGTGTAGGCGAAGCCCACACATATATGGCCCCAGCCGCACTGTATGTGTGGGGGATACAACAGCAGTGGACTAATGGCAGCAATGGCAGTGTGATATACTCACAGCCCACTACAGAACAACCCCCAACAGCATGACATATTTGCAAAGCCTGGTATGTAGATGGAGGACAGAGGTTGGCACACAGGCACATATGTGGAACACTTTTGCCATACACTAAGCAAGGTGCTGGTGTTACAGGATAGTCTGCAAGATACCTTTAGTCAGGGAATTGAGGATAGAAACAGAAATAGATGTAGCCATGTACTGATAGCATGCAACACACACACTGCCACTGTAATATCTCACACAGGACCTTTGTGCTGGACGGACATCACATGATAGGCATACCTCTGTCCAGCAAGAGGATAGTCCCACATTAGTGAGCTATGCAGACAGACTGCATTCCAAGGTAGACTAGTATGTACACACACTCCCTATAACACCAGTACTATACAAAGCATTACACAACTCTTCTCATAGTCTGTCTGTAGTTCCTGATCCTCCTACAAATATGTGTCCACTCTGAGTGTGCAGGTTCTTCTGTAAGAGGTATTGCAACCTGCTGTCTGTAACACTGATGACCACACACAGGAAGGATGTCCATCACACAGGAAATGTAAAAGGACCACACCCACATGCTGTAGAGATTTATAGTGGGTGGTTGCCAAGATAGTGGTAATCGGAAGTAGTACACATGTGTAATTATATATATATATGGCTATCTGGATAAGAATATGTACATATATTTCCACCATATGTCCTGGACATGGAGTGTAGCCCTACCCCAGCCCCTATAGTCCCAATGTCATAGTGCAAGGGGATGTCAGGTATGTATAGCAGGTATATTAATAGACTATTGCTACTGTCATTGGGATTGTCTTCACAGACATGGTGTGTGTGGAAGGTGACATCTGCTTATAACATGTGTGCCATTGGCTACTGACAGACATCCTAAGGAAATCATTGTAAAGTACTGCAGCTAGCATGCAATGCCCCTGTGGAGTGCAGCAGAGTGGAACTTTGGACACATCCTGTACAGTCCAGAGGTATACACATAATCCCTTAGTGCACAACATGTGCACCAGGCCTGACAATATGGATGAAGACAGCCATGTGGATGGGTATAACACATAATGACTGGTATACATTTGCCACCATAGGTTTTGGATTCACACACTCCTGTCTGTCCTGACACATAATGACTGCTGGTACAGGGGTGACATGGACCCATACTACCCACTAGACATTGACATACATCTGTACAGCATCCCACTGCTCTGTCTGACATACATGACTTTTAAGGCAGGCCCAGCAGCAGTACATCTGGCAAGTATCTGCACATGACATCTCACTGGGTAACTACACTAGGCTGCTAGGCATGTAACAATGCACTGTGCAGGCTACAGGCAGACTGGCTCAACACTGGCCTACATCTCGTATGGGGGAATGCACATGTACCTGCATATATAGCAGGCTCAAAAGCCATGTCACAGCACAAGGTAAGATACACCTGTGTGAAAGTGCATAACTGCAACCAATGTGAGCACAGCCACAGCTACATATGGTAAGCTAGCATATTATTACAGTATATGGACTATCTGTTCCACACCATCCTCATATGTGCCACTCACAGAATGAAACTACATATACTGGGCTGCTACACAGTTTGGTCTGATGGCTGTCTGTGGTATGGGACATGTGTGCATATGGCCCTACAAACCTATATGGCAAAACGGTACCATACAGTGGGGCAGCATGTAACATCAGATAGAAGGGGAGCTAGAACAATGACATCTACCACAGTCTGTACACAGGCTAATGTACATATTAACAATACACCCACTGCCGACATTCACCATCACTACACAAACCTCAGTAGTGTACAAACATCCACAGAATGTCCAGGTTATGTCATGAAATATAACCCCTACTGTACATGGCATGTGTAGCAATCTGATATATCACTGGCTTGTTATCAGATATGATGACACTATTTATGGTGTACAGCACATATGCACCACTTCATGTACGAAATATGTACAAAGGTTGACAGAGGTGTGGCTGACAGCACATACACAGGGCCAGTAGAGACATGTTGCTGTGATAACCTCATAAATTTACCATTGTAACGGGGTTTGTTGCAACATATGTCTTATGAGGGATATGAAGTCAGTAACTGTCACGGCCTTCACCATCTACAGACTGCAATCCTCACACTACCTTCTGCATTCCACAGATATGCACAGTGGCTACCACATGAAACCAAACACACAACACTGCCCAGTCTGTAGATGACCCTGCAGATTGGGATTCCTCATATACATGGAACTGATATGGCAGGTACTGCGACATGTATGACATGCATATCCAGACAAACACTGTTAAACCAACATTACTCCAAATGCAGTATAGCAGCAATTACAGTCTGTAGTCAGGTCAGGCACATCCACCTGTTCGTTGCCCTCTTTCCATAGTGTACGTTGTTAGAGGAAAATCCCCAATCCATCTGAGATGCTGTTTGCCAAACAACAGATCTAGTTCCCTCTCACAGTGACTGAAAAGGGCCAACACCACCATGATGTTCTTAGGTATTGGAGTGTGTTTCCATGCATTTGGCTATGGGAATGTTAACACAGCTGTTCCACATTCAATCAGCTAGGGGAGGGCTGCAATTTGTGCAGAGGCCATCAACTGATCATGAGCATCACTTAAAATACACATGCTGCTGCCTAAGCAAAGCAGGTGTGGGCCTCCACATCCACCAGAGAGTGGGTGGGGGAGGCAGACAGAGGCAAACACATGTCAGTGAGGGGTGGGAGAGTAAAACTGAAGCATGTTTGTCTCACACACATACCAGCACAGGGTATCAAACCCCTGACAACTATGTAGTGCTATCACAGTTTTATGCAGTTATTGGATGCACCACATGGGTTACCTGCTGTGGAGCACTCAGAACATATATGTGATGGTGAGTGACATCTGCAACAGGGATATGGTAGATATATGGTAGGTGATGTACACATGCCTCTCTGCATGAACAGGTGGCAGCGTCAACATAGGCACACTCACACAGGGACACACACACAGTGACACACTTGGCAGGGCCAGGAGTGCAACTCATCACTAGTGGGATTGCCACAGCACATCAATGTGCAGGTATCACATGCACCACACGGGTCATATAGAGGTCGTATGGGCAAGGAGTACGAGAAGGTGTCAGATATCAGAAAGCATGCTTCCGTATGCCCTGGGGGTTGTAGTGAGTGTGGATGTGGACATATGCACCATATGACACACACAAACACATACAACAGGCTGTACAAGGGTAGACGATGGGTATACCTTGGCATCAGACCACATGACAATGGTCTGCATTGTGGCTCAGGCCTGTAGTTTCTGCATTTGCTCACACAGGTGGGTATTGCATCCCCATCCAGTCACCTGGGTGACTATTGTGTGTGGTCAATGCTGTGCATCACTTGCCATGTATGTGTTCCTTACTCCATGACATGCATGGTGTCTGGGATGTGCACACCTCCCACATGCATGTACAGTGACATGTGCTACTGTACCTGGGGTGTCTGGCCCATGTTGTGACCACAGATTATCATATGATATGCCAGTCTTGCCCACCTGTGGCAGGAACTAGTAATGGGTAGCAGGTTTACCCTGCACCTACATTGATAGCATGCTAACAGCATTCCCTGCTGTCAGTGTCATCCGTTCATATGGGGCATGTTGTCAGGCATGGTATGTCCATTGTGAGTCACATGTGAAGACACAGTGGGGTTGCTAACTGTGATTGGCTGGCCTTGATGTCACATGTATGGGTATGGCTTTGCACCCCAGCCTCTCAGCAAATTTACATCTGTTATCCCTGTATGGTTGACATTGTGATATATAGTAAGGCCACCATAAAAGAAATAAGCAAAAACCCCTCCACATTGCCACAGGTGTCACACACCCACCTCTATACAGGATACGAGTTACAAACACTCACACACACACACACACACACACACACCTGTCATGTCTGGGAGTAGAAACCCTACTAAACTAGTTTACTACACTACAGCACTACACAGTTATAGTACGCGTCACAGACATTATTGAAGTACTTCTTCCCCAAAGGTGTATTTCACAATGAATGACATTAGCAGGATTGCCAAAGTAGGGCATTTGAAATGTACTGTGAGTGAGTAGCCTATAATGCATTGTTCCATACACAGACACTGAAACACAAACAAAACATCCAGAACTGCCATGGATGGAGATGGAACCCTACCACCGTTCTAAATCACACTACAGCAGTACGCAGTTACAGGACGCGCTACAGAGATTACTGAGCTACGACCTTCCCAGAGGTGTATTTCTAGGTGGGTGACATCAGCAGCCTTACCAAAGTTGAGTATATGAATTCTAAGGAGTGTGTGTACCCTAAAATGCATTATTTTCTACTCCGTCAAAGACACACATACACACAGATTCACACAAACACACAGTTGGCAGGTATGGGGTTAGAACACCTACCTATCTACTTCATCACACTGCAGCAGTACGCAATTACAAGACACGCTATGGAGATTACTGGGCTATATTTTTCCCAGAGGTGTATTTCTAGGTGAGAGACATTAGAAGCCTTGCCAAAGTTGAATATATGATTTGTATGGAGTGTGAGTAGCCTAAAAAGCATTGCTCTCTACTCAGTCACACACACAGATAGCAAATCTGAGGTTAGAACACCTACCTGACTACTTTATTCCACTACTGCAGTACGCTGATACAGGACACGCTACAGAGATTACTGGGTTATAATCTACCCAGAGATGTATTTCTAGATGTCTGACATCAGCAGCCTTGCCAAAGTTGAATATATGATTTGTATGGATTGTGAGTAGTCTAAAAAGCATTGCTCTCTACTCAGTCAGACACACACACACAAACACAGTTGGCAAGTCTGGGGTTAGAACACCTCCCTAACTACTTTATTACACTACAGCAGTACACAGTTATAGGATGCGCTAAAGAGATTACTGGGCTATAATCTTTACAGAAGTGAATTTCTAGGTGAGTGACATCAGCAGCCTTGCCAAAGTTGAGTATATGATTTGTACGGAGTGTGAGTAGCCTAAAAAGCATTGTTCTCTACTCAGTCAGACACACGCACACACACACACACACACACACACACACACACACACACACACACACACACACACACACACACACACACACACACACTCACACACACAGTCAGCAAGTCTAGGGTTAGAACATCCACTTAACTACTTTATCACACTACAGCAGTACGCAGTTACAGGATGCACTACAGAGATTACCAGGCTATAATCTTCCCAGAGATGTATTTCTAGGTGAGTGACATCAGCAGCCTTGCCAAAGTTGAGTATATGAATTGTACGGAGTGTGAGTAGCCTAAAAAGGCATTTCACTCTACACAGTCAGAGACAGACAGACACACACAAACACACACTCACACAAATGCCAAGTCTGGGGTTAGAACTACTACCTAACTATTGTATCACTACAGCAGTATGCAGTTATGGGACATGCCTTGGAGATTACTAAGCTACAGCTCTCCCAAAGGTGTATTTCACATTGGATGACCTCAACAGGCTTGTCATAATACTGCTATGGGGAGGGCAGTGTGTGCATGGGACATAACCCATTCATGTAGGAGTTGACATGCCACATGCAGGCACACACTAGGTTATATGTCACAGGTACGTGTATACAGCTACTAGATGACTACTTTCTTGTACAGTCATGTTGCACAGCTGGCACATGCACCACATTGTCTGTCATGCTGACAGATACTGGTGGCTAGTATCTGCAGTGAGTGAGATCTGCCCCACATGTGTTTGGGACCTTTGGCTGTGTGCTGGGTGAGACAGGCCCAGATGGCTCCTTGTCATGGTTACCCTCTTCCACACATCTATGTCTATCTACCTTTGGCTTATTATAGCGTGTTGTCCTTATATATATGTCTGTATTCCTATCCACTGTGTGTGCAAGGCAGGAGTGGTGCATACTGGCATGTGTCTAAACTAAGAATTGTGGCTGGCGGATATGTCTGGTCCACTGGTGTTTGCAGACATGGCCTTCATGTGTTTAAGTGTGTGAGCGTGCCCAGTATGGCCATCTGTATTGCATGTGTGGATCAAGTCCAGGTAGTTTGTACTGCGGTGCTGACCTTTGTGTTGTACACTGACAGGTAGCATGCTGTGTCTGCAGGGTATCTATCGGTCATTTGGCATTGCCTGTTGCTACATTTCTGCATAGCAGGGGGGGACACCTGACTGTTTCTACATTTCTACACAGGAGAGGGGGGTGGGCACACCTGACTGTTACTATAAGTGTACGCTGGATGGGGAGGGCACACCTGATACTTGTACACATTTACTAGGATTGTACTGGTATGTCAGGTACTCCATTTCAGTCTGTAGTCTTACCTATCGTGCTGACTAGAGGCATACCAGTGTACTACAGATCTTAGCTTTAATTACCTACATATTAGTTTCTGACTTCCAAGCCTTTAAAACTTACATCCAACTGCCTGGCCTGCTGTAGTTTGTCTGTGTAGGCCTGGAGGAGGGGTTACCCATAGGGCTCATTCAGAGGCCATAGTACAGCAGTTGTTTGTGTTTGTCTACACCTGTCCTGCTGGCTGAGACTGTTGTTGGGTATGTGAACCTTCCTGACTGGCATGTGTGGGTCTTATGGACACACGTCACTCAGCCCATTTCCTGCAGTGGGTTTTGTCACCCTGTGTAGTACTGGCTACTATGTTGACTCCAGTATGTGTTACAGATGTCATGGTGCCACTATGGGTGTCTACTGTCTGCTGCCTTAACATTCGGCCACCCAATTCCCTTGCATGCTCACATCTATACCACAGCTACAGGTAACAAAACATTCTACTCCATTTGGCAATTGGTAGGTTGATTGACTTACCTTAAGGGTGTGCCAGACTTGAGGATGGTGCTGGAGGGCTGCCTATGTCAGATGCACATAGTACACTCCCTATACATGGCTAAGTACAGGTAGTGTCATGTTTGGCATCCCTTTTACTGTCTGTGCGAGTCAGAGAGATATGTCATTCCCTGGGCCCCTACTGTGTCAGTGCATATGCTATGTGTTGCCACTTTGCTAAGAACAGGGCATACTGGGCATGCCTCCTTCTACCTACTGGTGCAGGCTCAGGTTGTTCCTCTTCCGAATCACTCTGTACCTGTACAGGCCTTGGCATTGGTGGGGGGCTGTGTGGCCCTGCCCCATGCTGTTCCTGCTGCAGCTGTTTCCACAGGATCATATTGTGTAACATAGCACATACCATATCAATTTGGGTACATGTACCTGGTGAATAATGCAAGGCTCCACCGGATGTGTCCAGTCACTGGAATCATGACCTGAGCATCCCAAACACACACTCTATTATATGTCTTGCCTCTGTGTGTGCCTCATTATGGTATTGTTGTTCAGGTGTGTGTGCATTTCTGATGGGTGTCATCAGACACGGCTCCAGTGGGTACCCAGCATCCCCCACTAGGTGACCATAGGGGATATACACATTGGCAAATCTGTGGTACAGCTGTGTCAGATGCCATATGTGTGAATTGTCATAGCTTTCAGGGCAGCCAGCACACACATTCATTATAATGCCCTGGGCATCACATACAAACTGGCAGTTGATGGAGGGGATGCCCCTGCTGTTGATGTAGGCCCTACCCTGCTCACTGGGTGGTACTTTGATGCATAAGTGCATGCAGTCTATAGCACCCACTACCCCAGGCTATTCTGCTATTTGGTGGAATAGACGCATATTGCTGGTCAACACCTCACGTGTGTTGAGGAAATATATGTGCTGATTTGTATGTGCTGACATGGCATCCAGGAACTGGTGGAATACTCTGGATGCTGATGCCTGTGAGATCCCCATGATATCTCCAGTTGTGCTTTGGGAGGTACCTGTGGCTAGTATACCTAGGCCTACACATACCTTGGTATCCACTGGGAAGGTTCCCCTCAGCCAGTTTGGTGTGTCAGATGTGGCCGGCACAGCTCAACAATTTGCTGTAGGAGGTCTCTGTCCACCCTATAGTGCTCCACTATCTCCAGCTCATGTAGCCCCTGGTAGGTTACCCTGGGTCTGTACACTCTTCTCTGTCTCCTCACTGTGGGTTGCTCGGCAGCATTCACATCCTCACCACCCTCAGCCTCTTGCACATGTTGTTCTATGTTGCCTGCTGCAGCCCTTCTCATTTTGTAGGTTTGTTTGTTAAAATTTCCCCGCTTGTATACACCGGTGGTGTAGAGTGTGGAAAAGCCAGAGGGGAAGGTGTTTGCTTAGTTTATAGTAGTGTTCTGGGCAGGGCTGGTCTGCTGCCTGTGTAATAAGCTGATTCTGATACATTTCATCTGTCATCTCAGCTAGTTCTCCTTGATTACCTTCCTACTGCTGTTTTCTCTTCCCATTGCCTCCCTATTCAAATGTGCACAGAGCTGCTACTTCCTGGTTTAACTTCTTTTTTCTTCCTGTAAAACCCGGTGTGTGGCGCGCACACCCGCTTACACTTTATAAAGGGTGCTAGGCAGGTTTAGACACACCCCTAGCTTAGCTGTGCTAAGCTAGGAGCAATCACAAGCCACAGGGCTTCAGTCCTTTTACAGTATGCCTGACACACACCCCCATGATGTCACCTATATCCTAGTCCTGCACCCAGCTATTTATACTCTTACACTCTTGGGACCTGCCTCACACCCTGGGAAAAACTGGGATTCGCTATCCTTCACCTCATTTGCATAGGATTGCCTGCTAATGCATAGTTACATGTCCCACACTGAGCCTCCCCCCTTAGCAACCATTACTCACTGGTCAGGTTGTCTTCTGCCTGCCATTGACTTGCATGGCAGACTACTGCTTTTAGCTAGAATGCTTATTTTAGGTTTATTTTATTTCCTCCCCGATCCCGTTTGCACGCTGCTGCCCTATGCTTCAACGGATGTGATCGGCGGACATATCACAAAAGTTGTATTTTGTACATTTGGTATTGTTTGCAATGCCAATGGTCTTCTACTTGGCATTGGCATGCTTCCTCGATGCTATGCAGCCTTTATTTGGACCTGTCATAGCTCTGTTTTGGAGTTTGCAGTACCATACTCGGTTACTAACTGAGTACATTTCTGCATATTACGCTAGTCCTGCACGCCCTGATTCCTTTTAACTCATTTTCATGGTTTTCACCTGCAAATGGGGTGATTTGCATACGGGGGCTGGGGATGCGCAGCACTAGTTCTACAGCATTCACGCACGTCAGACATGCATGTACTTGGATCGCTCCGCCGCCATAGTGGCAAAATTTCAGCTAACACTAATCATGCACGCCGAGCAAACTTTTGAGAATCCAGGGGATTGTCTGAAGCTCATGGTAGTATAATATCTTTAAGTGTTAAAAGGGTAGGATAGTGGGTAGTGATGTCATTTCACAGCAAGAAGGTCACCGGTTTGATTCTCAGTTGGGGTGCTTTCTTTGTGGTGTCTGATGTCCTCCCTATAGAGATATATATATATATATATATATATATATATATATATATATATATATATATATATATATATATATATATATATATATGGGTCTACTATATAAGTTCGAAAATACACTTCTTCGAACTCACACAGTAGACCCTGGTTTGCACTTCATCAAAAGTGCTTCACAAATGCTTCAGCTTAACGTACTGATGTTTAGTACAGTAGTTACGGATCTTAGGGTTAGGGCGCGGGTCATGGTAAGGGGATAACTAGTAGGGCTATCCCCTTACCATGACCCACGCCCTAACCCTAAGGTCTGTGACTATACCACAGTGGAGGATAGCCTGTCCTCCACTGTTGTGCGGTAGTCACGGACCTTAGAGTTAGGGCACGGGTCATGGTAAGGGGATAACTAGTAGGGCTATCCCCTTACCATGACCCACGCCCTAACCCTAAGGTCTGTGACTACCATACCACAGTGGAGGATAGCCTGTCCTCCACTGTTGTGCGGTAGTCACGGACCTTAGGGTTAGGGCACGGGTCATGGTAAGGGGTTAGCTAGTAGGGCTATCCCCTTACCATGACCCATGCTCTAACCCTAAGGGTCATAACTACCGCACCACAGTGGAGGACATAGCACATTTTCCTGCTGTCCTCCACTGTGGTGTGATCCGTTCATAGAAGCTGAGTTTGCGAAAGTGCACTTTCAAATAAGTGCACTTCGATAACTGATGGTCTACTGCTCTTTTCAATACGTGGTATTTGATGAAAAGCAGTAGACCCATATATATATATATATATATATATATATATATATATATATATATATATGGGAACACTTCACATAATCGAATTATTGAAATCTTGAATTTCATATGGTCGAGACCATATGATCGAGATTTTAATAAATCGAATGTGTGTAGTGTTTAGAAATAAGACTTTACTTACCTTAATACATTACATGCACACAGAGGCAAGTATTGTTGTGTTGTACGCCTTGTGTGTACGTAATGTTTTATTTGTTTTGTGGTGTTGGCAGGAAGTGAGAAATCTCCCGTTTTGCTTCGCAAGATACAGCAAGAGGAGATTTCCCATCTCCCCACTGTAGCGCGATCTTGGAGTTGGTATATTTAAGTAGGGGGTGTGTGGGGGGCACAGCGAAGCCCCCCTGCAAAAGCGAAGTTTGTGTTTTTTTTTTTATTTTTTTTATGGTTTCCCTTCAGAAGTTCGAGTTTCCGATATATTTATTTATTTTTTTCTAGGTGCTCCAGTTTTCTCTCATATTTCAAAGACATGCAGTAGGTTTATAGGATAATCTAAACTGGCCATAGGTGTGAGTGCATGTGTGTTGTACAGAAGAACAACCACAGCAGGGCTAACCACTCAGCTTTGTAAATATTGGTTCTAGATGATGGTCATTGTTGATGTGACACTGACCCCATGTGCAAACATGGGAAAAGGGGTTTATGGATGGATGGAATTCCTGACAAGTGGTCAAGATGGGGTGGAAGGGAGCATTTGCTTATTCATTAAGAGCTGTATAGTTTTATTGCATGATATTGCTGATATGCTGCATAAATGCCTGTAGAGGCATATTGATCCTGTTCAGTTTGATGTATCAGAATCATCAAATCTTTCAAGTAAAGCAGTATTTTTCAGAAAAGTCATTATACATTTACAGGTTCTCTGTGGGGTAAATCTTTTCTATGCCATTAAAGTGAATTATCAAAATATCTGTAAATTATATTATTGCCAGCCTTTCAAGAAATGGTGAACCCAATCTATACCAATTCATGTGCAACTGTAAAAAAATCAGTTGTGATCTTGGAAAAGATTATACATCTCGCTCTCTGGTAAAAAGGCTGATTATAAGTTCAATAGTTACAGCCTAAATACCACCCAAGTCTGCACTGAAAAGAGGCCACTGGCCTAGTTGGACTAACCTGGTCAGCAAATGTATCAAATGTATAAGGCAGTAGGCCCATGTGACCATCTATGTCTTGCAAGTACCCACCTTTAGATTTTACCTCCTTCTTTAAAGAGTGATTGTCCAGTCATACCTCTCTTAATAGCTTAGGTCCTTAAATCTCATGATCTTTTTTATCAGGAATTTGTGGTCTCTCTGACTGCTTGATATCTTTAGTACGATACAAATATGATGGACCTGGTCATTGTGGATTATAAAGGGATTATGACTACTTTTCACCTAGAGAATATAAACTCTGCAATGTGCTGTGCCAGATAGAATTTCCTGACCACAGTTGAAACATGATGCTAAACTGAGTGGGAGTTCTCTACCCATTGTCCACGTTCTCTCACAATATCTTCATTTTGAAATGGGAGGTTTTCTATACTATAAACTGGGTGGAGGATTTTTTTGTGAAATGCAGCAATAATGCATTTCTTAGGATTTCGTTTTAGCCCATTTTCAATGCACCAGCTATCAGCACATGTTAAATTCGCTTTGTAGCATTTGTATATCAGAAGGGGATTCAAGTATAACACCTAATTTATAATTTTTGGCAAACCTGGCTAATAATTATTCCTGATTTTTGATTTGAAGATCAGAGAAGTATATGCTGAAGAGCAAAGCTGGAAGCCTGTGGCACCCCACTGGTTGCTTTCATGCTCTGTGAGGATGTGTCTGCTACCTTCTTTGCTGGAGTTCTGTCCCTCAGCCCATTTGCTGTCCATCTAACTACATACAGAAAGAGGTGGAGTGTATTTGGCTTGTTCATAATGTTGTCTTATGGTATGGTATCATATGCTTAGGCAAAGTCAAGGCATGCTATATGGTCATTATGACTACTCTTACCGGCTTGCGTTAATCTCTTCAAAATTTACCATATTCATTATACAGGATCTAACTTTAACAAAATTAGGTTGGTGGAGATCAAGTCTTAATATGATTTCTTATCATAGTTTATTAGGTCTGTTATGACATGTTTCATGGGCTTGTAGCTGAGACTTTTCAGGCTGATAGGTCTGTAGTTCCCAGAGTCTATGATGGGCCTCTCTTGTGAAGAAGCTTTGCACCAAACTTCAGCAACAAATGCAAGTGGATAAGCTTAGAATGAAACGTTTAAATTCGGGTCCACTAACTCATGTGTAGTGCTGTTCAGCAGACAGCCTAGTATGTTATCAGGTCCCATAGAGAATTTATTTTTTTGTTTTGTTTTGGAAAGTACTTTTAACAAGTGTTTTGTGATGACAAGGGGGTTTAGGTTCTTAGTTATATGTGAGTTTAGTGTAGATGTCTCTATAGTGAAGTTATGAAGCAGAAATGCCAGCTGTTGGACAGACGGGCAGATGCTGCCTCATGCACAGACTGACAGAAATAGTGTTTCCCTGCAAGGCAGCTTATTTTCAGGGTATCTGTGGCATGCATGGGAATATGCATTTACACAAAGTTATTAAAGGTCCTACTGCATCAATGTGTTGCTCATCCACTAGAGGGCAGGGTAGTATAGGGCATACAAGAAATCCTCTAACAACACTAAGGATGAAAAATAGTAGAACTACTGAATATTTCCTTTTACCCAGAAAGGATTGCTTCTATCTTTCTGAGTTACTACATGGCAACCCCTAGTCTGAGAGAGGAACAAACAGAACCTTCTAATCTGTAAGGTACAGGCTGATAATTAAAGCATCATCTGTTGTCAAAGGCACATTAAAATATAATAAACAATCAGACGTGGGAATGGAGAAAGCATAATTGCTGGGAGTAAAAAAAAAGAGAGAGAGAGAGACCCTTCAAAAACTGAAATGAAGACCTTCCCTGTTCCCTTAATGATGGCAAATAATTAAAAAACTGAAAAAAGGCCCAGCTATTAAAGGTAACCTCAGTACAGCAACAACCAAGCTATTTTACTATAAACATGCCACCTTTTCTGCCTCAACTGTGATATATAACTTTATGCTTTAGATTTCTAAAACAGTACATACATTTTGAAAGCAGAATAAGGGAGATGACAAAGTTGAAATAAAAATGTGAAGTGAGTAGTTTAGGTGCAATACTGAATAGAATTAAAGAATGGGGAGTCAGTTCTTAAGAATGTTTGATACTGCTGTAAGATATTTCATGTCCATGATACTTAAGAAATGTAAAACATGCCTGAAAATAGAAACGCCAGTCACACAAACTGTTAAATATGTGAATGATTATATCCATCCATCCACAACCCATATTTTCCCATTTTTGAACATGGGCCTTCAACAGTGGCAATCATCTACAGCCAAGATTTACATTTGCTGAGAAGCTAGTCCTGCTGCGGATGTGAATAATTACATGCATGAAAATACTAGGCCAGTTAGAAATGTTTTTTGTCTCTTGACAAAATTACAAAATACTCTTGGAGATGACTTTGGCACACATACTGTGATCATAGCTCTCAGCCTGTTAGAGGAAGAAATCTGAAAAGGCATAAATAAAAGTGGGACACAGGCTCAAAAAATAGGGACACTTTTTAAATATTGCTATTACAAATCAAGAAAGTTGATAGAACAACAGGTTTTGCATTAGCATGAATTTTCTGAAGGGTATTAAGTCTGAAACCCAAATGTCTGTCATTATTTTCTAACTTCAGTCTTTAATGATTTGCCACTAATTTGTCAGAAAACCGCAATTTTATGAAAAACGGACCAAAAATATGAGGCAAAAATCTGGACATTCTCCAAAAATCTGTACAGTTGAGAGGTATGACTGTGATACATGAGAAACTGAAAAAATCTATATATTTCTATCTTATGATCACTGGAGTGAAGCATAAACAATGAAGTAATTGCACACACTAACCACAAGAGGGAACTATACAACATAATAAAATATGCTCTTTCATTGCTGCAACTTGACTCTGATGCAAGTCAATAACTACAGTTTAGTAACCCACCCATATGTCTATTCTTTTGTTACTTTGCCAGTACTAGTATCACATGAAAACATTTTTTTAAAAACAAGAAGTGATATCTTTAGGATAGAGCAAGCAGTGCAGTGATAGTCCTGTAGAAGGATGCTCTGTTACACTTGTATGTTGAGGACTCTTACAAATACAACCATCCCCAAATGTCATGAACTGCTAAACTGTCTCAGAGGGAATTTTGATGTATCATATGCACCTCCAAACAAGGCATGCAATTTCTGTACTAAAACCAGTTTTTTTAAATCATACAGATTCAGCAAAAAATGGGAACTGCTGACTTCTTCTTCTTAGTAACAGAGTACATTTCTGCAAAATCCAAAACGGGGCTGTGACAGCACCAAATAAAGGCTGCATATCATGTAGTAAGCATGCCAATGGTCACTGGCATTGCAAAAAATAAATAAATAAAAACACAAAAATCAACTTTTATTTTTTTTTTTTAGCCGATCTCGGCTGTTTAAGAGTAGGGCAGCTGCCCGCAAATGGGATCGGGGGAAAATACTAAAATAAACCTAAAATAAGCAGTCTAACTAAAATCATTATTCTGCCATGCAAGTCAATGGCAGGCAGAAGACAACCTGGCCACTGAGTAGTGGTTACTAAGGGGGGAGGCTTAGTGTGAGACATGTAACTATGCATTAGCAGGCAATCCTATGCAAATGAGAGGAAGGATAGTGAATCCCAGGTTTCCCCAGCATGTGAGTCAGGTCTCAACAGTGTAAGAGTAGGAATAGCTTGGTGTAAGCCTAGGAGTTAGGTGACATCATGGGGGGGGGTGTCAGGCATACTGTAAGCGGATTGGAGCCCTGTGGCTCGGGTTTGCTCCTAGCTTAGAGCTAAGCTGGGGGGAGTGTCTAAATCTGCTTAGCACTCTTTACAAAGCCTAAGCGGGTGTGCGCGCCACACACTGGTTTTTACAGAAAGAAAAAAGAGGTTAAACCAGGAAATAACAGCACTGTGTACATTTGAGCACTCTGTTTGTGCAGCACACCCGGGCTTAAAGAGGAAGGCAATGGGAAGGGAAAACAGCAGTAGGTAGGTAATCAAGGAGAACTAGCTTTGCTGGCAGGTGAAATGTATCAGAATCAGCCAATTACACAGGCAGCAGACCAGCCCAGCCCAGAACACTACTATAAACTATGCAAACACCTTCCCCTCTGGTTTTACCCACACTCTACACCACCGGTGTAAACAAGCAGGGAACTTCTAACACTCACTACAGAAAATGGATAGTGGCTGCAATAGCTATCATACAACAACTTGTGGAAGAGGCTGAGGGTGGTGAGGATATGAATGCTGTCCACCAACCCACAGTGAGGAGACGGAGAAGAGTGTATAGACTCAGGGTAACCTACCAGGGTGCTACATGAGCTGGAGATAGTGGAGCACTATAGGGTGGACAGGGACCTCCTACAGCAAATTGTTGAGCTGTGCCGGCCACACCTCACACACAGAACTAACACAGGGGAACCCATCCCAGTGGATATCAAGGTATATGTAGGCCTAAGAATACTAGCTATGGGTACCTTCCAAAGGCCAACTGGGGATAACATGCGGATCTCACAGGCATCTGCATCCAGGGTACTCCACCAGTTCTTTGATGCCATGTCAGCACATGTCGGTGAGCACATATATTTCCCCAACACCCGTGAGGTGTTGGCCAACAATATGCAACTGTTCCACCAAATAGCAGAATACCCTGAGGTAGTGGGTGCTATAGACTGCACGCACATATGCATCAAAGCACCACCCGGTGAGCAGGGTAGGGTCTACATCAACCACAAGGGCTTCCCCTCCATCAACTGCCAGGTCATGTTTGATGCCCAGGGCATAATAATGAATGTATGTGCTGGCTGTCCTGGAAGCTATCATGATTCCCACATCTGTCATCTGACGCAGCTGTACCAGAGACTTGCCAATGGGGACATCCCACACGGTCACCTTGTGGGGGATGCTGGATATGCACTGGAGCCGTGGCTGATGACACCTATCAGAAATGCACACACACCCGAACAAGAACTCCGTAATGAGGCACATGCATAGATCAGAATTACAGTAGAGCATATAGAGTTTGGGATGCTAAAGTCACGGTTCCGGTGTCTGGACACATCCAGTGGAGCCTTGCAGTACTCACCAGCTACATGTACCCAAATTGCCCTTGTATGTGCCATGCTACACAATTCCTGTGGAAACAGAGTCAGGTGTGCTCCCCATCCTATGCAGAAATGTAATAACAGTCCATGCCAAATGATCGACCGATACCCTGCAAATACAGCATGCTACCTTTAGGTATACAACACAAAGGTCAGCACTGCAGTACAAACTCCCTGGACTTCATCCGACATTCAGTACAGATGGCCATACTGGGCATGCCCATACACTTAGAGAAATGAAGGCAATGTCAGTCAACAATATACTGAAAGGTCATACTGGGCATGCTCACACACTTAAACACATGAAGGCCATGTCTGCAAACACCAGTGGACCAGACATAACTGGCAGCCACAGATGTTAGTGCAGACACTCCTCAGTCTGCACCACTCATGCTTTCCACACACAGTGGATAGGAATGCATGCATATATGTAAGGCCAATACACTATAATAAGCCAAAGGTAGACATACATAGATGTGTGGAAGAGGGTGACTGTGACAAGGAGCCATCCAGGCCTGTCACACCCAGCACACAGCCAAAGGGCCACAACCACATGAGGGTCAGATGTTACTCACTGCAGATACTAGCCACGGTATCTGTCAGCATTACACAGTATGTGGTGCACGTGCCAGCTGTGCAACATGACTGTTCAAGGAAGTAGTCATCTAGCATCTGTATACATGTACCTGTGAAATATGACCCAGGTTGTGCCTGCATGTGGAGTGTCAACTCCTAGATGAATGGGTTATGGCTCATGCACACACACTGCCCTCCCCATAGCCCCACTATTACAAGCCTGCTGAGGTCATCAACTGTGAAATACACCTTTGGGAGAGCTGTATCCCATAATTTCTGTGGTGCATCCCTTAACTGCATACTCCTGTAGTGTGATAAACTAATTAGGTAGGAGTTCTAACCCCAGCCTTGGCAACTTTGTGTTTGTCCGTCTCTGTCTGTGTAGATAGCAATACTTTTTAGGGTAGTCACACTTCCTACAATTCAAATGCTTAACTATGGCAAGGCTGCTGATGTCATCCACCTAGAAATACACCTCTGAGAAGGTTGTAACTCACTAATCTCTGTAACGCATGCCATAACTCTGGACTGCAGTAGTGTGATAAAAGCATTAGGTAGGAGCTCAAACCCCATCCTTAACAACTGTGTGTGTGTCTGTCTGTGTAGAAAGCAATACTTTTTCAGGGTAGTCACACCCCCTACAATTGAAATGCACTACTTTGGTAAGGCTGCTGATGTCATCCACCTAGAAATACACCTCTGGGGGGTATTAGCCAGTGACCTCTGTCGCGTGTGCCATAACTGCGTACTGCTGTAGTGTGATAAACTAGTTAGGTAGGTATTCTAATCCCAGACTTGGAAAGTGTGTGTGTGTGTGTGTGTGTGTGTGTGTGTGTGTGTGTGTGTGTGTGTGTGTGTGTCTGACCATGTCTGTGTAAATATCAATGCTTTCTAGGGTAGTAACACTCCATACAATTCATATGCTCTACTTTGGCAAGGCTGCTGATGCCATCCACCTAGAAATACACCTCTGGGAAGAATGCAGCCCAGTAATCTCCATAGTGTGTGCCTTACCTGCGTACTGCTATAGTGTGATATAGACTTCTGTTGGAGTTCTATACCCACACATGTCAGTTGTGGGTGTTTTGTGTGTGTCTTACTGTCTGTGTAGGGAGCAATGCATTTTAGGCTAGACACACTCAGTACATTTCAGATGCCCTACCTTGGCAATCCTGCCAATGTCATTCATTGTGAAATACACTTTTGGGGAAAGAGCTCTCCAGTAATCCCTGTGGTGCGTCCTATAACAGCATGCTATAGTGTGATATAGACCTCTCTTAGGGGTTCTATACCCACCCATGTCAGTTATGGGTGTTTTGTGTGTGTGTTTCAATGTCTGTGTAGGGAGCAATGCATTTTAGGCTAGTCACACTCATTACATTTCAAATGCCCTACTTTGTCAATCCTGCTGATGTCAGGAAATGTGGTATATACCTTTGGGGAGAAAGTACTCCAGTATCTCCATGGTGCGTGCTATAATTGCATATTGTTGTAGTGAAATAAACTAGTTACGTAGGGGTTCTACTCCCAGACATGACAGGTGTGTGTGTGTGTGTGTGTGTGTGTGTGTGTGTGTGTGTGTGTGTGTGTGTGTGTGTGTGTGTGTGAGATGCCTGGGCCCAATGGGGAGCAGGTTTTGCAAAATTCTTATATGGTGGCCCTAGTATATATATATATCACAATGTCCATTGTACAGGGATAACAGATGTGAAATAGCCGAGAAGCTGGGGTGCAAATCCATACCCATACATGTGACATGTAGGCCAGGCAATCACAGTTAGCAACCCCAGTATTACCCAGAGCGCACTCTCAACCCATGTCACATACACACATACACACACACACACACACACACACACACACACACACAGACATGCCAAGGCAACAGCCAATATGTATGTAGTACACTGCATATTGGCAGCTGAGAGTAACTATGGAGTGAATGCAGGGCATGGCAACCTGTCTATCTGTTCAATGGGCACATACATGCAGACAGTGCACCTTCCCCATGTTCCCCACTGCACACCTGTAACACCTGTGGTGCCATCACATGTGACCCACAAATGACATACCATGCCTGAAAACATGACCTATATGGACAGATGCCACTGACACCAGGGAATGTCGTTAGCATGCTAACAATGTAGATGCAAGGGTAACCTGCTCTCCATTACCAGTTCCTGCCACAGGTGGCCAAGAATGGCACATCTGATGATAACCTGTGTACACAACATGGACCCAACACCCTAGGTACAGTTCCACATGTCACTGTACATGCATGTGGGAGGTGTGCACATCCCAGACACTGTACATGTCACGGACTAAGGAACACATACATGGCAAGCAATGTACAGCACTGGCCACATGCAATAGTCACCCAGGTGACTGGATGGTGGATACAATACCCACCTGTGTGGGCAAATGCAGAAACTGCAGCCCAGAGCCACAATGTAGACCATTGTCAGATGGCCTGATGCCGAGGTATACCCATCACCTAACCTTGTATAGCCATCTGGCACAGTCGACCACCACATAGCCATGCTGAAATGCACCCATACATGTCAGTACAGCCACCCTGTGTGTTTGTGTGTGTGTTGTATGATGTGTATGATCACATCCACACTCACTACAACCCCCAGTGGCATAGTGATGCATGCTGTCTGATGCCAGATACCTCCCCATACCTTTTGCCCATATAACCTCCGTATGACCCGAGTGGTGCATGTGATACCTGCACAGTAATGTTTTGTGGCAATCTCACTAGTGATGAGCTGTATCCCTGGCTCTGGCAAGTGTGTCAATGTGTGTGCATCCCTGTGAGAGTGTGGCTGTGTTGACGCTGGCACCTGTTCATGCGGACAGGTACGTATACTTCACCTACTGTATAGCTACCATATCCCTGTTGCAGATGTCATTCACCATCACATATACATTCTAAGGACTCCACAACAGGTAACCTATGTGGAGCATTGATTAACTGCATAGGACTGTGACAGCACTACATAATTGTCAGGGGTTTGATACCCTGTGCTGGTAGGTATGTGACACAAACATGGTTTGCTTTTACTCTCTCATCCCTCCCTGACTTGTCAATGCCTCTGTCTGCCTCTCTCACTCCCTCACTGGTGGATGTGGTGACCTACACCTGCTTTTCTTAGGCAGCAGCATGTGCATTTAAAGTGATGCTCATGATCAGCTGATGGCCTCTGCATGAATTGCAGTCCTCCCCTAGCTAATTACATGTGGAACAGCTGTGGTAACATTCGAATAGCTAATTACATGGAAACACACTACAATATCTAGAAACATCATGTTGGTGTTGGCCCTTTTCATTTACTGTAAGCAGGAACTAGATCTGTTGTTTGGCAAACAGCATCTCAGATGGATTGGGGATTTACCTGTAACAACATACACTGTGGAAACAGGCCTACACACAGGAGAGAGATGTGCCTGACCTTACTACAGACTGTAGGTGCTGATGTACTGCATTTGGAGTAATGTTGGATTAACAGTGTGTGTGTGGATATGGCTGTCCTACATGTTTTAATACCTGCCATGTCAATTCTATGTGTATGAGGAATCCCCATCTGTAGGGTCATCTGCAGACTGGGCACTGTGATGTACCTTGGTTTCATGTGTTACTCACAGAGCATCTATCTGTGGACTGCAGAAGGTAGTGTGAGGAATGCAGTCTGTTGATGGTGAAAGCCATGACAGTTACTGACCTCATATCCCTCATAGGACATATGTTGCAACAAACCCTGTTACAACAGTAAATGTATGAGGTTATCACAGCAACATGTCAATATTGGCCCTGTGTATGTGTTTCCAGCCACAACTCTGCCAACCTTTGTACATATGTCATGCATTAAGAGGTGCATATGTGCTGTATACCATCATTAGTGTCATCATATGTGATTACAAGCCAGTGAGATATCAGACTGCTACACGTTATGTACAGTAGGGGTTATATTTGATGACATGACCTGGACATTCTGTGGTTGTTTGTACAGTACTGAGGTCTATGTAGTGATGGTGAATGTCGGCAGTGTGTGTGTATTGTTAATATGTACATTAGCCTGTGTACAGACTGTGGTAGATGTCATCGTCCTAGGTCCCATCCTATCTGATGTTACATGCTGCTCCACTGTATGTTACAATATTGGCTGACATGTTTGTAGGGCCATACACACACATGTCCCATACCACTGATGGGCATCAGACCACACTGTGTAGTGGCCCAGTATATGTAGGGTTATTATGTGAGTGGCACATATGAGGATGGTGTTGAACAGATAGGCCATATACTGTAATATTATGCTAGCTTACCATATGTGGCTGTGTTCACATTGGTTGTGGTTATGCACTTTCACACAGGTGTATCTTAACCTGTGCTGTGACATGCCTGTAGAGCCTGCTATATATGCAGGTACATGTGCATTCCCCCATAGGAGATGTAGGCCAGTGTTGAGCCAGTCTGCCTGTAGCCTGCATGGTGCTTTGTTACATACCTAGCAGCTTAGTGTACTTACCCAGCGAGGTGTCATGTCCACATACTTTCCACATGTACTGCTGCCGGGCCTCCCTTAACAGTCATGTATGTCAGACAGAGAGGTGGGATGCTGTACAGATGTACGTAAATATCTAGTGGGTAGTATGTGGCCATGGCACCTCTGTACCAGCAGTTAATATGTGTTAGGACATACAGAGGTGTGTGAATGCATAACCTATGGGGGCAAATGTATACCAGTCGTTATGTGTTATACCCATCTACATGGCTGTTAACATCCATATTGTCAGGCTTGGTCCACATTTTCTACATTAAGGGGTTCTGTGTATACCTCTGGACTTTACAGAGTGTGTCAGAATGTCCACTTCTATTGGCCAATATCTCTGCTATAGTCCACAGGAGCTTTATGTGCTTGCAGCGGTACTGTATTATGATGTCCTTAGGATGTCTGTAAGTAGCCAATGGCACACATGTGAAAAGCAGATATGACCTCCCACACACACCATGTCTGTGAAGACAATCCCTATTACAGTAGCAATAGTCTGCTAATATACCTGCTATACATGCCTGATATCCCCTTGCACTATGAAGGTGGGACTATAGGGGCTGACCCCATGTTCAGTACATATGGTGAATATTTATGTACATATGATTATTCAGATATACATATAGATAGTTACACATGTACATATCGAGATATATGTATGCATAGTATGTACAGATATGCATATACACACCCAGATATATGTATACAGAGCAGTATATGTCTACACATATACAGCTAGCGATACATATGCACATATACGTATACCACGCTGCCATGCCTGCCAGCAGTCCACTGCTGTTGTATCCCCCACACATATGGTGGGGCTGGGGCCATATATGTGTGGGCTTCACCTACACATTACATGTGTGCCCATATGCACTCCAGAGGCCAGTGTATGTAACAGTGGTATATGACCTTGTATTACTAAGTCTAGGGGGGAGGTTGCACCACATACCTCTCAACCTAGAAACAGCAAAAATCTGAACAAGGCCCATGAAAAATAGGTACAAATCTGTACGCTGATTAACATCTGATTTGCATACATAAATATGTAACCCCACTCATTCTAATGGAATTGTGGGATACCAACTTTCAAACGCAAACTGGAGAACAGTCAACCAAAATATGGCACCAGAGTCCCCCTGCAGCCATTCCGATGTCCCATTACCTGGCTATTTTGCCCCATTTACCATAAACACTAATGTGTGCATACTGCTTTACTTCTACAATGATTATTTTGATTTTATTTTTACAGCACAACAATGCACAAACACAAATAGACATCTGGTAAAAGCAATACTGGCAATATTGTCTCACAATGAAAATAGACTTGGCATTAAAACGTGTCTGCCCTTGAAACTTACATTCATTAAAACAGCACTGAAACCCACACCACATCCAAAGAAAATGCATCTGGTCAGTGGTGGATAAAGATTACCTTTGGGCTGTTTTCAAATCATTGGCCCCTTGCACACAAAACAAGAAACATACATGTGTTCTTTTCTTTGATGCACCTTCCTGACTTTATTAAATTATATTCCTTGTATAATACTTGTTAGACAGAGTGCATTTTAAATTTATTGTTTAAACATTTTCCAGTAGACTGTACTGTAGACAATGAAACAAAATGCATGAACCAATAATGCCCAAACTGTCCAATTCAGAACATTTTCCATCATAAAAGTCTACTTCCACACCCACACTATAAATAGAATGACAGCAGTCTAAACCACAGGTATCTTGCACAGCTTCTCACACATTTTCAATTTCATTTTTTTTTTGGGGGGGGGGGCAAAGGTTCAAAAACCAGGGACACATTTTAAACATTGCTTGTATAATTTTGTAAAGTTGCTAGAATGAAATGCTGTATTACCACCATGCATTTCACTAGTAAGTCTTAAATCCAGGACCCTATGCACTACAGTCAGAGCAACATACCACTATGCTAAATCAGCAGCTTCCTGAAAAACAAAAGACTGAAACTTACTGGCTATCATTTAGTGAATTCATTTCTCACTTCTCACCACATCTCTCAACCTCTTAGCACAAAAAACCAGGACAAACAAAGCCAATAATGGGGGAATACAAATTTAGTTCTCACTATAGCTCTCAACTCTTAGCAGAAAAAACCTGGGAGAATACAAATTCAGTTCTCACTATAGCTCTCAACTCAGCACAAAAAACCTAGGCAAAGCTCAGAAGTGGTGGTGGCTAGGGACTTTAGGCCTTTGAGCCTGAGTACCTCTAGCCACCAGGTATATTGAATGGGGGGCATTTACTCACACACATACACACACACACACACACACACACACACACACACACACACACACACACACACACACACACACACACACACACACACACACACCTTAAGTCAGTTACCATTCCTAGTTCTTAACCGTCAGCTCTCTCCATAAAGCACTCATATTTCTGTTAGCTCTCTCATTAAAGCATTTGCAGGGGTCAGCTGGAATTTAGTCCCGTTTGCATAAACAATTATCCATAAATCTCTCTCTCACATATAAAACTCTGTCCCTGTCCCCGCTCACATAAACAAGTATCCACCATAAACCTCTGCTGCATTCTCTTGCATATAGAACTCTAGCCACCATAAAACTCTGTTACATTCTCTCACATATAGAACTCTGTTCCTGTTCCCGAAAGTCAGAAATGATGAATGCAGGATGTGAAGCTCCTTCAGCTCAATTCCGATTGGCTGGCAGCCCTGACGGCGCTGACGTCAATGCACATGTGATGATGTCATTGCCGACAGCGTGGAAATTTGAAAAACAAACAGAAAAAAGAGAAAAAAAATCAGAAATGAAGGGGTGCCATCCAGAAATTGTGACACCCCTTTATTTGGACCCCAAAACTCTGTAAAAAACAAGTAATTTGGTATGGTTGGGTGGTATGATGCACCATACATAACCTAGGCTGTTACAACATGTGGGGGTATCAGAGGTGAGCTGCCTTAAGATATCTGGATGTACAGTACCATACATGTCACCTATCTTGAGATTACGTACATAATGTGGGTTACTGCAGGCCTACTACATCCTGCCATACAGACTGTTCTGTTTCCCAGTGTGCCTGTGATGGTGTCAGGTATGCCTTGTTATGTAACAGTTACATCCCACAACTGAAATCTTTACCACCTAGCGATTGTGTACAGAGTGCAGATAGAGGCTGCTGGACTATACACCTGCATCACTTATTGTTGATTGTGTGTTATCCTCTGGCCCAGTCTGTCTTTACTAATGTATGAGTTGAAGGGCTTGGCCTGGACAGCAACAGTTGTGGACCTTTCTAGACTACTGTATTAGTAAAACTGTTTCACAGTTGCATTACTCTGTTGATATGAATGTCAGTGTCTGAACAGCATAACATATAAATCTGCAATAGTACACTAATAAAGGTATTCCATTTCTGATATATATATATATATATATATATATATATATATATATATATATGTGTGTGTGTGTGTGTGTGTGTGTGTCTACTTCATTTGACTGAAAATACACTTCACTGAAAATGAAATTACTAAGACCACTTCACTGAAAGCCCACTTCACTGAAAATTAATTTGACTGAAACTCATTTAGTTGAAAGTTATATTTGGCCTTTCTCCCCACTGTAGTGTGATCCTGGAATTAGTATATATATTAAGGAGGGTGTGGGAGGGCGGCCACGGTGGTGCAGTGGTTAGCATTACTGCCTCACAGCAAGAGGTTCTCCGGTTTGATCCTTGGCTGGGGTGCCTTCTGTGCGGAGTCTGCATGTCCTCCCTGTGGTCGCGTGGGTTTCCTCCGGGTGCTCCAGTTTCCTCCCACATCCCAAAGACGTGCTGCAGGTGGATTGGGCACTCTAAATTGGCCCTAGGTGTGAGTGTGCCTTCTGTGGAGGGTTGGGCACCAGGCTGGCAACTCGACACCGTAAAACTCCACTGCCATTCAATGTGCGGACAAGGTGATCCACTGTGGCGACCCGTAACCAGGAAAAAGCCAAAAGAAGAAGAAGAAGATTAAGGGGGGTGTGGGAGGCACAGTCCCCCACATTAGGTGATGTGGGGGGGGTGAAGCCCCCCACATATGTTGATTATATATCCTCTTCTGGAAACAGTTGTTCATTGCACTTGTAAGTATCAATGTATATAATTTAAAATGTTTATAATATGTGGGGGGATACAACCCCCCAATGTGCGGGGCTGTGCCCCTCACACTCCCCCGTAATATATATACTAACTCCAGGATCACACTACAGTGGGGAATAGGCCATGTATAACTTTCAACTAAAGTAGTTTCAGTCAAATGAGTTTTCAGTCAAGTGGGCTTTCAGTGAAGTGAATCCCACTGATTTCACTTTTAGTGAAGTGTATTTTCAGTCAAATGAAGTAGACCCATATATATATATATGGCTATAAGCCCGAAACCCCACATTACCGAAATGTTAAAACCGCGAAATTCAAAATCGTGAAAGTACTACATACATACAGCACACACACAAACATACACACAGCCTCCCCCATAACCAAACAAACCACCCTAAACTAAAGATAAGCAGGGGGACTTCACTCCCCACACCCCCTACTTTAATATTCTAACTCTGAGATCGCTCAAACATACACACAAGGCAAACTCACACCCACACTTTACAGCCCGTCACACACACACACACACACACACACGCACACACCACAGTCACAACACACACTTACACACACTAAAGCCCCTCACAAACACACATACTTACCTGAACCGCAACACCAGAAGCACTAACTCAAAATCCCTTAACATCGGGATTTTGAATTTCGCGCTTCTGGTCTTTCAGTAATGTGAGGTTTCGGCTATATGGTCTCGAGCTTTTGAAATTCAAGATTTCAAAAGTTCAAGATTTAGTAGTGTTCCCATAGATATATGTATATATATATATATATATATATATATATATATATATATATATATATGTATGTATATCTATATCTGCATATATGTGTCTGTGTAGGATGTTGATAGCTTCCACATTTTACATTTCCTATGAGAGCCAGACTGTACTGCATGATATGCTATCAATACCAGCCTGACAGCATACAGGTGGGATGTAGTACTGTTAACATCTTGTGCCCATGTCATGACAGTTCCTGGTTATGGGAGCTGCAACACTTGGTAGTGTATTGCAGGGCAGATGTGTTTGGCTGTGTGGGGGGCATGACAATTCATACAAGATGTATATTGCTTGGGGCCTCTCAATCCCAGTAATGGTGCATGTGAACATATTTGCTTTTGTTAATCTACCATTGCTATCTACAGATGTATGGCCACATATACCTATATAGATATATATATCTGAGTACATATATATAACTATGTCGGTATATACCTACATTGATATATATATCTGCGTACATATATGTACCTTGCTCTGTATATGTAGACATATAGGTGTAGACTTATATATGTGTCAGTGTAGGCATTTGCATGTATATATGTTCATATATATTCATATATATGTACATATTTCTAAATATATATATATATATATATATATATATATATATATATATATATATATACATATGTAGATATGTTGTATCTGTTTATATATTAATATATTTACACACACACACATATATCTAGACTGCGGTGGTGGTGCTGCAGTAACGTTGTCGCCTCACAGTAAGACGTTGTCCCATTCGATTCTCAGCTAGAACATCTTCTGTGTGGAGACATGCATGAATGGGTGTACCTTCATTAAAGGTTGTGCGGCAGGGCCGGCAACTCAGCATGTAAAAATCTACTGCCAATCATTAGTGGACCGGAGTTCCACTGTGGCAACCCCTAACCGGGAAAAGCCGAAAGATACAACAACAACACCACATATATCTAGATATTGGTATACATTCTCTGTACTGTTGCATGACTGGGCTGGATAATATGTTTCTGAAAACATCAGATTTATGTGCATCTGTTATGGCTTAGTGGTAAGTCACTTTGTCTGTGTGGTCCAGGATCCTGGGTTCAAGTCTTGCAGAGGCTGTTTTTTTGTTGCTGGTCAGAACTCGGGCCATTGGATACAGAGTGATTAAGGCACTTTAAAGCAGTTGTAAGTGGATTTGCGCAGAGGTAAGCACTGCTAACTTCCAGTTACAGTTTCTTATACTCAGCTTCTAAATTGCTTAATCTGTGTAGGCAGTGCTTACCCCCATGCAAACACACTTAAACCTGCTTACTAGTGCCTTATCCATTATGACACTGATACTTCACATGTGCATTTCATGCAGTACTCTAGTTCATAAATATATGCAATTTAGTGGGTTTTGCAACAAAAATATTGGTTATAACATGCTTTACCATGTAAAATGGACTGTGCTGCACTGGGATTCAAACCAGGAATGCCTGCTTGTTTAGTGAATACTCTACCCATTACACTATTGCTGTGCTGATTCATTTGCATATATCTTCCTTCTTATCCTCTTCAGCCTTTTAAGCTGCTTTAACCATAGCATAGCACTGGGCACACTCGTGCACCTACTGTTAGCTTCACTCAGATTAAAAAAAAAATAACAGGGTTTCTTCATTTTACACATGGGGGACTATTGGTGGGGATATGAGGACACCTATGAGCAGTCTCACTCATTTCCTACCCCTTTTTGCTGTTCTACATTGCATGGGCATGTTTATTCTGAGAGCTCTGCTCTCAGACATGCCCCCTACACTCTTACACGCTCCATGTAAGCCTAGGAGCTCGGGCAGCATGCCTTATTAATATGCACGGTGCACCACCATCCTGCTCCTAAATGGGTGCTTCCGTGCAGGACTAAGCTAGTCCTGCATTGAAGTTTAGTAAATCCAGGGGTTTGTCATGCAAGTTAAATCTCAAAGCTTGTTTTGTAATGACTCTAGGGATTCCACTGACTCATCACAAAATTATCTCAAAAAAAGTCTTTATAATCCATCCTTTCACCTCAACCTCAATACTTTACTATTTGGGGAAAATGTAAGCATGCTAATATTGAACATATGCACTAGTACTTCTGTAAAGGTACTGGTAACTTAACAATACAGGAAAGACCATTGCTATGATGACTGAGTGGTGACACAAGTATTAGAATTCTTAAACCCTTTAAGGGGGGTGGAGTAGTAATCATGTTTGTTTCTGATTGCACCAACAAAATGCACATTTTGTATGATGCTGATTTTTTCACTATGTTTTTTTAGAAATTAAGTAAATATAGCCTACCACAGGACTGTCTCTGTTCTTTTCATTTTGATGTTGGATAGTTTAATATCAGACAAATTGCTGAATGTTCTAAAAATGAAGAACTACATTACTATAACCATTCATAAATGTATTGACCCACCACTTAGGTCCATTGTGTCAGTCATGGGTGGTAAAATTGAACCTTTAGTGTTTTACATAGAAAAGAATCTAAAACATTTAACTGAGGTTTTTCAGAGTTGCTGTGTGATTCTTGGCATTTTCTGGCCAATTTAAGGGACACAGTATTTGGAGGTAGTGTATTTTTATGATTATACCTTGCAAAACAGGCTTTGACCAGTTTCCAGACATTTTACTATATAAGGATATTGATGCAAGTGAAGCTGATTTATGTTGCCTATTTATGGAGATAAATTGAAAAATAATTACACTTTTTTTACAGGAGAGATTTTCTTTCATCCATGCTATGGGAGTTATTGTACTGCCATTATATCATAAACTTTTTTGTTGGTGGTAATGGCATTCTACAATAAAGTCAGTGTTGGTAGGGGATTACTAAATACTTAAATTCTTTGGATGACATTTTCATTTTATGGAATGTATCTGCAGCAGTGTTGGATAATTTTTTAGAATATATTAACACCAAAAACTATTTTTTTTATATTTTGCAAATAGGTTGTCTATACATTCGATCAATTACTTGGATGTGAGTATTTTCAAGGATTGGGAAGCAAACTGTTTTCATTTCTTTGGGGGATAACAATGTGTGTAAAAAGAAATGATAAAGGGATAGTGGTACATTTGTCTAGATTGCAAAATTGTTGATCCAAACACATCAAGGAGTTGTGCACTTTAAAAATAAGTTTTTGGGTAGAAACTATTGTACAAATACATTGAACATTTCGACAATGAGGCTTTGAGTAGAAGAACTGTAGATATTTTCCACTTTTAGTAAAACTACTGCTTGAAAATATCCCCAGATGTTGAAACAGGTAGAGATTATGATCATTCCATGGTACTTACATATACTAGAGATGATAATTTCATCAAAAATATTACTCAGAAAAAAAATCGATAGTAAACCCTGAAAGAACACAACATTAAATCTACATAAGAGAAAGAATGTCAGGTCATGGGTGTTGGCAACAAGAATTCTGACAAGTCTAAATGTGGATATTGCAAATGTTGTGGGCAAATTTAAAAAGGTTCTTGCATAATTGTGGCCAGCTAAAACATAACTATTTGTATAAAAAGATAATATGATTTTACATTATTTGGTGTAGTGTACATTACCTTGTGTCAATCCTGCTGGCAAAACTGAAAGGCAACTGCAGCAAAGGATCTATCAACATTTGTAGTTCATTGGACTACCAATATGGCTGCACATTGAGCAATAGCTTGTTTCAGGTTCTCCCAGTGTGAAAACAGAAATTCAGTAGAGAATGCCAGTAGGCTTGTGTTTACATGAAGTTTCACTAGCTAGAAGTGCCTGGATCCAGGAATTAAGAAATACAGAAGACCTGCAAAAAAATCAGCTATAAAAAGTGAGGAAGAAACATTGGCTGGGGAAAGTTCTCCAGCTGTTCAGCAAAAAGCAATGCAATCTTCAGACATGACTTCCTGTAACTTATAGGAAGATATAAGACAACTGCATACAGGCATGGTTAAAATAAAAAAAACACTGATGGAGTACATCAACGCAAACAACAAAAGGCTGGAAAAATGGAAGAAGCTTTAAACAGATATTCTGATTAGATGATAAAGCTGCAAAAATCCGAGATCAAAGTGAAGAAAAGGCTGGCTGAACATGAAACTGCTCAGGAACAGATGTTTCAAAAAATAATAGAATTAGAGGACAGCGCAAGTAGGGAAAACCCGAGACTTTCAGCTATACCAGAGAAGCTGGAAGGACCAGACTGCATTAATTTTATAAAAGCACAAATAAGCAACTGGACTGGTATCCCACAGCAGGAGGAGTTAGTTGAAAGGACACATTGTGTGCATGCTCCAAACCTAAGTATAAGAAAACAACTAGACCTTTAATAGTAAGCTTGCAATCTTACCTGCAGAAGGAGTTGATTCTGACAAAACTGTGGATATGGCTGTCCTACATGTTTTAATACCTGCCATGTCAATTCTATGTGTATGAGGAATCCCCATCTGTAGGGTCATCTGCAGACTGGGCACTGTGATGTACCTTTGGTTTCATGTGTTACTCACAGAGCATCTATCTGTGGACTGCAGAAGGTAGTGTGAGGAATGCAGTCTGTTGATGGTGAAAGCCATGACAGTTACTGACCTCATATCCCTCATAGGACATATGTTGCAACAAACCCTGTTACAACAGTAAATGTATGAGGTTATCACAGCAACATGTCAATATTGGCCCTGTGTATGTGTTTCCAGCCACAACTCTGCCAACCTTTGTACATATGTCATGCATTAAGAGGTGCATATGTGCTGTATACCATCATTAGTGTCATCATATGTGATTACAAGCCAGTGAGATATCAGACTGCTACACATGTTATGTACAGTAGGGGTTATATTTGATGACATGACCTGGACATTCTGTGGTTGTTTGTAGAGTACTGAGGTCTATGTAGTGATGGTGAATGTCGGCAGTGTGTGTGTATTGTTAATATGTACATTAACCTGTGTACAGACTGTGGTAGATGTCATCGTCCTAGGTCCCATCCTATCTGATGTTACATGCTGCTCCACTGTATGTTACAATATTGGCTGACATGTTTGTAGGGCCATACACACACATGTCCCATACCACTGATGGGCATCAGACCACACTGTGTAGTGGCCCAGTATATGTAGGGTTAGTATGTGAGTGGCACATATGAGGATGGTGTTGAACAGATAGGCCATATACTGTAATATTATGCTAGCTTACCATATGTGGCTGTGTTCACATTGGTTGTGGTTATGCACTTTCACACAGGTGTATCTTAACCTGTGCTGTGACATGCCTGTAGAGCCTGCTATATATGCAGGTACATGTGCATTCCCCCATAGGAGATGTAGGCCAGTGTTGAGCCAGTCTGCCTGTAGCCTGCACGGTGCTTTGTTACATACCTAGCAGCTTAGTGTACTTACCCAGCGAGGTGTCATGTCCACATACTTTCCACATGTACTGCTGCCGGGCCTCCCTTAACAGTCACAGACAAAACTATGGCAGAAGGACAAAGTACTAAAAGTGGGAGACAGCAGATTGTTTGCAGAGAATGATTACTCATTGTACACCAGACAGGTGAGAAGCAAATGTATTCCACTATTCAGTGTTTGAAGGTGCACATAGTTTTGTGCGTTAGTATTAAGTTAATAGGTTAATAGGTTTTAAGGGGGTATTGTGTGTGTGCATGTGTGTGTGTGTGTGTGTGTGTGTGTGTGTGTGTGTGTGTATGTCTGTGTGCGTTTTTTTTTCTTTTTGAGGGGTTTTTATAAAACAAAAAGCTTTATAAGATGTGACAAAGGCTCAAATGGATATGACAAGAAACAACTGTATAAAAGATCAACCTGCAAAACAGTGTATGCATAAGTTCATAGGTGGGTGCCTTTACAAGCCTAGCCATAGGATTACCCTGACATAGTGTCACCTGACCTTAGTTCCCAGTGCCTCTGTCAAATAGAGCCACTGGAGTTATCCCTGGGGTGAATTTTCTGTTACCCATCCACTCATCAAGATTTCTCTTGAAGAGGGTCAGTGAGGTGCTTTGCTTGACATGCATGGGAAACCTGTTCCATAGCATGGGCAGTCTCTGGGTTATGAACCTGTCCCTCCAGCATGTTCTGTTAATTGTGGTAATGAGGTTAAGGTCTCTGGAGTGTGTGGTGCAGAGGGATTTCTTTGGATGCAGCATTTCTAACAGAGCTGAGTCAGACATGGCTTTGTAAGTCAAGCAGAGATTGCCTCTAAGTATGTGATATGAGACAGAGAATAGTTGGAGTTTTTTTTTTTTAGTCTGTCCATATAGGACAAGTGTTTAAGGCATAGGATCCTCTTTGTGAGGTACTTTTGTGGCCTTTCCAGTTGTTGCAGGTGTCTAGTGAGGTACATGCCAAATGGGACATTGTACTCTATAATCGGACTAATGAGGGAAGAGTAGAAGGAGACAATGACCTCTTTCTTCCTGGATGCAAAACCCTCAGTAATGAGATGTGCCACATAGAAGACTTTCTGACCACAGTGGCAATGTGGTGATCAAAAGAGAGGTTGCTGTCAACCTGTGTTCACAGATCTCTTATAACACCTTCTGTGTTCACTGGACTACCATCAGTGTGGTAATTCATGGGAACCAGGTTTTTCCCAAAGGGGATTATGACACATTTTTTGGCATTGAGCTTAAGGCCATGGTTCTGACACCAGTCATTGGTCACAGTGAAGCCATTCTGTAGGATGTCAACATCACTTGGAGAGTTAATAATAGCTCCCAACTTGCAATTGTCTGCAAACTTTGTCAGCCAGAGTCCCTTTGTGTTGGTTTGGACTTCAGAGAAGTAGATACCAAACAAAGAGGACCCAGGACCAAACCTTGTGGGACTCCACTCATGACTAATCGGCAGTCTGACTTGGAGTCAGCTACTTTCACACTGTGGGTTCTATCTGTGAGCCACTTTGCAACCCACCTAGTGATGTAGGGGTTGATGCCAAGCTTAGCGAGTTTTTCTATGATTCCTGTGCGGTAATGGTATCAAAAGCCTTGGCCAGATCAAGGTAGGCTGTATGAACCACCTTGCCTTCATCCACAGCTCTGGTGACTGACTCAAATAAGTCGATCAAGTTGAGCAGGCATGATCTATCCTTCACAAAACCAAACTGTATGGGATCCAGAGTTTGGAGATTCCTTATATCCTTGTTTGTTAGATCCATGATGATCCGTTCCATAGCTTTGCATATCAGACTCGTCAGGCTAATGGGGTGTTAATTCCCAGGGTCTGTAGTCACTCCTCCTTTGTGGAGAGGGATGACTGTAGCAGTGCATCATTTGGCAGGGACAAAGCCTGAGGTGAGGCTGTGATTGAACAGGGCACACAGGCGAGGTGCCAGTTCACTCTGTAGTTCATGTAGATCACAACCAGGGATATTGTCAGATTCCATAGAAGCTGTATTCTTGGCCTTGGACAGTGCTGTTTTAACCTGTGCAGCAGTAATACTGGGTGCCTGGCAATCTACTGGTATTGTGATTGGTCCTTTGGGGGGGACGGGTAAAGTTGTCACTGAATCTGTCGGCCAGTATACTGGCAATATCTGTTGGCTTGGTATAGGAGGTACCATTCTGCAGTAGCTCAGAGCAAATCTGGGTATTGCCGTGGAGATTCTTTACATAACTATAGAAGGCCTTGTGGTTGTCATTATTATCTGCTGCAAGTCTGTTTTCATACCTCACTTTAGAGGATTTCATGAGGGATCTTAACTTTTTGTTGAGGCAGATAAGTGGGTTTTTCCAGTATAGGGACTTCACCTTATCCGCATTAGTTTCCTCTTTCTGTTGTAGAGTTTGTTTATGTCAGGAGACCACCAGATTGGCTTCCTTTTTTGGAGGAGAGTGTCTTGGTTCTATTGGGTATGGCGGGATCCATTCATTTGTGTATGTGTTCATACAGAGCATTGGTGTATGATTCTGCGGTCACGCAACTATTCTCCATTTGCATAGGTGCAGTGAAGTTAGCCACCTCTGTTTTTTAGGATCCCAAAGTTAGCTTTGGAGAAGTTTTTCATGGTGGTTACATTTGCTGGGGGGAGGGAGGGATGTGGATTTCCAAGGTGATTAGTTTGTGGTGAGATCTAACCAGGGAGGAACTGACTATAACTGACTATTGGTATAGAGCAATGGTCCCATGTTAGTAATGACCAGGTCAAGGATGTTGTTACCTCTAGTGGGGGTAAGAATGAGCTGGTCCAGGGCATTGGAATTAATGAACTCCAGGAAACGTTGGGCAAGTGTATTGGTATATGAGTATTTTACCCAGTTAATGGAGGGGTAGTTGAAGTCACCTAGTACGAGGGTGTTATGTTGGACCCTAATATTCTTCAGGGTGCTTAGGAATGTGGAGTGCGAGTCTTGGGACATAGTTGGGGACCTATAGCAAGCTACAACCTGAATCTCTGTCTTTCCCAGTGTTAGCTGCACCTGAAGTATCTCTGATGCATTATGCTGGGCTACTAGTCTGGAGGTGTGAATATCCTTTATGAATATAGAAACACTACCGCCTTTGAAGTGTCAGTTCAGGTTCTGCATGTAACACAAAAGCTGGAACTAGACATTTAACAAATAAGGTGTTATACATAAAAGGTGGAATAATAACCTTTTAATACAGTGATGCTTTATTTAATGTCTTTAAATGTAGATGGCCTCACAGATAAATGCAAACATGAAAGAGTAGTGAACTATATTAAAAAAAATGTAGAGTGCAGATAGCTGTGTTACAGGAGACACATTTAGAAAGAATGGAACATGTATCTTAAGTAGAGTATGTAGACTATGGTAGTTTTGTGGAAGCTGTAGTTGGATTACAAACAGTTTTCTAGAAATGTGGGTTAATTTGAGGGAATAGTCTTTTAGGAAGGGTGGAGGGTTTATGTCAGTTGTCAAAGATATGTTGTTGTAGTGATGTGTCATTTTGTATATCTATTGAAAGTGTGTCTACCAAATAAAGGCACAGTATAGGGGTCAGTTGGAGAGAAGAAGTTAAATAATTGTGCAAGGTGGGGGTCAGTGTAATGCAATAATTAGTGTAATACTTTAAGGGACATAAAACAATTAGGCAGCAAGGGGTGAAATGTCAGAGTGATGGAGTACAGGGAAAAGGGCATGAAGGATGAGAGGAGAGATTTGTATTTAATAACATTATGTCCTTTAACCATTGCTACTGCAAAAGGTCAGAGTGAGAAAGTTTTGAACTGTAGGGAACTCAAGTATAGGAGAGAAAAGTAGTATAGTAGTTCAGATGACCTGCCACTAGAACTGCCCATAGGTCATATGTGTATATATACAATGGAGCATATATTTTGATTAACAGCACAAATTATAAATCCCACAACCATCTATGGCATGTCATCGAATACACATAGCATTGATCCAAAAATTGGCAAAAAAATAAATAAAACATATCTTTTTGAAGATGGTCAAGCCTCCCTGCACCCTCTGCTAATTACATATTCCAACTCCAAGATTACACTAATGTGGGGAAATGGTATATTCTGTGATCTCCATTGTAGTGTGATCTGTAACATAAAGAGTCGCTGCTTTTCAAACAACTTATTTTTGCTGAGCTGCACCAGCTCCAGTTATATCAACAATTTATTTTGTCAATCAAAATAGATCCTCTTATATACACATATAGAATTATACTACATGTGTGTGTAATACCCCAGTTGCTACATGGTGGTAGGTAGAGAATAAGGTTTGAACGTTGTACCTTGGGCAAAAGTAGCAAGAGCCTGAATTCCCTACCCACCACCATTTGCAAAACATTGCAGATTTTTGCCTTATATTTGTTCTGTTCTGTTCTGTTCCTCATAAACTATGTGGTTTCTGTGGTTTTGCTTCTTAACATAGCCAGTAGTGAAGTGGTAGTATTGTTGCCTAACATCTACAGGTTGTCTGGTTTGATTCTTGGCTGGGGTGCCTTCTGTGTCAAGTCTGCATGTTCTCCTTGTGTTTCTGTGGGTTTGCTCTCGTGTCCTCCCATCTTACAAAGGCGTGCGTCTGGAGTGTTTCTTCCTGTGCCTCTGCCAAAAATTAGCTTTTGTTCCAAGACAGACTTTCCTGGTTAACAAATGTCAAATAAATAAAAATGACAAACATTTGAATTTCAGACTTCATATTCTTCAGAAAGTACATGGTAAGACAAAACCTATTATTATAGTAAGTTGCTAAGTTTATAAGATGGATATTTGAAATTTGTCCCTATTTTTGGGACTGTATTCCTCCATTATTGGCTTCGTCCAGGTTTTTTCTGCTAAGGTTGAGAGCTGTGGTGATAACTGAACTCACTGAATATGTTTGGTGGCTATATTCCCACATTATTGGCTTTGTTCAGGTGGTTTGTGCTAAGATGTTGACAGCTATGGTGAGAAGTGAATTCACTAAATGGTAGCCATTTAAGTTTAAGTCTTCCTCTGTTTTCTAACACAGGTGATTTGGTATAGTGGTATATTGCTGTGACTGTTTTGCACAGGGTCCTGGGTTCAAGACGTGGCAGTGAAATGTATGGTGGTAACCCAGCATTTTATTCTAGCAACTTTCCAACATTATACAAGCAATATTTAAAATGTGTCCCTGTTTTTTGGTGTTTTGCCCCCCCCCCACTAAATGTTGGCTTTTTCCAGATTTCTTATGCTGCAAAGTTCAGAGATACAGCTGAGTGTCAAGTAGATTTTACAAGAAGCTGAGAGCTGCAGGGGAACAAAAGTTTAGTGCTGCTTATGATGAGCCTGCTTGTATTGTTAATAGCACAACAGGTAATGTACTTCCTTTTGATGCAGAAAGCTGTGAGTTCTACTCCCACAGTAGGTAGATGCATTACTATACTGTATTGTAACGGAGGTGGATGCTGCAGTCCTTTTTCATGAAGATACCTAGCAACTATGAATCTGTTATCAGTTTGCCGTACATTCCGTATTGCAATATTACTAGCTTATCATTTTTTAATGCAACACAGGCAATTTATTCCTCAAGGGCAACAGGCACTTTATTTGTAGATGAAACAATGAAATATAAAGTTGTTTGCTAGCAGCAACCTCTTCATTGGTTACATATTTCTTTAATATGAAATTATTTAGATGATGTTTACTTCTTCAGAGATTGTGCATATTTACTGATAATGGTGGACTGTAGAAGCCTGAGTAGACTTTTATGATAGAAATGTTCTGAATTGGGCAGTTTTGTCATTATTGGTGCATGCGTTTTGTTTCATTGTTTACTGGAAAAATGTTTAAAACAATTTTAAAGGAGCACCGCACCCACAGACTCAAAAAACATGTTTAAAACATCATGGCATGATGTTTCCTACACTTTAACAGCACTCTGTGATTATTTACAGGATTTTAAATATTTTTATATGTAATTCCAGACTCTGACCACCTGGAGGCTGGCATATTGACGTGGTTTGCATAAATCAGGTTGCCATTCAGTATCCCAGAAATCATTGTTTGGCTCAAAAATGTCACATCATGCAGGCCTCCGTTTGCCTAAAGTTCCTGTCATTTCATAGATGCTGCATGCGTACAAAGTACTGAGTCAAATAGAACAGTATAAGTAACATTCCCTGCTGCTGAATGACTACTTAAAACAGAAACAGTGCAAATGCCACAGAACACACTCAAAGTGCTGTTTACTGCTGCCTTTTTTTCTAATTTAGTTTAAATAGCACTAATTTGTGAGACAATGAATTCCAGTCCATTTACTTCTCCCCTCCCCCATAACACTTAGCTTCTCTAGCTGTCAAAGTCCTGAGGGTAATTTGACCTGGTAATTCCATTGATTGGCAGATCTCAGCAGGGTGCTTGACTCATGTAATTTAATCTTTGCTCTAGCATTTCCTTTGTTAGAGGGGACATTTTTTTCCTGCACTATAGCCATGACCTTACTTGACTGCATTCACATCCAGTAAGGTCTTGCACCAAGGAGCTAAAGAATAAAACATTTATACTATTAACCAGTTTAGATCTTTATTAATTTAAGTATTAAGGTATCACTTCATGCTTCCACCTTGTTAAAAATTGAGATTTACACGTACAAAGTGTGTTGGTATGCAGTGTTTGCCTTCATATGTTTTTACTCCACTGGTTGGTTTGCAAAAAAAACCTTTTACAGTGTCTCTGGATTTGTCTTTGTACATACAAACCACATTTCTATATTTTCCCCTTCCTTTTTCTTGTGTCCAGAAGTCACTTATAACAAAGTAAATTTTTAATGATTTTTTAAAATAAAGGACATCAAGGTTAACTTACCTTGAATCAGATAATGGATGCCACTGCAAAGAATCACTGTTGAAATATTTGTGCATGGACAAAATCCCTTAGTAAATCTATTTCCCAGCCTCCAGTTCAATTGGTGCTATGGCTTTAATATACTGGTGTGTTTGCTCATGCCTTCCAAATATCTCCACCATTACATACCAGTTTTGCAGTGTAGTAACCACCTGACATGCCCATACACCTTTAGCCATCAGTATGCAGCTACTCCTGTTCATGTATGTGAATTCATTTTCAGACTTGGTGTGGAAGCTGCACTAAATAATTCTAGGTGCTTGTTCAGGTTTCACATGGTGTTTGCTTAGAGCTACTCTCATGTTAAGACACTATGAATATGTTGCACTGCCACCTCTGATACCAGGGTAATGTTTTAATCTTTCTATTCCCGCACTGCACACTAGCAGTATCTGGTGCAAATACAACAGAGAAGTATGCAAGCGATACACCACCCATGCATCATTTGCCGTGCAGAATGTACAAGTATGCATACCAAATTTCTGTGTTTCCAAACATCGGTGTTACTACACTACTACTGAATAAAATGAACATATTGAAATGTAACATGACTTGTTACCAGATGTAATTAAGATTTTTTCCTGTATAAACAAATTTCCATGATTCTCTGGCTGTTTGGTTTGATTCACTTTACTGGCTACCTGCAGAGGTTTGCTCTTTTTTAGCAAGTTGCAGTAAATATTTTGTTATCCGGTTGTTTACCTGGTTAGTTTGACTGGATACACTATGAACGTTTCCAGCGGCATCCCGGGGTAAAAGCTCAAAATGGTGCCATCTCAATGGTCTGACCTTGTACTGTAGTCCCTTAACTGCTGCCTTGCATATCTTGCATAAGGCAGATCTGAATTATCCATTGCAATGTCCAACTCAGTGTTTCATCTACAGATTGTGTGCCTACTGCCTTTGACGAATGCATTGCGTAGGTTACAGTAAAAAAATAACATTGCAATAGGGAATGGATGGCAAACCAAAGAAACTAAGACAGTCAAGACTACAGCACCTAACATTAGAGTACAACTTACAATTTCCTATCCATCTACAGGTTGCGGTAGTAGAACCCACAGCCATATGCATAAAAAGCAAATATACTCACTGATGTGCTGCCACCACTGCTTTCAAATGCTGTAGTAAAATCACTGATGACCACATGCTAAACAAAACAATTACACATTGAAAACAGATTTCACATCAAGACAGTGACAAAAAAAATGGCAATGCAAATACAATCAGAAGGAATTCAGAAGAAACTGAACAACCTACTAGCTCTGTAGAGAATACAGAAACATCAGATTTGTGACATTACACAGACATGGTTTAAAGCCACAGAATGTACTCTGTCAGTGCAAGGCTAAATTGCCTTGCACACATGTAGACCATGAGACACAAGAGAATGGGACACAAGGTGGAAATGTGTCTCAGTCTTGATTAGCAGCAAGTATTCTTCAATATTTTTCAAACCGAATGACACCCAGGCATTTACCCACATGCAAATAACTGGAGAGTGTCCCTTACCATATCTGAGCAAGCTACAGGTCATCATCTGTGGCACAAGAAATCACAGCTCAATATAGGAATGAATGCTGATTATCATCTGCTGTTAAAATCAAGTAAAACACTAACACCCTATGCAAAAACTCAGAATAAGTTTTGCAAGGATCTGCCAATGCACACATGATAATATGCTGATTATTAGTCAGAGAAAATCAAATGTAATGTTCTTTGGCACCCCATAATAGCTTGCTAAAACTCTGCACCAGACAATAACTGACACATCAGGCAATATGCTACCTGTAGTAACAGAGCAAAAAATATCTAGGATCACATTGGACCCTGCTCTCTTATTAACAAACCATACAGATAATATTAGTGGAACCTTAAATAACTAAATTTATGCTACAAGCTCTCATACCTTCTCGCCTCCAGCATGTGCACAACCAAAGCTATAAACATACTTATCCCAAAAACTGAGCATGGGCTCCCTTTAATAGCTCTTCACTCTACCACAAATACAAATAACACTTGTACTGTTACTTTTACAAAGATCTGTAGATTTGAATTACTTGCAGAATCAAATATGCATCTTTGCTATTTCCTCCAATGCTTCAAGTAGCTACCCATCAATGAAAGAACAACCTTTCTACTTGGTTCAAAGATATAAAAATTATTAAAATGGGACTTTGTCTACCTCTAAAATCCAAACTACATATTAACCAAACTCTTATCTGAGAGACAGTCATGAAGATAAGTATAAACAAAGCAGCTTGTTCCTCAACCCGTACACAGTTCCACACCGACACACACTGAGAGTAAAACACTTGTTTAATACAGATAAAATTCAGTTGAGCGCTTTCATCTAAATTATATAGACTTCTTCAGAACAATTCTAAAACAATACTCCATTGCTTAAATACTTTTTTTAAAAAAAAACAAGTAATACGTCATTTATACAATTAATATTTAAAGTGCCAGTGTGCATATTCAAATAAAACCATCCTTATTTTTTACTTTAAGAAAAGATTTATTAATCGAAGAAAGGATCAGTGTCGACTTATACAATTATTTGAAGATAGAGAAACCTATTATCAGCACCATAATAGGTATTCCCAAACTTCATAAAAATTTATTAGATCCCCCCTTTCGACCCATAATATCGGGAAGCTTGTCTAAAACCTTTAATTTTGGAAAGGTGGTGGATGTTTGGTTAAATCCCATATATAAGGCCATAGAACACATTATTATTGATTCATGGGATTTTCTAGGTCGACTTAAAAATGAAATGATATCACCTGGATGTACTTTGGTCACCATTGATGTGGTAGACCTATTTTCCAGTATACCCCATGATGATGGACTCTCCAGATTAGAATCCCAGTTGACAAAGGCTAGCCACCTAACATATGATAAGAAATTGTTAATTGTGGAATTCATGGAAATAGTTTTAAAATACAACTTCATTTTATTTGAAGGAGAGTACTATTTACAAAGTAGGGGTACAGCAATGGGAGCGGCATGCGCACCGATATATGCGAACCTCTATCTGTATGACTGGGAGGAAGAATACATCCTAAATACTAACTGGTACAATCATATGGCATGTTATTATCGGTTCCTGGACGATGTGTTTTTGATATGGATGGGCACCCCTATGCAACCTGAAAACTTTAAGGAATATTTAAATACAAGATGTAGTTGGCTCAAATTCACATTTAATGCTGATAAAAATAAAATAGCATAGTTGGATACCCAGATTGAAGTAGTAAATAATAAGATAAAAACGAATATACACAGGAAGGAAACATTCAGTAACAGCTATTTACATTATTCGAGTTGTCACCCCTCAAGTCAAAAAAGAAGCATAATTAGGGGTCAATGTATAAGAGCAGCTAGGATGACCTCAGACTATGCCGACTTTTTAATAGAACTAAGGAAAATAGCTGATATGTTCCTTCAGAGGGGTTATCCTAGGTGATTAGTAATGGATGTAACTGAATATGTAAAGAAAGAATGGGGTAAAAAATATACACCCCTTTTAGGTGCAGGACCCCTTAGTGAGCAAAACAATAAAAAAGAAAAGGCTGCAGAAGAAGAAAATGTAGAATACAACAGAGCCTGTATAGTACAATATACTCCATGGAATAGAGAGGTAAAGAATATTATTACCAATAATTGGAGTATATTTAAGACTGACAGGAAATTAGTAGAAATTGTAGGAAATGTACCTAAGTTTGTGGCCAGGAATGGGGCCAATATGAAAAATGAGATAGAAAAGAAAAAAGGAAATGAAGGGGAAGCAGGTGTCCCAGGGGGAACATCTAGTTGTGGCACCTGTAACCAATGTAGGTACATCACAAAGAAGAATAGCATTATGTTGGATGACTTAAATCACACAAAAATTACTTTTAAAAAAGGTAATTGTAGGACAAAACATATAGTTTACCTTGCCTACTGTACGAAGTGTTCCTGTTATTACATCGGGAAGACCGACAGATGTTTCCGACAAAGGATTTATGATCATTATTACAATATTAAAAAGCAAGATACCAGGAATGCATTATGGAGACACATTGCACAGTCAAATCGTTGTAATGAGTTTTATTTTGGTATATTAGATGTGGCCAAGGAGAATCCAAGGGGTGGATGCATTAAAAAGAAACTTGCCGAACCTGAGGCTAGATGGCAAATCAGATTAAATGCCTCTACTCCCCCTGGACTTAATGATCATATATCCATTAAGTCCATCTTAGAGAATTTAGCAAATTAAAGAAGCAAAGTGTAACTGTATATAAATGAATTTCCAATCACACACAATGGCACATTTTACATGTCAGAAGTTTTATCAATATCAACTTCAAAATGATTTAATAGTAGTACTTATATTATTGTATTGGAGGAATGTATTAAAATTATTAAGAATATTTGCTTAAAGTAAAAAATAAGGATGGTTTTATTTGAATATGCACACTGGCACTTTAAATATTAATTGTATAAATGACGTATCACTTGTTTTTTTTAAAAAAAGTATTTAAGCAATGGAGTATTGTTTTAGAATTGTTCTGAAGAAGTCTATATAATTTAGATGAAAGCGCTCAACTGAATTTTATCTGTATTAAACAAGTGTTTTACTCTCAGTGTGTGTCGGTGTGGAACTGTGTACGGGTTGAGGAACAAGCTGCTTTGTTTATACTTATTGTCGACATGTTCCTTATAGTTTGCTAGTTATTTACAGTCATGAAGATGGCTTAATACTTATCAGACCATGTTTCAAGACAACCATAGGAAAACATGCATTCTCAAAGATGGATTCAGCAGGCTGGTATAATCTCCCAGGAGTAGCTAGGGAGCAAAGCAATCTGGAATCATTCAAAACTAAATTAAAAGAACTGCTGTGGGATACCAGATGCCTGTGCTATTGTGACAATGGCTGGTCAGTTCTTGATGTTGGAGTGAATGGCTAGCCATAGCATACCATGCCTATGCCAAAACACACCTGCACTATGACTGTAGCATTGATATATGTATGGTAAATAAAGCCATCCTGAGGGAAAGCACTTTGGATGACATTATCATTATGTTGAATGGTGCTACTGTTTTTAACAAAATGGATGTGAAGGCAGGTTACTATCAAATGGAGGTGAATCCTAAGAACAGAATAACAAATACATTTTTTATCACAAAGGTCTTAGAAGATACAGGAGTTTAATTTGGGTTGTAAGATCGGTTGCAGAAATTTTCAGATGTATAATATATTTTATCCCAGGCATTCTGAATGTTAATATTTTCTTTGACGATGCAGCCTGTAGCAAAACACAGAAACAATGATTCTATAAGCCAAGTTTTACAAATATGCAAATAATTTTGACATTAAACTGAAATACATAATTTCTCGAGTTTTATGGTAATATATGTTCAAAGAAGGAAGGGTCACCAAATCTAAATAAAGTTAAGGCAATATACAACATGTCACCATACTGAAACGCAAAAGTAGTAAGATGTTTCCCAGGCATGGTAAATTACAATCCCTTGTATGGGTAGCTCTTTAAATGATAACTGCCTTTCTAAAGGTTTTAAGATTACTAATTTAAAAAGTGTTAGTATGGTGCGGTGGTATGGCGGTAGCGTTGTTACCTCACAGCAAGAGGTTCTCTCGTTCGATTCTCGGCTTGGCTTGGGAGTGCCTTCTGTGTGGAGTCTGCACGTCCTCCCCACGGTTGGGTAGCATTCGAAAAACATGCATGCATAAATGGGGGTGCCTTTGTTAAAGGTTGGGCGTCAAGCTGGCACCTCGGCATTTCGTAAAAATCTACTGCCAATCATTAGCGGACCGGAGTTAAGCTGTGTCAACCCCTTACCGGGAAAAAGTCAAAAGACAAACAACAACATGTAAATAAAAAGTGTTAATATGGTGCATTTTATTTTTTATGAACAGGAGTTTCGTACTTTACTGATCGCTCTCTCATACACACACGCAGTCACTTCAAAAGTCATGCACGCACTCTTCATGCATTCCTTTACTGATCGCTCTCTCATACACACACGGAGGCACTTTTACATTCATACACACACTCTCCATGTATTCCCTTACTGTTTGCTCTGTCATACACACACGCAGGCACTCCTACATTCATACACACACACTTCATTCTCTCCCTACACACTTGCAATCACTGCCCAAACAACACAAGAATCAAACCCACTACCCTTATCTCTGCAGAGAGACATATTTTAGATAAAAGAATTTGTAGGTGGCAAATAACCAATGGGAGAAGCACAACAACATAATCGAGTGTTTGTCGGTGTGAGCATGCAATTACAATCTAACAAGCCATTACTTTACATTCACTAAGCTGTTTAGCGAGTATAAAATAAGAAAAAATAAAGTAAACAGCTAAGCGAGTGTAAAATAATGGCTTGGAAGTTCGTAATCACACAGTCATGCACACACAAAACTTCAGACATCACAGGGCCATAAAGAAAAACGGTTGCTACTGGCAACCAAGACCACATGGAACAGCTGGCAAAGGAACGCCACAGGAAAGGAAATTACATAAAAAAAGAAGTACAGGGCATTAAAGGAGTAAAACAGTGCCAATTTGCAGATTGAAGTGGGACTAATGCATCAGACAATGGACAGCAAGTTTTTTCATTACACCTTCTCACTGAACAGATTACAAGACAGCACAACAACTACCCATATTGAACAGGAAATCTTTAAGGTAGTCAGTGGTACTGATCTTTAGGAAAGTTAGAGAAAATAACTTCAGAAAGAAGACAACTTTATAGTAATAATTGCCACTGGCAACCAACATCACGCGGAACAGCTGGAATGCTGCAGCAAAGGCAAATAAATATAAAAAAGTACAATACTAAAGCGCCACAGTTCAATACCAAGTGCATACATGTATCCACAACAGTTGTTTGGTCAGCAGGACCCAAACAAGCAAAGTTTAAACATTTTTTGGATGCACGTGTGAACTTATGCAGCACAGCGACCGAAAAGCCAGGAGAAATGAAGATGCCACATTAAAGAGATACTGATACTTTGCTGTCAAACAATGCATTTCTACAAAAAATGTCATACTCACCAGTATAAATCCACGAGGGAAGCTGATGCAGAAAGAGACTTACACAAGGTTCCAATAGGAAAATACAGCATACTGGAAACACAATGCTAAAAAGAAGTACCCTACCTCCTGCACTTGTATTTCAGCACTCAGGCTAGGGGAAGGACAAGGGAGCCATGACATCACAGAATGGGTGGGTCTTATTATTTTAGTTAGAATCAGATGACGGCTGTGGTGATGTCACTTTGGGGGAGGGAACTGATTAAAAAAAAAAAAAAAAAATATCTGCACTGCCTGGCCTCGATGATGTCAGTAATTGGGTGACTCCAGCAAGCTTTATTCAAACGTGAGAGAATCATTTTGTAAGTGAAACCATCACAGTATGAGAAGGTAGGCTTCTGTTACAGAAGTAAGGGGAATTATAAAAATTGTAAATGCTTTATTGTTGTTGCTTTACAGAGGACAATGTAAATAAGGAGGAAAAGGGCCATGAAGTTGAGGAATACATTAGAGAAACCTGTTGTACTCCTTTAAAACGCCCTCTAATAACTGTACTATATTGTACAAAGAATATAATTTAATACAATCAGGAAGGTGTATCAAAGACCGACCCCAGGATTTACTAATCTTCTGTGTAAGACTAGATTAGTCTTACACAGAAACGCCAGTCTAAGAGTATGACAGCAGCGTGCCATGCATATTAATGAGTGCTGCCTCAACTCTAAAGCTTACACGGAGCATAGACGAGTGTAGGGGGTGTGCCGGACTGCCGAGCAGTCCAAAAATCCACACCCCTGCACTGACAAAACCCAAGAAATGTCGAGTTACATGAGCAAGTCCGCTCACATCTGTACATTGTAACACTACACTCCCCCATATGTTAAATCTCGTACAAATTTAAAAATTAAAAGACATTTTTTTTGTTGTTTCATTTCTGATATAGCTGCCCATATTTGCGCATGTTTGCGCGGGATTGCCCATTGCTCAGCTACAGTTAGCAGCTTAGACCCTAAGAGAATAATAAGAAAAAATATGCAAATTAAGCAAAATCACAATAGAGTAGTGGTTAGAGCCTTCGCACAAAGAGGAGGCATTCCCGGTTCGAGTCCCACTACTGCACGTTCCATTTTTTGTTGGAAATCTGTATACAAAAATATTTCCTGACATTTATCATGTATAAGTTTTGTAAAAAGCATTCAAATGTTATATGTAGTAGTGAACGAATTACATATATATGAAGGTGAAATGGTTATGCATTCTGAGGCATGAGTAACTTATTTTAAGCAATATAAAGCACTGCTAAGCACATTTTTGCAGTATTTAGCATATTTTAAACCAATTGCTCATAGCTGAGCACTGTGTTAACAAGCGCAATGTATTTGCGTGTAGCAGCGCACTGCATTAACCAGTGCAACGTCGGGCAACGTCGGGCAAAGGCGGGCAAAGTTGAGCAAAGTCAGCTAAACACAGCCACACCTCCTTTACTGTACCTTAACCATTCAGGTCTGTCAGTAGGAAAATAAAAAGCAGTGACAGGGTTCAAACTCAGGATACTATGCACTATAGTCACAGTAAATAACCACTAAGCCATGTCAGCATTTCATAACTATGCACTTTCAACAGCCACATATCTATCAAAGGAATATTAAACATTGCCAACATCAGCTAAGCAGGTGTGCCTACAGCTGAGTTTTTTTCAAAACTGGCCAATCACAAATAAGTGCGGGAAATGAGGCATAAATAAAATAAGCTCCACAGGTGGGAAAACTTGCCATAACTGGTTGTAGCTCCCTTCTGCAGTCAGCATGGCCGGTGTTGGAGAAGGCACTCGGTTTCGAGCGCAACGCTGGGGCATTGAGGAGATCAAAGTAATGGTTTGGCTCCTTGTCCACAATCATGAGGAAAGACTCCTGCTGGGCCAGTACCAGGGCACCCAATATAAAACGGAGGCCTGGAACAGTCTTGCTTGTGATCTCACCAGTGCCACCTATCACCCTTTGAATGGTCTGGGCTGTGGTGCGTAGAGAGTTTGAACGTTCTGTTGCAGAACCTCTACGCCAGCTTAAGGCATGAGTGGTGCAACTCCTGGGTCAGCCTGCCCCTCCTACACAGCCCCCAGCACAGCCACCCTCTGGGCTGTGAAGGTGCAGTGGTGACTGCCCATGGGTGGGGACCTCAGTCCCACTGTTTCCATCTGTGGGCTCATGGGCTTGCGATTTCCAAACATCCCTCCCCGTCAAAGTTGTTCACCCACCGCATGTGTCATATACCGTCCCTGTATGCGTCTTGTTTGTCTTGTCTGTTTACCTCCCCAACTTACTTTCCCAAATATATCTACTTCACCTACCCCACATTCCACTCTCACCTGAAAAAAAAAGGGCAATCTGCTCCCAAAAAAAAATAATTATATAGCTGCCATATATAGCTGCCCATTTTGCACACATGTCCACTGGACACATAAAATGTAATTTAATTGGCATTACAACATACTTTGTTGTCCTCACCCCTCTCTCAGGGGTTGAAGGTTTCATATCTACCTCCAAATTTATTCCATATGCACAGCTGTTGCTGTTAAAGAAATGGACAGCTATGGACGTTCCCTACACCCATCCTGCACATCCCGAGCTACTTTCCATACTGTCTTTCCCTCTTTGTGCCCCTTTTTCACCACTTTCCTATCTCCCCATTTTTCTTTTCTTTCAAAGAAATGAGCACGGGAGTTAGCAGGACTAAGCACTATTAAGCAGTAGTTAGCATGTTTGCGCGAGTATGCACTTGTTTGTGCTTAGCTAAGCATTGCTAAGCATCGCGCAAACCCACTCAAACCTGCTTACAACTGCTTAAAAGTGCTTTAGTCACTCTGTATGTGAGGGCCCTTGTTCTGCTCAGGAGCAAAATAAAACACCTCTGTCAGTCTCGAATCCCGGACCTTGTACACGCTACACAACATGAAGTACCACTAAGCCACAGTAGATATATAACAAGTTGGTGCTGAAATAAATATATCATGCATCAGAATGAGTGAATGTAAAGGAAAAATAGGAATGCCATACCACACAACTTGTTCTGTGGATCTTTACCAACAGTTGTTATGGGATTACATTACATGACTGTGATAAGAGAAGCAGCCATTCAAGCAGGAAAAAATGTTACACCATCACTTTACAACCCCACACAGTATCACAGCAGGACAAATACTGGCATATCTGTTTAGGGCAGAGGCCATACATCCCAACTGTCCCTAATTTTCAGGGATGTCCCTGATTTTGACACAAATCTTAGCTCTGTCCCTCTGAATCCCTCCTAAAACTACTGACTTTGGCCAGAAAAGTGGTGAATTACACTTAATGAATAATGACAATAATTAAGAGTTAGACACTTCTTTTACTTCAGAAAAGGTGTATTAATTCATATGCTCTGATTCTCTCAATGTTTCAACTTAATGGCACTAACATTTTAAAGGTGTCCCTGACTTTTTCTTTACTTTTCCCTGAGTCTGTTCAAATATGTACCTGCGTGTCTGAGAGGTCTGGCAGAAGCAGAAACACAGAGGCATATCAGCCTTTCTGCTGTTACACACTGTGAAAATAGCTTTGGAAGGAGTTTTGGAAGCATACCCTTATGTAGGAATACAACACTGAAATACAAATGGATGTAGCCATGTACTGGTAGCAACCAACTGTAACAATGCCATTGATCTATTGCTGAAAAGACCTGCATGGTGCACAGACAGAAAATAACAGACTATTCTCTGGCTACCATGTGGATAGGTCCACAGTTGGGAGTTATGCAGACAGACTACTTGCCTTGATAAACTAACATGTACACAGCAACCCTGTAAGTCCAGCAAGATAAAATCCACACAATAATACTTACGCTCTCTGTACTTCTGCACCCCTACCTAAATGTAGAATATACCTGTGTGTGCAGGGTCTACCAAGGATGTAGGTAAGCATACTCACAGTACTGACATGTGTCCAGTTTTTTCTGAGCAGCTTATGCTAATGTCAGCACTAAAAAGCACAAACTGTTTAGAACTGAGTAAACGAATATTCACAGTATAGCAGTTCACAAACAATTATTGTGCCAAAGGAATACATCTCAATAACTAGCTTTGTATGGCAGTTAATTGTAAAAGTTGAAAAGAAAGTACATCTTTCCATGTATCTTGGGGTAGCATTTTGAGGGGTGAGTACATTTCTACACTGACAAGTGGGTACTGGAAACAGCAACATTAGGTCTGAGTACAAAATGTAAATCTCTGGCTACACCCCTGGCTTCTGATATAAGAACTATACCAACTTTCTGTCTTAAACAATGATGTCCACAGCAAACAAGGGTGATCTCCATCTTGGAAAGCTGAAAGGGCCACACCTACCTGAGTTAGCAATTTATAGTACTGGGTTGCTATGACAGTGATTACTGCAATTACTACACAGCAGGCTGCATGCAATTAGCAAGTGCTGGCCACTAATTGGTGCAGAGGTCATCACATTCTCATGTGCAAATACCTACAAAAGCAGGCTGCAATCTCTGCCAACAAACTCAATCACTCTATTGCAGAGACTGACAGAGAGAGAGAGACAGAAAGAGAGACAGAGAAAAGGAAAAAGAAAAAGAAATATTACTGAATCATACAAAGGAAAGGTATGTGACACATATGTATTTACTGGCATGTAGTAGATGTTATTGAAGAATAGTCTACATAATGTGAACCATTCATATGTGACAGCAGTACTTATTTATGCATAGATGTTCTACTTAACTACTGCTATGGATAATACAGTGTGTACCTGTGGGACATACCTGGGAAATGTGTAGCTCAGCATTAAATGTCAAAGATCTGATCCATGTTACCTGTGTTCTGTACAGTAGAGTGACCAATGGCTGTTGGGGGGATTAGCGCTGACATTATATAAACATGGGTGTGACAGAACAACACATGCATGATAGTCATATTAAAGTGTAGCTTAGCATTGGCAACTGCTGTAGCAGTCTAGTATGCTTAGCTAGCATTTGTAGCCATATATGCATCCCCTAATTTTAGTGTGTGTTCATATGTGACACCTGCTTGTGTTGCAGCAAGGCCCAACATTTCAGCTGTGAGGTCCAGGGACTTACAACAGTGTAGACCTTGTGTGTGTATGCCACACACATACGGAGAAATATATATGTCTCATATATATTCACATCTGTATATGTCCATAGAGCAGGGGACATATTGCAACTGTTTGAAGGGTAGAAATATATATATTGGTGAAGGTTAGTATGCGCATATTTGTATGTAGGTGTTAGAGTGTGACAAACAAGACAGCATACAGTGCTGGTATATGACGTGGTGGTTAAACACTGTGGGTGGTTTGTTCAGTTTGCAATGTTGAAGCCAGTGAGGCCTGCTAAAGCTACCTGGGCTGTGAACACCTTCAATGCATTTATCCCAAGACTGTGCGATTTTATTACATTACTGTACACCTCACATCCTTTGTATAATTGATATTCTCACTATGAAAGGTGAAATGTATATGTGCCTACATATATATGTATATGTACACCAATGGATGTGTATATGTATATATATATATATATATATATATATATATATATATATATATATATAGTTATATATACTCATACACACCTACATCTACTTGTTGCAATAGATTCTTTGTACTGTTAACTGACTGTGATGGTCAGTGTGTTTGTGAATACATCAAAGATATGTATCTGTGGGATAGCTTAGTGGGAAACTGTTTATGTTATGGTATTATGGGTCCTTGCTTTGATCTTAGCAAAAGCTGTGTATTTCTCTTGCTAGGCAGAAAAAGTGCTATTGCATACAGTGTGATTTAAGTCCCTTGGTTTTAACTAGGGTGTGTCATTGGAGGCTAAAGCACTACATCTATGATTACTGATTAGTACTACTTGAAACTCTGGGCCTGTACAGCAAAGTATGGTGTATGTCCACATTGCTTGCATTCACTGTTTTGTGTGGTCCCTGTATTCATCACAGATTACATTTCTCAAGATTAAGGTTGTGTAAGTACTGACACACAGTACAATATAGTACACAGTGAAAGCTTATCTGGGTTGTCATACCTTTGTGTCCTATAATTATGTCTGATGTGTGTGTGGGTATGTCTGTAACATGTCCTTTGACATATGTGTGGTAAAACATATAACTGCATATCTAGCAACATTCATAGTGTATTACAGCAGTATGCGACCTATTTTCCCAATTGTACACATATTTTGGACACAGGTTTGCCATTAACAAGTTGTGTGGTATAATAGTAATACATCACTCATTGTGATGGATGATATATTTCTTTACACATCAGTTTGATGTATATCTGCTGTGGCTAGGTGGTGCATCGTGTTGCATACAGTGTGCCAGGTACTCTTGTATAGTCTTATATAGTGATTTTATTTTGTTGCTGTGCAGAACATGGTTCATTAGATTGAGAGTGAGCCAGGCACTTCCAAGCAGTTGTGGGGTGAGCAGTGATAAGTGGCAGTTAAAGTGTTTCACTCTCGGTTAGCTAATAGGTTGCTATATATGGCAGTTCAGTGATATCTGTACTGTATAATGTTAAATGTGCCATATGACTTGCTCAGATATATTTTCATGTTTATGTCTTCCAGGGATCATGGCACATCGCAGGAACCCCAGTTACAGTAGTGCTGAAGATGACTTAATTACTACCAGTATGATTCAGCACTACAGTCTCATGTTCTCACAAACCAGCCAGGACCAGCAAGGTAAATGAAGTAGGCCTGCATAACTGGACATATGAGCAGGTACACCACCACTGCAGTGATCTTCTCAGACATGTCCATCAGCGTGCTGCTGATGTGCAGAGACAACAACTTGCAACGGGAGGTGGTGTTAATATCCATCCCCCCCTCACCAGAGTGGAGGAGCTGCTCCTGAGCCTGGTGGCACCTGCCCAACAACAACAGCAGCAGACATACACCATGATGGAGGTTGGAGCCACCCAGCAAGCACACATGGAGCATGCAGGTAACATGGCATATCTGTAGACTACTGTTATCTGTATTGGTAGATCCTGCATATGTGATATGTGGAGTGTGTCATTAAAAGATGTGGAGCCTGTTGTGCAGTACTGATCATTTGGAACATAATCTGTAGCCCTGTGAATGTAAACTGTTGTTGTACTGTAAGATTGCAAACACACAGCAGCAATGCCACAGTTGTGGCCACTGACAAACTGTCTCATCTCTATGTAGGTCCCTCTGGGGTGACATCAAGGCAGCAGACAGAAGCTGGTGAGTGTGTTCTACATTTATTATTGTACATAAAAAGTGCATGTCATAGTTAAGGTGTAGGCCATATACACATGCAACACACCTACCCATAATGCATGCTGTGCATGTTTGGTGTAAGACCACTCACATCTCACTAATGTGATTAGCTGCCTCAAACACATGCAATACCCAGACCATCTCAAACAAATGTGGCTAGACTGTAGTGACCATTGGATAGGCACAGTTGATACTCAACATGCACATAACGTACACATCTATGTCATACACAGAGCATTTTAACATGCTACACATGAAGGATTCTCAAACCACTCCAGTATCCAAAATCTCATCCACACATTGCACATAATATACCCGAGGGGTAGAGGCCTATCATGGGACATTTATACACTCTGCAACACACTACACATTCATGTCAGGGAATGCTCCTTATTGGCCTCCTTACAAACTCATGTATGTAGCCAAAGTAGTGCAGTTCTGGTACAGCATGAGTAGTGCTGGTTTGGGAAACATTTGTAGTGTTGAGTGACCACATGATGCTTCATGATGATGGCCTATGGTACCGTACCCCATCCAGTTATTGTAACCACAGCACTACACATAGCTTTCATTGCAATACACCTTGCTGTTGCATGTGTGCACACATATGCACCTCTAAAAAATATGCATACCAATCACCATTTGCATAACTGACATATATATGTCTTGTGATGCTATTGAGTGGCTAGGTCATATGACACACATTGGGTATGTGTAGTGTTTAAATATGCAGTTGTGTTTTAGCATGCCATGTCATGGATGACATTGGCATGTCCACAATATGATCTGCACTCACCATAAGTACCGCATTGGGTATGTGGCCGAATGGTATTCCATCAATTATCCATGCACCACTGATGATGTTGTGTGAATACTAATCATGCATGTGCTAAAATGTGTCTACAATTATTTGCTAAAGACAAAGAGGCTGTAATCAGTATTGGATACCTATCTGACACACAGATACACATCCAACCATGGTATGTACACCTGTTTGTTATGGTGCACAGTGCATTACAGAGTTTTGAATACTTGCACAGCAATGTTGTGTCCATGTATGCATTGTGTTCCAGGGGGAGGCCCATCACCTAATAACAAAACACATGCATCAAAGCCATGTATACTGTTAGTAACAAGGACTGTCTACACTTGCAAAGCATGCTGTTGAGCAACACATGTCCTGGTTCAGTACAGCAGGGAACCTGATGTCACTGAGACAGACAGTGATCATGAGGATAGGTGTATTGAGGCACAGGCAGGTTTGTCGGGGTCTGTTGTTGGGCCACCAATTGACAGTACACAAGTCTCCACCCCATCCATGCACACAGTCATACTGCATATACATCCATCATCACCATTGCCCTTAGCTGAGGGACAGTGTACGGTTAGCACTGGCCAGGACAGTGTGGTATCTATGGCACATGTATCAGGACACAGCAGCCATAGCCAGATGTCTGGAATGGTACCACATAGGCAGATGTCCAGGGGTTCTCGTCAGAGCACTGCTGGTCATCATGCCACTGACAGATGTGCCACACCTCTTTCTACCACACGCATGTTCCAGGCTGTCATGGAGGCCCAGACACAAATAGAGCGGTACACCAGACAGGGACTAAGGGTACAGAGGGCTCATAACACCTCTGTAAATGACAGTATCCGTGACCTAGCAGGTGCTATACGTAATTACACTGAGGTCATTGATAGACGTTGGGGTGAGACATTGGATGTCCTCCACAATGAAACTATTAAAATACACCACTGGAACAGTTGTGAGAATCCAAAAAAGGTTGAAATCACTGGACAGACAGGTCAATGACCATTCAAGAAACACCAGGCTGAAACGAAAAGCTAAAATAGAACCACAGATTTATTAAATATTCCTTGAAGCGCTTTTCATCTGCTTCTTAAGCAGACTTCTTCAGAATACAGTTAAAAGTCCAACCTCCTTCTTTTAAAACCCAAAAATAATCCACAACTGTGTGGTTAATTGTTAAATTAAAAATCTTAAAGGCAAAATGCTTTGAATTCAAAGAAATCAATCAGCCTTAAAATATTAAATGCACATATGCTGAACTGAAAATTAACATATTATTAGTAACAAGTTAACTAACTGAAATTGCATATGGACATAAAACAAACTAGAATAAGTGAAAATATGAATACAAAACTATGTTGTATATTAAAGTACATATTAACTGAACCAAAACGTATGGGAGACAAAAGACAGACCCTATAGTGAAAACATACACAGGTCCCGACTAGTATGTTGAATACAGCAAATTTTATACTAGGTGTACAAAAAATGTGTCCTCCACAATGTCATGTCCATGTGTCAGGAAAGTGCGGGACAGTTGAGACATTGACGTGGACGTATGCCAGCAACATCAGCAGCTGGAGGTCACCGTGGATGTCCAGCAAGTCACAGACACTCCCGTAGTGCCAGTACCAGCACCAGCAATGTTGGGAGGCTGTCTATAGACCATCCTAGAAGACCACGTGCACGTGGCTCTGGCCAGTCCCAGCAGGGACCTGGATCCAGTGGACATATGTCAACCTCTTTGGATAGTACCCAATCTGGATTAGTACCTGATACTGTCTGTAGCACCCCTGCCAGGCGCAGGTTCCGTATCCATGGCCAGAGACAGTGATCTGTAAAGCCTACCAGGTACAGTCTGTAGCTGTCTCACAAATCCCCGTTTATGGCAGCCACATGGTGGAACTGTGTGCATGCAGACACACACACATAAACCAGAAACCTAGGGCAAACACATACCCGCACCCATTACATCAACATTGGCCCATAACAGTACTCATGGCCCTCACACACACACTCACACACACATGTCGATTGTATGGCTCAGTGTAGGCCTCTGGCAAACCAACAACACACCCTGTGCATATGATAAAACCTGTGCCACCTCCTGTCATCTGTAACATTGATGCAGGAACAGGCTAACATAGTGCTGATGCACAGGGTGACTTTAATAAAGTATAGCAATGGTTGAATGTGTAGCATGTTGTCAGCAGTAAAGTGTAGCTGAGCAGGCATGATGCATTAAAGCTGTAATTAGCAATGTTGTATTGTTTCCACCAGTGTTTATTCCAATTGTGTTTTGTTTGCCCATGTGCCACTTGGTTTATGTGTGTAGTTGTGTGAGCATGTGTTATACAGTGGACAGTAAGTGTGGGGTGTGTGCAGCACAGGTTTGCAGGTATACATTTGTGAACATGGTGGAGGTGCACTGTCTGCATGTACGTGCATATTGGAAACATGGGCAGGGTGATATGCCCTGTATTGGCCAGTGTTAGCACTCCGTACTTTCTATTGGTGGCCAGTATGCATTGTACTACACACATTTTGGAACTTGAGTACACGTGTGTGTATGACACGGGTTGACACTGTGCTGTGGTTGATGCTGTTGTTGCTATCTGTCATTGGTTTGCATTACTAAGGTTAACACTGTCCCAGCTGCATAATCCTTTATTAATGCACACTGTTCACCTGCAGGGTTGCATGGACCGTGCTATCACAAACACAAACGAGCACAAAGATTAAAGACAAATAAGATCCAGCAAACGGGCAACCTTGAGTCCAGCAAACCAAAACGAAAAACTCCTTTTCCTTAATGCAAATTTTATTTGATTCAATAAACAAGCGTTTTCACCGCAATTAGTATCGCAGCTTCATCAGAGGCAAACAGGACAGTTAAAAAAAATGCCAGTTTTTAAATAAAACAACAGGAAATGACACAAAGAATTCGTCATGTCCTGATGTCAATCTTCATTTCAGCACAATCAGACTTCAAAAAAGACAGCGATCAAATAAATAAAAAACAATCCTATTCTAATTGTTTTTTACTACATGTATATGTGTTATATAAACTTAAACACACAAAACTCAAGTATAAAAGACTTTTTGTATAAAACAAACACAATGTACAAACACAAGAAATTCTCACTTATACAGTAAAAGTGCATTAGTCTCATGGACCCCTGCCATAAACTAAATATATAATAGAAGGTGTGAAGTTGTGCCAAAAAGAGTTACATACCAAGAAGGGATAACCTCTCTGGTCAGTATCATTAGGAAAATACAATCCCTCAATAAATATACAAGGCAAGCTTCAAAATACAAAATGGCAAGGATTCCAAAGACAATACTAAAGCATTCTTCAGTGGTGTTCATAATCTACAGGGGAAATCTCAGATTGGGTCACAGTTAATGTAAATGGTCACAAAGTACACTTATCTGACTGACATTACCAATTCCTTGTCAGACAGTTTGTATGCCGATTTCACCACACTGTCATTACACAAGGGCCACATTTCCAGACCTGAAGAATGTAAAACCTGATGATTCACAGACACTCTAGTTAAAACATCTCTTTAACAAAGTACACACTACAGTGGCAATGGTACTGGACAGTGTCCCTGTCTGTGTCATACACAAGCTGACATATGAAGTCACCACTCACCTAAATGCTCTGTCCAGATGCAGCCTCTATACAGGTTATGTACTTGTGGAATGAGACATGGTAATAGTGTTCACAGTCCACAAGGGTTGAGCTACGTCTTCTTCTTCTTCTCCTTTCGGATGCTCCCATTAGGGGTTGCCACAGTACATCATTTCTTCCTGCCCTCTGCATCTTGCGCTATCACACCATCCACCTGCATGTCCTCTCTCACCACAGCCATAAACCTCATCTTAGGCATTCCTCTTTTCCTGTTACCTGGCGGCTTCATCCTTAGCATCTATTTCACAATATACTCTGCATCCCTCCTCAGCACATGTACAAACCAACTTAATCCTGCCTATCTGGCATGGTCTACTAACCTTCAAACCTGGCCTGACCCTCTAATATACTTATTCTTAAACCTGTCCTCCCTCGTCACATCCAGTGCAAATGTTAACATAAATTGATTAAGGGTAGAACTACAGCAGGTCCTGGAAACTCTCACCCTATAAGCCAGACCAATGTTATCTGGAAGGCTATGGAGCACAGCATTATGGAACTCATTAACAGAGACATTATGAACCTACAAACACTGCACCATACCCACTTGGGTTCTTTAAAGGCCAGATCATGGCTCCTACACCTAGTAGACTTCAAGCCAGTCAACAAGGCTATAGGTGAGGGAGGGGAGGTCAACACAGCCAAACTATAGCTCACCAGCAATTCATAACCATCCCACATACTGGTATTATACATAACCTCAACAGACTGACCATAAACGATTGTTAGATGAAGGCTTGACAACTGATGCACAGATGTAGGACACACAGTAACATTTGCAGCCTCCATGTACTATTCTATGCCAGTAACAAGTGGTATTCACCTGCACTCAGTCCTGGGACCACTCCTGTTTGGCATATAGCTTTCTTAGGTACAAGCAAACACAGTAGGGATATGTCTGCCCACGTTTGATGAAAATGCATACTGTAGGCTATACTTTATTCTCCAGATGACACACACATCCTCCAAAAGGGTATCATACAGACAGATACCTGGTGTCAAACTCATGCTGTAAAGCTATAAGCCAAAGAAAGTATAGTTATCCACTTTTAGAAAACAAAGTATCCCCAGAGTACCACATAGGTAGTAGCCCCCAAAATGTGGAACAGGTACTAATGTATACATAAAGCCATGTGTTAAGTCATCTCTCCTTTGATAATCACATTACCAAAGTGTTTTGGAAATCCCTCTGTGGAGCACACAAGCAATAAAGGGTTTCAATGCAGATCCACAGGGTTGTTGCACACCTATAATGATTAGTCATCTTTGCCAGACTTTGCTTGTTTGGAACAGGTTTCAAATATACCTCAAGCATAAACCCTCACTCACACTCTTCAATAGAAACCATGATGAGTGGATGTGAAAAGAAAGACGTAGCCCAGGGATCACTGCAGTGGCAGAGCTTGTCACAAGCATACAGAAGTGACCTAAGGTCTGGAAAGCGCCAGCCCGCTCTGGCAAAGATAATAGATGCGTTCATGGAGAAAGCAGAGTACCCACCTATGAAATACTTGAGGTCACATGTATGTATATGGATTTGCCCCACAGCTACCTTACATGTGTAATGCACATACAGTTGTCATTGTGATATGTTATACACTACAAAAATCAAAACCCACTCCACATTGGCCAACAGTGTCACACACCTGGAGCACACAGTCAGCAAGTGCGAGATTCAAACTCTTTCTTAACTACATTATAATACTACAACAGTATGCATTTACATGATGCACTATACACATTACTAAGATTTCACCTTTCCACAGGTATATTTGTAGGATGGTGACATTATCAGACTTGACAAAGATGAGTATACCACTTTTAAGGGGTGTGAGTAGTCTCCAAAAAGGATGCTTTTGCCCAGGGAGACACACACAGTTGGCAAGTGCAGGATTCAAATCCCTACCTAACTACATTAGAATACTACAACAGTATGCATTTACATGACACGCTATACATATTACTGGGAATTCACCTTTCCACAGGTATATTTTTAGGATGGTGACATCATGAGACTTGACAAAGATGAGTATACCACTTTTAAGGGGTGTGAGTAGTCTCCAAAAAGGTTGCTCCTTCCCAGGGGAAACACACAGTTGGCGAATGCAGGATTCAAACCTTTACCTAACTACATTATGATATTACAGCAGTGTACATTTGCAGAATGTGCTATTCACATTACTGAAATGCTACCTTTCCACAGGTATATTTGTAGGATGGTGACATCATGAGCTTTGACAAAGCTGAGTATACCACTTTTAAGGGGTGTGAGTAGTCTCCAAAAAGGTTGCTCCTTCCCAGGGAGACACACACACACAATTAGCAAGTGCAGGATTCAAGTCCCTACCTAACTATAGCAATATGCATTTACACGACGTGCTATACACATTAATGGGATTGCAATTTTCCACAGGTATATTTGTAGGATGGTGACATCATGAGACTTGACAAAGATGAGTATACCACTTTTAAGGTGTTTGAGTAGTCGCCAAAAAAGTTGCTTTTTCTCAGACAGACATTAGTAAGTGCAGGATTCAAACCCCTACCTAATTACATGATGATACTACAATAGAATGCATTTGCATGATGTGCTATATACATTACAAGAATTTTACCTTTCCACAGGTATATTTGTAGGATGGTGACATCATCAGACTTGACAAAGATGAGTATACCACTTTTAAGGTGTTTGAGTAGTCTCCAAAAAGGCTGCTCCTCCCAGGGAGAGACACACACATTTGGCAAATGCAAGATTCAAACCCCTACCTAGCTACATTACAATACTACAGCCATACACATTTACACGATGCATTATACACATTACTCAGATTTCTTCTTTCCACAGGTATATTTGTAGGATGGTGACATCATGAGATGACAAAGATGAGTATACCACTTTTAAGGGGTGTGAGTAGTCTCCAAAAAGGTTGCTCTCTCTCCAGGGAGACACAGACACACACACACACACACACACACACACACACACACACACACACACACACACACACACACACACACACACACACACACACACACACAGTTGGCAAGTGCGGTGTTCTTAATCCAAACTAAGTACGTCTTTACACTTCAGCAAGCAATATTGAGTTACAGGGTGCAATACAGACATTACTTGCTGACAGTTTGCACAACGATTTGTTTCACATTTGCTAACCTCAGCAGGCTTATCATACTAGGTGTATTGTGAGTGTATTGTATGCATAGGCCATGACCATATCATATATGGGTTGATGCACCACATGCTGGCACACACAGGGTCAAACCTTGAATAACAGCTTACCTTCATCTACATGATACTGCAATATAACAGAAAGATGATAAACTTCAACAATTGGCTGAGCTTCTGGTGTCATTCAAAGGGGATCCAGTCTCTGTCTGCCTGTGATGATATGATAGACAAGCCTTGTTGCTTCACTACAGATGGTTTGCACCCTATGCTTCTGAATACTGGCCAAGGCTCTTGCTGTCCCCATATTACCTTTATTAGGCAAGGCTCAAAGGTTCATAGGTTCATAGGTAGGTACTAGGCTATCAGCCCTGGGGCCTATACAAGCCCAGCCAAAAGGGTACCCTGGTTTTTGCCACCCAAGAAATTTATTTTCCTGTGCCACTGTTGAGCAGAGACACAGAAGTGATCCCCAGGGTGAATTTCCAATTTCCCATCCAATCATCAAGATTTTTCTTGAAGAGTGCTAATGAGGAGCTTTGTTTGATATAGATAGGTAGTTTATTCTGGAGTGTGTGAAGTGTGTGAAGTCTCTGGGACAGGAATCTATCCCTCTGGCATGTTCTGTTTATTGTGGTGACAAGGTTTAGGTCCCTAGAGCGTGTAGGTTCATAGGTTCATAGGTAGGTACTAGGCTATCTGCCCAAGGGCATTTATAAGCCTAGCCAGAATGTGTTGGCTTTCACCTCCCTTTTAAATTAGTTTCCTGGACCTCTGTCTAACAGGGCCACTGAAGTGATCCCAGGGATAAATTTACAATTTCCCATCCACTCGTCAAGATTCCTCCTGAAGAGAGTCTGCGGGGGGCTCTGCCTAACATCAACTGGGATTCAATTCTAGAGTGAGGGAAGTCTCTGGAACAGGAATCTATCCCTCCAGCATGTCCTGTTTATTGCTTTACTGAGGTTTAATTCACTGGATCATGTGGCTCTAACAGATTTGTTTTTCTTGAGGTGGAGCATGTCCATTAATTCCGGGTTGGACACGGCCTTATACGTCGGGCATAGATCACCTCTGAGCAGGCAGTAAGCAACCAAGTAGAGCTGGAGTTTCTTTAGTCGAGCTGCATAGGCATCTCTTTGAGGCCCATGATCCTCTTGGTGAGGTACTTCTGTGGTCTTACCAGCTGTTGTATGTGCCAATTAAGGTACATACCAAATGGGGCATTGTACTCTATTATGGGCCTAATGAGTGATGAGTAGAGGGGCACAATGACCTCTCTTGATCTAGAGGTGAACCCTTTCATGATTAGGTGGGCTACATAGAAGGAATATCTAACCACTTTGGCAATGTGATTATCAAAGGAGAGGTTGCTATCTACCTGGGTCCCCAGGTCCCTAATTACATTTTCCGTACCTAGTGGATTACCACCTATGTGGTAATTCATGGGCACTTTGTTTTTTCCAAAGGGGATGACTATGCATTTGTTGGCATTCAGCTTGAGGCCATGGTTTTGACACCAGGTACCTGTCTCTGTAAGACCCTTCTGGAGGATGTCTATGTCAGCTGGAGAGTCGATTATGGCCCCCAGTTTGCAGTCATCTGTGAACTTGGTCAGCCATAGTCCTCCCATGCTTGCCTGTACCTTAGAGAAGTATATACTGAACAGGAGGGGTCCCAGGACCAAGACCTGTGGGATGCCACTTGTGGCTGGTTTAGAGTTGGACATGGCACCCACAACTCTGACCATGTGTGTTCTATCCGTGATCCAGTTGGCCACCCATCTCATGATATAGAGGTTAATGTGCAAGCTGGTAAGCTTGTCTATGATGCCAGAGTGGGAAATGGTGTCGAAGGCCTTAGTGAGGTCCAGGTAGGCAGTGTGGACTACCTTCCCTTCATCTATGGCCTTGGTAACTGTTTCAAAGAAATCAACTAGGTTTAGGAGGCAGGATCTGCCTTTAACAAAGCCAAATTGGGCAGGGTCCAGTGTCTGGAGGTTTCCAATGTCTCTGTTTATGAGTTCCATGATAATTCGCTCCATAGCTTTGCAGACCAGGCTGGTCAGGCTTATAGGCGATAGTTCCCAGGTTCTGTTGTGGCACCGTCTTTGTGGAGTGGGATGACTGTTGCTGTACGCCATTCTTTGGGTACATAGCCTGTGGTAAGGCTGAGTCTGAACAGTGAATTTAGGTGAGGGTTTAGTTCCTTTTGGAGCTCATGTAAGATGCAGCCTGGGACACCATCAGGTCCTATTGATGATGTGTTCTTACCTTTGGATAGGGCTGTTTTTACCTGCATGTCTGTGATGTCTGGGGCTCTGCATTCTTCTGGGATGGACACAGGCCCTTTTGGGGGTGGGGGGGGTGAAGTTTGCACTAAACTTGTCCGCCAGGATGTTGGCAATGTCAGTTGGTTCAGTGTATTTTTTGCCATTTTGCAGTAGCTCAAAGCATATCTGAGAGTTGCCACCTAAATGTTTGATATAGCTAAAGAAGGCTTTGTGGTTATCTTTAGATTCCTTGGCAATTTTTCTTTAGAAACTGGCCTTGGATGATTTTATGAGCGATCGTAGTTTCTTGCTAATAATGATCAGTGATGCCTTTCCTTTTTGGGATTTTGCTCTATCATGTAGTAGTTTCCTCTTTCTGTTGTATAGCTTATTTATGGCCAAGGACCACCAGACTGGTTTCCTCTTTTTGGAGGAGTGAGTCTTGGTTTTGCTTGGGATGGCTCTATCCATGCATCCCTGTAGATGCTCATATAATGCACTTGTAAAGGATTCTGGGGGATTGGGTAGCATTATCCTGTAGCAAGGGGGCTTTGAAACTTTCCACTTTGGTCTTGAGAAGTGTGAAGTTTACTTTTGAAAAGTTTTTCACAGTGGTTTCCTCGACTGGGGGTGGGGTCGGGATGTGGATGTCCAGTGTGATTACTTTATGATCTGATCTTACCAGCGAGGGGTTTACCTCTGGTGTGGAACACTGATCCCCATGTTGGTGATGATCAGGCCAGTATGTTGTCACCTCTAGTGGGCATGGTGACCAGCTGTTCCAGGGCGTTTGAGTTTATAAACTCTAGGAAGCATTGGGCAAAGGAGTTTGTACTTGTATTAGCTGAAATCTCCTAATATCATGGTGTTTGGTAGGACCTTTATATTTTCCAGTGTTCTCAGGAATGCTGAGTTAGGGTCCTGAGACCAGGTAGGTGATCTGTAGCAGGCTATGATCTGATAAGTAGCTTTGCCCACTGTTAGTTGCACTTGGATGGTCTCCAAGGCCTCGTGCTGGTCTCCAAGGCCTCGTGCTGTGCCACTAACCTAGAGGTGTGGGTATCCTTTATGAAAATGGATACACCCCCTCCTTTTGTATTTCGGTCCGGGTTTTAGGGCTGAAGCTCAGAGAGATAGTGATTTCTTTAAGTGGAGCATGTCCAACAGCTCCGTGTTTGACATAGCTTTGTATGTTAGGCAGAGATCACCTCTGAGTAGCCGATTTGCGACAGAGTAAAGCTGGAGTGTTTTGAGACGGTCTGTGTAGGGCATGTATTTGAGGCCACTAATCCTCTTTGTGAAGTATTTCTGTGGGGTTTCCAGTTGTTGTAGATGTCTTGTGAGGTACATACCAAAAGGGGTGTTGTACTCTATAATGGATCTAATGAGTGATGAGTAGAGGGGAACAATGACCTCTTTTTTTCTGCATGAGAAACCTTTTGTGATGAGGTGTGCCACATAGAAGGATTTCCTGACTACTGTGGTGATGTGATTATCAAAGGAGAGTCTACTGACCACCTGTGTCCCAAGGTCTCTTATCACACTTTCAGTGTTAAGAATACTACCGCCTATGTTGTAGTTCATGGGTACAGAGTTTTTACCAAAGGGGATGACAATGCACGTTTTGGCATTGAGCTTGAGGCCATGGCTTTGACACCAGGCATCTGTCTCAGTGAGGCCCTTTTGTAGGATGTCCACATCGTTAGTAGTTTTGATTATGGCTCCTAGTTTGCAGTCATCTAGGAACTTCATTAGCTAAAGACCTTCTGTGTTAGCCTGTATTTCAGGGAAGTAGATACCAAACAGGACAGGAAACAGGACTGAACCCTGTGGTACTCCACTTGTCACTGGTCTTAAGTCAGACTTGGAGTCTGCTACTTTCACAGTGTGAGTTCTGTCAGTGAGCCAGTTGGCAACCCATCTTGTGACATAGGGATTTATACCTAGTTTAGTGAGTTTATCTATAATTCCAGAGTGGGGGATGGTGTTGAAAACCTTGGCAAGATCTAGATAGGCTGTGTGAACCACCTTACCCTTGTCTACAGCTTTGGTGACTGCTTCGAAGAAGTCTATCAGGTTTAGGAGACATGATCTGCCTTTTACAAACCCAAAATGGTTGTGGTCCACAGTTTGGAGATTACCAATGTCTTTGTTTATAAGTTCCATGATGATACGTTCCATGGCCTTGCAGACCAGGCTCATCGGGCTAATGGGGCGCTAGTTCCCATGGTCCGTGCTGGCTCCCCCCTTGTGTAGTGGGATAACCGTCTCTGTGTGCCATTCAGCAGGCACAAAGCCTGAGGTGAGGCTATGACTAAACATGGTACTTATGTGTGGTGCCAGTTCGTTCTATATTTTGTGTAGAACGCAGCCTGGGATGTTATCTGGTCCCATGGATGCTGTGTTCCTGGCTTTGGAGAGTGGTTTTTACCTGTGCAGCCATGATTACAGCAAATTTGCATTCTTCTGGTATAGAGATGGGCTCTTTCATGGGTGAGAGGGGGGTAAAGTTAGCACTGATCCTATCAGCCAGGATGTTGACAATATCAGTTGGGTATGTATATTTAGTGCCATTGTGCTGTAACTCAGAGCAGATCTAAGTGTTGCCATTGTGATTCTTGACATAGCTATAGAATGCTTTGTGGTTGTCTTTAGAATCAATGGCGATTTTGTTTTCATAACTAGCTTTGGAGGATTTTATCAGGGATTGCAGCTTCTTACTGAGGCTGACCAGGGAACTCCTCCACTCATGGGTTTTACCCTCTTTTGCAACAGTTTCTTCCTTCTGTTGTGCAGTTTGTTTATGGCAGGGGACCACCAGATTGGCTTCCTTTTCTTGGAGGATAGCATCTTGATTCTGTTTGGGATAGCACAATCCATGTACTCATGTAAGTGCTTATAAAGTGCAATTGTGTAGGATTCAGTAGTCGTAACTGTATTGTCCATCTGCATGGGTGTCCTGAAATTCACCACTTCTGTCTTAAGAATTATGAAGTTGTCTTTGGAGATATTTTTTAACATGGTTTCCTTAATGGGGGTGGGGGCAGAATGTGGATTTGTAGGTAATTAGGTCAGATCGGACCAATGAGGCGTTGACTTCAGGTGTGGAACACCGGTCACTCAGGACAAACCAAACCCCGTAACCAACACAAATAACCACAAAGTGAGCTAAATGTTACTCATTGCCAGAAGTCTCAGCTTCCAGATGCACACACTCGAGGCTCTTCTCAGTATGGAGAATATTGATATCTGTGCAGTAAAAGAAACCTAGTTCAAAGCTCCAGAGTGCACACCAGCACTACCAGAATACTACTCATTCCATACCTTCCAGCATCAGAACCTGGATCATAGCACATAGGTTGGGGATGTATCCATATTCATCAAGGATACCTACACCCCTCTCTACATGCTCTCTACAGGATATGTACCCATAGAATGTTGCACAGCAATGTTCTTCCCACTCCACAGGGGTGGGGCCACAAAAGAACCTTGGCATTCATGCTCTATAAACCTGATGAGTCTGATCTGCAAGGCAATGGAGGCAATCATAATGGAAGTCGACAATAAAGACAATGGGAACCTTCACACTGTTGAGCACACCCAGTTTGGCTACGTCAAATGCAGATCACGCCTCCTGAACTGGGTGGATTTCTTTGAGACAGTTACCCAGGCTACAGATGATTGAAATGAGCTCCACACAGCCTACCTATACCTTGCTAAGGCCCTTGACACCATTCCCCAGTCAGGTATCACAGATGAACTCACCAACCTGGGCATGAATCCATACATCACAAGATGGATTGCAAACTGACTCATGGATAGATCCCACAAATTAAGAGTTGCTGGCTACATGTCAGACTCTACACCAGTAACAACTGGTGTCCCCCAGGGTTCAGTCCTGGGGTCTCTCTTGTTTGGTATAGACTTCTCAAAAGTACATGCTAACACAGGAGGGTTGTGGTTGACTAAGTTTGCTGGGAACTGTAAAGTGTTTGCCATAATAGATTCCCCGGATGACACAAATATTCTCCAGAAGGGACTCTATGAGACAGATGTGTGGTGTCAGAATCATGGCCTCAAGCTCAATGTGGAAGAATGCATAGTAATCCCCTTTGGTGAAAGCAAAGTACCCACAAACTACCACATAGGTGTTACCCCCTTAAAACTGATAAGGTAATAAGGGATCTGGGGACACAAGTAGATAGTCATCTTTCCTTTGACAACCATGTTGCCAAAGTGATTGGGAAATCCTATGTGGCCCACCTAATCAACAAAGGGTTTGCATCAGAATCAAAAGAAGTAGTGGTGGCCCTCTACTCTTAAGTGATCAGACCCATCATTGAGTACAATGCACCATTTTGAATTTACTCAACTAAGCATATCCAGCAGCTGTAGAGACCACCTCTTACCAAGAGGATTACTGGCCTCAAACAGTTGTGTTATGCAACACAACTGGGAAAACTAAATCTGTTCTCTGTTGCATACCACCTACTCAGAGGCACACTCTGCCTAACATACAGAGCCATGTCCAACACATAACTGTTGAACATGCTCCATCTACGGATAACAAAATTGAGTTGCACTACACACTCCAGGGATATGAACCTCATCACAACAATGAATACAACATGCTGTTGGGATAGAGTACCATCCCAGACACTTGCCTTACTGTGGAACAGAGTCCCAATGTACATCAGACAGAGCCCCTCACTGACACTCTTCAATAGGAACCTTGATGAGTGGATGGGAAACAGACAATTCACGCCAGGCATCACATCAGCAGCCCCACTAGAAAGGGGCTTAGGGTACTAACTATTAAAACTAGGGCTTGGGAGACTACCCAATGGGGTGGTGAAAGCTGCACAACTTGCCTAGGCTAATATATGCCTTCATGAAGATAGTCTACTACATATCTATGAACCTATGTGACAGGTACATGTCTACAGATAGTAGATGTTACTTCATTATACAGTCATATTGTACAGCAGGCACATGGACCACATACACTGTAATGCTTACAAATACTGGTGGCTATGTACAGTGGGTGAGATGTGCACCTCATGTCTTTTGTGCCATTGGGATGTGTGCTGTGCGGGACAGTCCTGGATAGCTCCCTGTCATGGTCACCCTCTTACACACATTGCTGCCCATCTATCTTTGGCTTATTATACTGTGTTCCCCCTACATATACATATATATATATATATATATATATATATATATATATATATATATATATATATATATATATAGAGGTACATAGGTAGGTAATATGCTATCTGCCTGAAGGCATATATTAGTATGGTCAGAGCGTGCAGCTATCACCACACATGGGGTTAGTTCCCTAGGCCTCTGTGTAGTAGAGCTGATGAAGTGATCCATGGTGTGACAGTTCAATTTCACATACACTCATCAAGGATCCTCTTGAAGAGTGTCAGTTAGGGGCTCGGCTTAATGTAGGTTGGGAGCCTGTTCCAAAGCAAGGGAAGTCTGTGAGTTAGTAATATATCCCTCCAACATGTTCTATTTATTGTTGTGATGATGATATCCCTAGAGCATGTGGCACAGCGAGCTTGGGTTTACTTCAGATAGCGCATGTACATCAGTTCTGCATTGGACGTGGGCATGTCTGTTGGGAAGAGATCGCCTGAGTAGACAGTATGCAACAGAGTACAGATTGAGTTAAATTCAGTATTGTTGCATGGGGCAACTGTTTGAGGCCAGTAATCCTCTTGTTGAAGTACTTCAGTGGTCTTTCCAGCTGCTGAAGGTGCCTAGTCAGATTCATCGCAAGTGTGTCATGGTACTCTCTGATGGGTCTGATGACTGATGAGTAGAGGGAACCTCCTTTGACCTACATGCAAAGACCTTGGCAATTTGTGGGAACAGATAGCATGATTTTCTAACCACTTTGTGAATGTGTTTCTGCAAGTAGAGATGACTATCCACATGTGTCCATAAATCCCTTATTATTACATCCATATTTAGGGTGTTGGCACCTATGTGGTATTTGTATGACTGTAGCTCGAGGCGATAATTTTTATACCACATCTGTCTGACTGAGACCCTTTTTAAGGATGTCTCTGTTGTCCCAAACATCGATTACGACAACCTTTTTGCAGTCATCCAGAAACTTTGCTAAACATAGCCCTCGCGTGTTTGACTGCATTTCTGAAAAGTATACACCAGACAGGAGGGGTCCCAGGACTGAGCCATGGGGTCAGCAGCTGTTATCAGCTTGAACAGGAGACCACAGTTATTACCTTGTGGGATCTATCTGTGCCCCTGTTGGCAATTCATCAGATGACATACGTGTTTATGCACAGATTGTTGATTTTGTGGATACAACATGCATGTAGAATGTTGGAGAAGGGCTTTTCAAGGTCTATGTAGGCCATGTGGAGCTCATTTCATTGATGTATGTCCTGGGTGACTGCCTTGAAAATTGTCTAGAAGGTTTAGGAACCATGATCTGCCCCTGACCAAACCAAAATGGGTAGGGTTGGGTGTTTGTAGGCTCCCAATAGCTCTGTTTATGAGTTCCATAATGATGGACTCCATGGTCTTGCAGATTAGGCTTATTAGGCTTATAAGACTATAGTTCCCATGGTCTGTTGTGCACCAACACTTGTGGAGTATACCAAAAGTTGCTGTAACCCATTCAACAGTTTCATATCCTGTACAGAGGGTTAGTCTCAACAGACTGTTCAGGTGCAGGGTCTGTTTGTTTTGGAGTTCACATATGACACAGCCAGGGAAACCATGTCATCCCATAGATGACATGATTTTAGGTTTGGATAGAGCTGTTTAACCATTGTATATGTGATTTCTGGGTTTTCACAATCTCCAGGTATGGTAATGGGCCCTTTTGTCAGTGAGAGGGGGGTAAATATGTATGAACCTGTATGACAAGAAGTTGGCAATGTCAGTCATGTACATGTATTCATTTACACTTTGCACTGACTCAGAACATATATGAGTTGACATTGATATTTATGACATAGCGAAAGAAAGCTTCATGGTTCTCTATGGACTCTTTGGCAATATTTTTGCCAGAACATGGCTTGGATAATGTTTATTGATGATACTGATTGGAGATTTATTGATCTTCTTTGCATTTGCACTTTCTTTGAACAACTTAAGTACTTGTATTACATAGTTTGATTATGACAGGGGTCCAATATATTATATGGGTCTGTTTTCATATCACTGTGTGTGCAAGGCAGGATTGGTGAATAGTGACAAGTGTCTGGAGTAAGAACTGCAACTGCCAGATATGTGTGGCCCACTGCTGTACTCAGACATGGCCTAAGTGTGTGAGCATGCCCAGTATGACCTTTCAGTATGTTGTTGACTGACATTTGCTTCGTTTGTTTAAGTGTGTGAGCATGCCCAGTATGACCTTTCAGTATGTTGTTGACTGACATTTGCTTCGTTTGTGTGAGCATGCCCAGTATGACCTTTCAGTATGTTGTTGACTGATTTTTGCTTCGGTTGTTTAAGTGTGTGAGCATGCCCAGTATGACCTTTCAGTATGTTGCTGACTGAAATTGTCTAAATTTGTTTAAGTGTGTGAGCATGCCCACTATGGGCATATATACTATATGTGTGTGAAAAATCAAGTTGTTTTTTACTTCAGGGCTCACCTTTGTGTTGTACATCGACAGGAAGCACACTGTGCCTGCAGGGCTTCCATGAGTCAATTTGCATAGACTTATCAACATTTCTACATACAGGGGGGGCAGCTATTATTTGTACATTTCTACCTGCGGGGCACACCTGATTGTTACTGTGGGTGTACATAGGATGAGGGGTACACCTAACACTTATACACATTTGCTAGGCCGGCACTGCTATGTCAGGTACTCCATTTCAGTCTGTACTGTTGCTTATCATACTGGCTTGAGGCATACCACTGTACTACAGACCTTAACTTCCAACTACACGCATATTAGTTTGTAACTTCATAGCCTACCCAACCCACATCACACTGCCTGGCCTGCTGTTATCTGTCTGCATAGGCCTGAGGGGAGGTTACTCATATGCCTCTTCAGAGGGCATGATACAGCATTTGTTTGTGTTTGTGTCTACAGTTGTCCTGCTAGCTGTGACTGTTAGGTGTGTGACCCCCCAAATGGTATGTGTGACTGATTTAAGTTGTATCTGTGCCAGTGAAATGCTGTCATGGCTTAGTGGTTCAGTACTGTGACTATAGTGCACAGTATCCTGAGTTCGAGCCCTATCACTGCTTTTTATTTTCCTGCTGGGCAGACCTGACTGGTTAAGGAACAGTAAAGCAGGAGTGACTGTGTTTACCCGACTTTGCTCGACTTTGCCCGACTTTGCCCAACATTACCCAACTTTGCCCAACATTGCCCAACATTGCACTGGTTAGCGCAGTGCGCAGCTACATGCAATTGTATTTAAATATGCTCAATACTGATAAAATTTGCTTAGCAGTGCTTTATATTGCTTAAAATAGGGACTCATGCCTCAGGTGGTGCTGCAGGGCTGCCTATGTCAGATGCACATATTACACTCCCTATACATGTTTGAAAACAGGTAGTGTCAAGTTCGGCATCCCTTTTACTGTATGTGCGAGTCAGAGATAGGTGTCATTTCCAGGGTTCCTACTGAGTCAGTGTATGTGCTATGCGTTGCCTCTTTGCCAAGGCTAGGACATACTGGACACGCCTCCTTCTGCCTACTTGGGCAGACTCAGGTTGTTCCTCCTCTAAGTCACGCTGTTCCTGTGCAGGCCTTGGCAATGGTGGGGGGCTGTTTAGCCCTGCCCCATGTTGTTCCTGCTGCAGCTGTTTCCGCAGGATCATATTGTGTAGCATGGCACATACCATAACAATTTGGGTACATGTAGTTGGTGAGTACTGCAAGGCTCCACCAGATGTGTCCAGGCACCAGAACTATGACTTGAGCATCCCAAACACATGCTCAATTATGTTTCTTGTTTGTGCGTGTGCCTCATTATGGAGTTCTTGTTCAAGTGTGTGTGCTTTTCTGATGGATGTCATCAGCCACGGCTCCAGTGCGTATCCAGCATCCCCCACTAGGTGACCATCAGGGATGTCCCCATTGTCAAATCTCTGGTACAGCTGCGTCAGATGCCAGATGTGGGAATCGTGATAACTTCCAGGGCAGCCAGCACACACATTCATTATGCCCTGGGCATTGCACATGACCTGGCAGTTGATAGAAGGGAAGCCCTTGCGGTTGATGTAGACCCTACCCCACTCACCAGGTGGTGCTTTGATGTGTATGTGCATGCAGTCTATTGCACCCACTACCTCAGGGTATTCTGCTATTTGGTGGAAAAAGATGCATATTGCTGGCCAATGCCTCACGGGAATTGGGGAAATATACGTGCTCACCAACATGTGCTGACATGTCCTCCAGGAACTCGTGCAGTACCCTGGATGCTGATGCCTGTAAAAGCCCCATCATATCACCAGTTGGTCTCTGGAAGATACCTGTAGCTAGTATTCTTAGGCCAACACATACATTGGTATCCAGTGGGATGGGTTCCCCTCTGTTGATTCTGTGTGTGAGGCATGGCCGGCACAGCTCAACAATTTGCTGCAGGAAGTCTCTGTCCACCCTATAGTGCTCCACTATCTCCAGCTCATTTAGCCCCTCGTAGGTTACCCTGGGTCTGTACACTCTTCTCCGTCTCCTCACTGTGGGTTGCTCAGCAGCATTCACAACATCACCACCCCCAGCACCTTGCACATGTTGGTTTATGATAGCAAAAGCAGCCCCTAACATTTTGCCTGACTTTAAAGTTTTTAAGCTTTCCCTCTTTGTATACTGCAGTGTTGCAGAGTTCTTGGGGAAAAAAAAAACAGGGACGAATGCTGTTTGCAGAGTTTAAAGTGCTGGGCTGGGCCGGGCTAGTCTGCTACCTGTGTAATTGGCTGATTCTGATGTATTTCACCTGGCAGCTCTGCTAGCTCTCCTTGGTTAACTTCCTACTACTTCTTTTCCTTCCTTTTCCCTTTCTGTTTCTGCTCGGGGCAGCGCCGTGCAAACACACGCACACGTGCACACACGCTGTGTGCGCATTTGCAAGAAATTTCAGATATTTCCACGGTGTGCACCTTTGGTTTCTGGTTTTCAAAAAGGACAACTGTAGACACGCCTCTTGCAATCCTGAGCAATTCAGGGCAAACACAAGACACTGTGCTCCAATTAGCTTACAGCCTTTCTGACACACCCCCTCATGATGTTACCTATATTCTACTCTACTACTCACCTACTCCTACACTTACACTCTTGGGACATGGCTCACATGCTGGGGAAAATTGGGATTCACTATCCTTATCCTCATTTGCATAGGATTGCCTACTAATGCATGGTTACATCTCTCACACTGAGCTTCCCCCCTTAGCAACCACTACTTATTAGCCATGTTGTCTTCAGCCTGCCATTCACCTGCATGGCAGGATAAGCTTTTTAGTGAAAATGGCTATTTTTGGCTATTTTTAAATTATTTTCTTGTTTTTAAAGTGCCGCATGTTTGCGCAATGCTGCGCTACACTTAAACATCAGAGATCGGGGGAAAAAGTTAGATTTTAATAATAATTTTAAACATTTATAAATGCCAATGGCCTTATATTTGGACATTGGCATGCTTCCTCAACTGTATGCATCCTTTATTTGGAGCTGTCATAGCTCTGTTTAGCTATTTGCAGAATGGTGCTCCGTTACCAATGGTGTACATTTCTGCAAATAACACTAATCTTTCATGGACAGGTTAGTGTTTCCTGGATTGCACATTTACCTCATTTTCATAGCTTTCAGCAGCAAATGAGGTAATTTGCATACCATGACGCTGTCCGTGCAAGAGTAGCTTTAGCAGCTCTCGTGCACGCCCCTGCTGGCTGTACCTGGCAGACATATTGCCTCTCTGAGCTCCTACATGTGTATGTTTCATGTGCAAGGGGCCTATGATTTGAAAACAGCCCAAAGATAATCTTTATCTGCCACTGGCAAAATGTATTTTCTTTAAATGTGGGTTTCAATGCTGTTTCAATGAATGTGAGTTTCAAGGGCAGAGAAGTTTTAATGCTGCTTTCATTGTGATATTGCATTGCTTTGTTTAGTAGATGTCTTAGTGTTTGTGCTGTAAAATGCAAAATAAAACTTTCAAATGAAGTCCAAATCATCGGAGAAGTAAAGCAGTATGCACATTAGTGTTTATCGCATATGCTTCTGGTATCTATGTGGCAGTATAGTCCAGATAACAACAGTTATTTCAAAGACATCTGGAAAAGCAAAACTCTGTTCAGAGGTATAAAAATATAATTCCTTTAATTCCTTTAACCACAACAAGTAAGCGCTTTCGCCCGGAGGCTTCTTCAGACTTATACAAACACCAGTTCCCTCTCAACATTTAAATAGTCCTACATATGATTTCATTGGTTAATTACACAATTCAAATTTTATCACAATACATCTGAATTAATACACTCAAAAGCACTTTGAAATCCGAGCATACCATAAACTATTCACTAAAATATGTAAATATGTAAATATAAATTCATATTAAAAATATAATGTAATAAATATATTAAAAATATATGCCATATATAAAAAACATATATGATAAAACACAAATTAAGCCCATTTTAAGAAATAGGAAACTTAAAAGGTGAATATAGGCTGACCCATTTGTATAATATGACATATTTCAATGTTTTATTTTTAGATTTTATATAGATATTATAATAGTTCACTGGTCAATGTTTATATTTATATACATATGACAGAATATATCTATGTTTTTTATATATGGCATATATTTTTATACCTCTGAACAGAGTTTTGCTTTTCCAGATGTCTTTGAAATAACTGTTGTTATCTGGACTATACTGCCACATAGATACCAGAAGCATATGCGATTTGGTGTGTTACTTGGTGTTTTATTGCTGGTTCTGTGTCTCGGAGTCTGGGTGTGCATCTGTTGGAGTACATTAGTGTTTATGGTAAATGGGGTGAAATAGCCAAGTAATGGTTCATTGGAATGGCTGCAGGGGGGAGGCTCCATTCGACCATGATTTTGTGAGGAGGAAGAGCAGCAAACTCAAAGAAAGCCCCGGCTGAACTATACCTCTTAACTGTCCAGATTTTCACAGAATGAATACATTTTTGCTTCTTATTTTTGGTTTGTTCCTCATAAAATGTGTGTTTTTCTGGCAAATAATTTAGGAATTAAGTCACTAAATAATGACAGACACTGACACCGAGATTCATGAAGCTCGGTGCAAGGATGGCGTTAGCCTTGAACCAAGCGTGCGGCATAGAGATTGTGCAGCAGCACCATATGCATATTAATGAAGGCACACTGCCACACCATCCACATGCACAGGAAACATGCGTGAGTGCAGGGGGCATGTTTAAGTGCAGCACGGAGGCATGAACATGTCGGCTACAGTCGCGCAACTTAAAATGCTGACTAGTACAGCCTGCCTCTAATAGTAATCACTCCTGTCAGTGTCCATGGATACTGAAATGTATGCAAAGCATACAAGAGAGTTCCATGAACACCAAAATAAAATCACAGGAGTAAACACACAAGCACGTAGCTGAATGTTGAGCCCCCGTGCCTCGAACAATTACATTTAAAACCCTGTGTTCGTATTTCATTGTAGTGTTGATTTTTATACAAAGTGGAAGCAAAATGCAGGTTGTTTGCGCACCACTGCCATTTGCTAAGCCTAGTCAATGGTCAGAGCATTCGCTTAATAACTGCCCATTTGCAGTCCAAGTCATCCTTGTCTGGACGGCCCAAAAATGAATGGGTATAACCTGGGTCAACCTACTATGTCATGAAAGATAATTATTTGTGTGTCCCTATGTGCATGAAGTACAGCATGTGGAAGACCAAATATGCTAGGGTTGGCCTCAAAACCATAATGGTACCAGAGATATGTAGAGTAGGCAATGTGTACCGCAGTCTGTGCCATGGGCTAACAACCAGAGAAGGGATGGATGGTGTGTATGTGGATTTTGGGGGGGTGATGGATAATGTAATAATCTGCCGAGGGGAGACTGGGTAGGATGTATAATAGGTGAACTGGATGTGTACGAGGGTGCAGTGGGAGAATCCAAAAGGAAACTAAAGAACATACATTCACATCCCCAATACACCCTGTCAGGTCATATTGCAGAACACAATCCCACAAACATATGAACATTAAAATGTATGATACACATGTACAGAAATGGTACCGGCTCACAACACATAATGGTTTGGCCTGAACTGAGCCATCCAACCCCTACACACCTGGATACATAATTGAATACCCATCGTCCATTCCACAGCACACCCCCACTTGCTGAACATCCACCAAAACCACCCATACTCGGGCTGCTAGCTTGGGCCAGCCATATCTGCACATAGCGGTTAGCCACATCTAGTAGGCAGTCTCACCCTAAGCAGTCCCAGGCCTGCAAACTAGGTATCCCATGCATGTATAACACTCCCTCATTTTCGCATAGCCAAAAGAATGGTGTTAATGGTGTTCACAATTTTTGGACATCCCTCGTGGGATGTGTCTGTTCTCAAGATTAGACATGGTGGCACAGCACAATTCCCACCCCCGTTGACATCCGGACACAAGTCGGATTAGCAGTACTTGTCCACAACCCTGCTCAGCCTCCACTCAGTCCTGCAGAACCTACGACCTGGGATTAAACACATGACCATGATACACATCTCCCCACATGCATTATCGGGAATATATACCTTTCACATGTTTCCAAGAAGCTTCCCCATAAGCATATTCCAAATAGTACACGTCCACAAATTGTATACCCTGTCCAGGTTCCACATCGTAATGATGCACACAACCCCTGTATACAAACGGTACAGGTCCCTCCCAGATGCAGGTGTTCATATATATGGGCATGTATAACCCCAGATATGTAGTAATTTATCTATAAATGTACATACTTATATTCGCATAGCTACAAATCACACATACATGCATATAAGTAGTTGTCAAGTATGTGTCCTATTCATAAATATGTATACTTGCAAATGTATACATGTATCTCAGAAACATATGAACATTAACATGTACTATACATATGTACACCAACTGACTGTCACATTTGTTGCCAGTAGTGTTGAATGCCTGTAGTAAAGTCATATATCCTAACTACCATCCATGCAAAATGTATCATGGATGGTTTAGTGGTCAAACCAGTGACTATGATGTTTCTGTTCCTGGCTCCAAGCCATGCAAGGGCTGCTAATTTTATATGATGCCCAGAATAATTGCTGTCGGATATAGGGTGAGTAAGGCACATTCAAGCAGACGTAAGCAGGTATGCGTGGTGGTAATTCAACAGTATGGGAAATGTAAATAAGCATGTAAGCATATGCATGTGTATGTACAGACAGATCTATCTATCTATCTATCTATCTATCTATCTATCTATATATATATATCCATGAAGAATGAACATGGTCGCTATAAAGCATTCATAACAAATGCGAAGGAAAACAGCAGCGGAACCCCTGTATTGTTTAGTGCTGTCATATCTAGCTGGCCAGAGGTGAGCAAACCTCCTGCATCTCCAACCACAAGTAGGATGCTAACAGTGGGACTATATTTGTCCACATGCTAAGTCAGACTTTCAAACAGGTACAGGGCAGTCTCCAGTCAGACAAGCCAAAAACCAGAAGACTATTTGAACACCATGACCATTACATGAACGTATGTTCCAGAACTATAAACATGGGACGTCTGAATATACTTGGAGTGAGTCAACATGCGGGATGGGTCCAGAGAGGTAGGGAGTGGCACATGTGTAGTGGTGTGGTTTTTCCAACTGGAGAATGGATGACTGCTGTGTTAGTGAAGTGTTGTGGTGTGTGTTCGGATAACAATGAACCATGGGTATACATGCAAATGAAGCAGCACAGCAATAGTATAGTGGTTAGAGCATCCACCTAATGAGCAGAGTTTGCTGATTCAACTGCAGAACACACCATTTACAATGTGGAATCTGTATACGAGCATATTCTAACATTTTATGCTGTATAACGAGATAATACCATAGAAATGTGAACTGGAGTGACGTATCACAGTAAGAATAGAGAAGGTGTTTGCATGACAGGAAGCAGCGTTGAAATATGGTGAAACGGAAAACCGCTGCTGAAAAGTGTTGTACCCACCCTTTGTCCAATGGTCCTTGGTCTGGCCAGCAATGCAATAAACTGCCTTGGCAAGGCTCAATGCCAGGACCCTACACACCACAACCAATGTGATTTACCACAAAGACACGGCAGTTATACTTAACTCTGATGTTATCACAAACATAGCAGACAGCACAGTCATTCAACAGTCTGATCAAAGTAAATAATCATGTAAATGTATATGCATGCGTGCGTGTGCTTATATATATATATATATATATATATATATATATATATAAATATATATCTGTAAAGAACTAAAGAACGAACATGGTCACAATAAAGCATTCATAATGAATGCGAAGGAAAACAGCAGCGGAACTCCCGTATCATTTAGTGCTGTTATACCAAGCTGGCCAGAGGTGAGCAAACCCCCTGCATCTACAACCACAGGTAGGATGCTAACAGTGGGACTAACTTTGTCCACGTGTTAAGTCTGACTATCAAACAGGTACAGGGTAGTCCCAGTCCCCAATCGGACAAGCCAAAAACTGGAAGACTATTTGAACACCCTGACCGTTATATGCACGTATGTTCCATGGACTATACGCTTGGGACGTCTGAATATACTTGGAGTGAGTCAACATGTGGGATGAGTCTAGAGCGGTAGGGAGTGGCGCATGTGTAGTGGTGTGGTTTTTCCAACTGGAGAATGGATGACTGCTGTGTTAGTGAAGTGTTGAGTCGTGTGTTTGGGTAACTATGAACCATGGGTATGCATCAAAATGAAGCAGCACACCAATAGTGTAGTGGTTAGAGCATACGTCTAACAAACAGGCATTCACGGTTCAAGTTCAACTATAGCACATATCATTTTCCATGTGGAATGAATGTCGGTCTGCTGTAAAACCGACATAATAACATGTACAAGTGAACTTGAGTATAGCATGGGACATTTATCCAAATCCATTCAATCAAAGTGGTACTGTCATAGCGAATAAGGCACAAGTATGCACAACTAAGCAGCAGTAAACATATATAACAAACAGTAAGCAAATCTGAGTGCGCTTGCGTGGGTGTAGGCAGTGCCCAGCATAGGGAATGTATATAAGTATGTACAGATGTAATATATATATATATATATATATATATATATATATATATATATATATATATACCTACACACACACACACACACACATATATATATTATATATATATATATATATATATATATATATATATATATATATATGAAGAATGAACATCGTAACAATAAAGCATAGAAAAGGAATGAGAGGGGAATCAACAGCAACTATAGTATTATATAGTGCTGTCAGCGTATGTCATATCAAGCTGGCCAGGAGTGAGCAAAGCACTGCTACTCACACCACAGGCAGGGATTTACCAGTGGGAGTAACATTGTTGATCTGTTAAGTCTACTTTATAAACAATCAGAGGGTAGTCCCCAGTGGGACTATCAAAAATTGACAGCATATTTGGATCTCCGTCCATTACACAAGCAAGGGCTGGTATGTTCATGAACTAAATGGTGAGAGAGCATGATAATACATGTGCTGGGACAACATATGTGTAGGGTCCCTAACACTGGGGGAAGGGCAATGTGTGGAGGTGTGTCACGGCTGTGAAAGCAACTGGGTAATGGATGGATTGTGTGTATGTCGAACCCCCGGTGGGGTCGGGGAACCATGGGTATATGATTATGGATCCAGATGTGTCATGGTTGGATGGCCTGGTTCTAATTGGACCACCTCATGGAAGCCAGTGAGTCAGTTATAAGTATGTACAGATACACACATGCATACATCTATATGCAGATGTACATTCCCTGTAACATATCCATTCCATTTGCAGATATAAACATATGAGTGTGCCCTTACAAACCTCGACAGTAGATAGAATAATAGGTAGTGCATAAGAGGGAAGGGCCGAAATTGCTAAAATGCAGAAGTGTGTACAATGTCCGAAGTCAGTGCTGTGATGAATAAATCAAATGTGAGGACTGTTTCACACAGGGAATTATCCCTGTGATCTGCCTGCAACAGCAACTCCAAATACTAAACCGGTCTATTTGTAAATGAAACACGCCAAACACATACATAATTAGTTCTCATGTGTAATGTGTACGTTACCATATAGTCAGACTAATTAATTCATTGTAGTGTCATGTTAACGGGAGTAAGTATGTAAGGAAGTAAGAGTCTAATCTTGACATAAAGACAACTGTGTCCCATGTGTGATAACGCAAATATTGCGATTAGTGTCCAATTGGTCACTCATGTCACCAGTGTTTGTGGACTAAACGTTAGGGATTCCTGAGGAAACATGTAGTGAGTCAACCGATGGGATGGGTCTACAGAGGTAGGGAGCGGCCATTGTGTACTGGTGTGGATACACTGCAAATCCAACTGGAGAATGGATGACTGCAGTGTTAGTGAAGTGTTGGGGTGGGTGATTGGGGAAGTAGGAGACATAGGTATATGGGTATTATTGCAACTGAAGCAGCACAGCAATAGTGTATTGGTCAGAGCATTCGCCTAATGGACAGGCATTCACGGTCTGAGTCCCACACTAGCACATATCATTTACCATGTGGAATGTGTATATAAACATATTTACACATTGTATTGCTGTACAACCTACATAAGAACATGTACATGTGAACTGGATTACTGCATGAAATGTGTAATTCATGTCATTCAATCTCAGTGTTAGTGACATAATGAATAAGTTACTATTAAGCAGGTGTAAGCACAAATATGCAGTAGTAAACATATCTAAGCACCAGTAAGCATGTTTAAGTGCGTTTGCGTGGGGATACATGTCCATTAACGGGGCAACACTGTTAATGTGGTTGCTGACCTCCGAATCCAGTGTCAAACCACGTATCTGTGTTAGTCTTAATATGTGTGTGTAAAATGTAGAAGTTACAGTTGTTTTCAGTTTGTGTTTACATTTTATCTATTTAACTGATTTACACACAACTGTTAACATTAACATCCAAACCACATGGCTTGAGGTTGGAGTCAGAGCTGAGCACCCGCATTGAAAGTGTTTGCCCGAAAGCAGCATAGTGCATAAACAAAGACAAAGGCCTACTATTACAGCAGTCTAGCCATTATAGGGAAAGCAGGCATTGTAGAAAACGTTTTCATTGTCAAATATCCGTCCTCAACATCTAATTATATTAACTTGGCTTCTTTAAGCCACGGGGATGTGATTACAATGTACTTGTGTCTTGTACGCCCTTCACGGCAAATATACACATAGCAATTTCACTGTCTTTTAGTCATCATTTCACATGCCTCACAGAGGACTGAAACTGTCTGATTACAAATGGTCAGCATGACTACATCTTTGTAAAATGTAAGCACAGGCAGTTACTTCATGTAGGCATTTCATGCAGTGTACATATCACCATGTCATGCCTAATTAACAGATGAAAGGAATGTCATGTTATTTGCAAGTATTTCCTTATTACTGATTTCCTGTCTGTGCAACTTACCGGGGCAACACTTTAAATCGATCGCTCCGCTGTAATGAAGTACCTTAACACATCTGTCAGGCAGATGTGTGTAAAACTAGACTAGTTACTTGGTTAAACATTTATTAACACAAGCATTTTATACCAACGTGCTCAACAAGCATGATAATGAGCTGCATTACACCTGAATGATTGCATTAATAGTGTTGCCCCGATAACGGAAATGTACCCATTCAACGGTATAGCACATGTATTCAATTGCGTAGATGTATGTGTGTTAATGTCGATATACATATACATATATATATATATATATATATATATATATATATATATATATATATACACACACATACATAGATATACATTATATATCCCAAGAACAAACCTTGTGACACCAAAGCATTGGAAAAGAATGAAAAGGAAAACACCAGCAGCTCCTGTATTATGTACTGGTGTTAATCCCAAGGCAAGTGTGTGTCTGTCTGACACATGGGCTCAGACTGTAGTCTGGGTAATAACAGGGTTGCTTACTTTACTCACCAGGCTTATTGCCAAATGTATGGGTATGTCTCGCCAACCCAGTCACTTGGCTGATTGTGACATATATGGCCACTATATAGGAAACTACAAAACACACTCCCCAACACATCCAGTAGCTAGACACTCACAGCCACCAACACACAGGATATGACTGACAAACACACACACCTGCTATGCCTCAGAATAGAACACCTACCTAACTACTTTAATGCACTACAGCATTACGCAGTTACCGAACACGCTACTGAGATTACTGGGTTACAGCAGTCCGAGAGGTGTATTTCTAGATAGGTGACATCAGCAGCCTTGCCAAAGTTGAGTATATGAATTGTACGGACTGTGAGTAGCCTAAAAAGCATTTCTCCTACACAGTCTGAGACAGACAGACACACACACAATCACACACACAATTGGCAAGTCTGGGGTTAGAACTACTACCTAACTAGTTTATCACTACAGCAGTATGCAGTAATGGGACGTGCCATGAAAATTACTGAGCTATAGCTCTCCCAAAGGTGTATTTCACATTGGATAACCTCAACAGGCTTGTCATAATACTGCTATGAGGAGGGGCAGTGCGTGCATGGGCCATAACTCATTCATGTAGGGGTGACATGCCACATGCGGGCACACACGGGGTCATATGTCACAGGTATGTGTATACAGCTACTAGATGACTACTTCCTTGTACAGTCATGTTGCACAGCTGGCACATGCACCACATAGTCTGTCATGCTGACAGATACTGGTGGCTAGTATCTGCCTTGAATGACATCTGCACCTCATGCTTTTGGGGCCCTTTGGCTGTATGCTGGGTGGAAGAGGCCCAGATGGCTCATTGCCATGGTCACTCTCTTCTGCACATCTATGTCCGTCTACCTTATTATAGTGTGTTGTCCTTATATATATATGCCTGTATTCCTATCCACTGTGTGTGCAAGGCAGGTGTGGTGCATACTGACATTTGTCTGCACTAGGAACTGCGATATGTCTGGACCAATGGTGTTTGCAGACGTGGCCTTCATGTGTTTAAGTGTGTGAGCATGCCCAGTATGACCTTTTAGTATGTTGCTGACTGACATTGCCTTCATACCTTCAAGTGTGTGAGCATGCCCAGTATGGCCATCTGTATCACATGTGTGGAACAAGTCCAGGTAGTTTGTACTGCGGTGTCGACCTTTGTGTTGTACGCCGACAGTTTGCATGCTGAGTCTGCAGGGTGTCCATCGGTCATTTGGCATTGACTGTTGCTACATGTCTGCATAGTGGGGGGGGCACCTGACTGCATCTGCATTCCTACACAGGAGCGGGGGGGGGCACACCTGACTGTTGCTATAAGTGTACGTTGGATGGGGGGACACACCTGACACCTGTATACATTTGCTAGGACTTTACTGGTATGTCAGGTACTCCAGTTCAGTGTGTAGTCTTACCTACTAAGCTGGCTAGAGGCATACCAGTGTACTACAGATCTTAGCTTTAATTACCAACATATTAGTGTCTGACTTCCTAGCCTTCACAACGTACATCCAACTGGCTGCCCTGCTGTAGTCTGTCTGTGTGGGTCTGGGGGAGGGGATTACCCATAGGGGACAGTCAGAGGCCATAGTACAGCATTTGTTTGTGTCTATATACACCTGTCCTGCTGGCTGAGACTTGTGTGGGTCTTATGGACACACATGTCACTCAGCCCATTACCTGTACTGGGTTTTGTCGCCCTGTGTAGTACTGGCTACAATGGTGTCTCCAGTATGTGTTACAGATGTCAGGGTGCCACTATGGGTGTCTACTGTCTGCTGCCTTAACCTTCGGCCTCCCAATTCCCTTGCATGCTCACATCCATACCATAGCTACAGGTAACAACACATTCTACTCCATTTGGCACTTGGTAGGTTGCTTGAGGGTGTGTCAGACATGAGGATTATGCTGGAGGGATGCCTATGTCGGATGCACATAGTACACTTCCTATACATGGTTGAGCACAGGTAGTGTCATGTTTGGCATCCCTTTTACTGTCTGTGTGAGTCAGAGAGGGTGTCATTCACTGGGTCCCTATTGTGTCAGTGCATATGCTATGCGTTGCCTCTTTGCCAAGGCCAGGTCATACCGGGCACGCCTCCTTCTGCCTACAGGATCAGGCTCAGGTTGTTCCCCCTCTGAGTCACTCTGTGCCTGTACAGGCCTTGGCATTGGTGGGGGGCTGTGTGGACCTGCCCCATGCTGTTCCTGCTGCAGCTGTTTCCGCAGGATCATACCATAACAATTTGGGTGCATGCAGCTGGTGAATACTGCAAGACTCCACTGGATGTGTCCAGACACTGGAACTGTGTCCTGAGCATCCCAAACACATGTTCTATTATATGCCTGGCCTGTGCGTGTGCCTCATTATGGTGTTATTGTTCAGGCATGTGTGCATTTCTGATGGGTGTCATCAGCCACGGCTCCAGTGGGTACCCAGCATCCCCCACTAGGGGACCGTAGGGGATGCCCATATTGGCAAATCTGTGGTACAGCTGCATCAGATGCCATTTTTCAGAATCATCATAGCTTCCAGGGCAGCCAACACACACATTCATTATAATGCCTTGGGCATCACATACGACCTGGCAGTTGATGGAGGGCATGCCCCTGTGGTTGATGTAGGCCCTATCCTGCTTAACGGGTGGTGCTTGATGCATACATGCGTGCAGTCTATAGCACCCACTACCCCAGGGTAGTCTGCTGTTTGGTGGAAGAGACGCATATTGCTGGTCAACACCTCACGTGTGTTCAGGAAATATACGTGCTCACTGGCATGTGCTGACATGGCATCCAGGAACTGGTGGAATACTCTGGATGCTGATGCCTGTGAGATCCCCATGATATCCCCGGTTGTGCTTTGGGAGGTACCTGTGGCTAGTATACCTAGGCTTACACATGCCTTGGTTTCCACTGGGATGGGTTCCCCTTGGCCAGTTTGATGTGTCAGGTGTTGCCGGCACAGCTCAACAATTTGCTGTAGGAGGTATCTGTCCACCCTATAGCGCTCCACTATCTCCAGCTCATGTAGCCCCTGGTAGGATACCCTGAGTCTATACACTCTTCTCTGTCTCCTCACTGTGGGTTATTCGGCAGTATTCACATCCTGACCACCCTCAGCCTCTTGCACATGTTGTACCTTGTTGCCTGCTGTAGCCCTTCTAATTTTGTAGGTTTTTTGATAAAATTTCCCCGCTTGTATACACCGGTGGTGTAGAGTGTGGAAAAACCAGAGAGGAAGGTGTTTGCTTAGTTTATAGTAGTGTTCTGGGCTGGGTTGGTTTGCTGCCTCTGTAATTGGCTGATCCTGATACATTTCACCTGTCAGCTCAGCTAGTTCTCCTTGATTGCTTTCCTACTGCTGTTACCCCTTCTGATTGCCCTAGGCAGGTTTAGACACACCCATAGCTTAGCTGTGCTACGCTGGGAGCAATCCCAAGCCACAGGTCTCCAATCCACTTACAGTATGCCTGCCTATGATGTCAGCTATATCCATGTCTTGCACCCGACTATTTATACTCTTACACTCTTGGGACATCCCTCACACCCTTGGGAAAACTGGGATTCACTATCCTTCATCTCATTTGCATAGAATTGCCTGCTAATGCATAGTTACATGTCCCATACTGAGCCTCCCCTAAACTAACTGCTGCTTACCATCACGCAAATCCGCACACACCCGCTCACAATAGCTTAAAAGTGCCTTTCTCACTCCGTATCCAATGGCCCTTGTTCTGCCCAGCAACAAGATAACCAGCCTCTGCAAGGCTCAAAACCAGGACTCTGCACACCACAGCCAATGTGCTTTACCACTAAGCCATGGCAGATATACAGACATCAGTTGTTATCATGAACATATCATCCAGCACAGTCACTCAACAGTATAGGACATCCATTACGTAGATGTATGTGTGTTAATGTCTATATATGTATATATATGTGTATATATATATATATATATATATATATATATATATATATATATATATATATATATATATACACACACACACATACATAGATATAGATTATATATCCCAAGAACAAACCTCATGACACCAAAGCATTAGAAAGGAATGAAAAGGAAAACACCAGCAGCTCCTGTATTATGTACTGGTGTTAATCCCAGGGCAAGTGTGTTTTCTGTTTGACACATGGGCTCAGACTGTATTCTGGTAATATTAGGGTTGCTGACTTTACTCACCAGGCCTATTGCCAAATGTATGGGTATGTCTTGCCAACCCGGTCTTTTGGCTGATTGTGACTTATATGCCACTATATAGGGAAACTACAAAACACGCTCCTCAACACATCCAGTGGCTAGACACTCACAGCTACCAACACATAGGGTATGACTGACAAACAAACACCTGCTATGCCTTGTAATAAAACATCTACCTGACTACTTTAACACACTACAGCATTACGCAGTTACAGAATGCGCTACTGAGATTATGGGGTTGCAGCAATCACAGAGGTGTATTCCTAGGTGGGTCACATCATCAGTCTTGCCAAAGCTGAGTATAGGTGTTGTACGGAGTGTGAGTACTTTAAAAAGCATTGTTCTGTCCACCGGCAGACGGACACTGACACACACACTTGGCATGTCTGGGTTTAGAACACCAACCCAACTACTTTATTCCACTACAGCATTACGCAGTTACAGAACGTGCTATCGAGATTGCTGGGTCATAACACTCCCAGAGTGTATTCCTAGGTGGGTGACATCATCAGCCTTGCCAAAGTTGAGTATAGGATTTGTATGGATGGTGAGTACTCTAAAAAGCATTGTTCTGTCCACCGGCAGACGGACCCACACACAAACACAAGTGATGGGATCAGAACACCTGCCTATCTACAGATCACTATTACACAACTACACAGTTATGAGTTGTGCCACAGAGATTACATCATGACCTTCTAGGATTGTAGACATCAACAGGGATGCTGACAGTTAAGATGTACATAGCTGTGAACCTGTGTGTTTAATGTAGGAGTCCATCCCGAACAGGAGTATGCCCTTCTGTGGAATGGACGACTACTGTCACTATACAGGGTTACAATGGCCATACTCATACACATAGAAGCACATAACTTACACAATGTGTCAGTGGGCATGCTCACACACTTAGTAGCACAGGGCTGTTTGGAATGCACTATGTGTCCAAATACACAAGGTTATACTGGGCATGCTCATACAGTTAGACGTACAGAACATGCTGTAATGGACTCCGGTGTTAGAAGTTGTCATTGTTAGCAGGAACGCTTCACTATATGTATCTGACACTGGTCATCTACACAACATCTGTTGCTGTCCGTCACCTTAGATGTATCAGTTTATACCAAGCACAGTACTACCACTCGCAGTGATTTCATGCTAGGAATGGTAACTGCTTGACCAACACAATGAGCCAATGTCTTGCTGTAATTATGAGGTTGTCCAATGTCTGTCAGTCTGGGATGACATGACTGACAGAAGACAAGCCTTTGTCACAGATCACATGCATCCATGATTCAAGGGAGTGATGATAATACCTCGTTCGCATTTGCCCATACATTGCCATTCCAAGGCAAATGACCTAAACACAGGATAACACCCTGACACCTAGAAGACAACTGCATTGTATGCTTATGATAATCAGTGCTAGATGTGTTGCTGTCGTACTTACAGCTGCTCACTGTTGAACCTACAATGGGGAATACTGACATCTGTGCAGTGAGGAACACCTGGATGAAGGCTCTGTAGTGCAAAATAGCGCTACCACCATATAACTCAGAACCAGACATGTGGGCCATAACACTGGTACGGACCACTCCAGGTGGTGGTGTCTCCATATTCATAATGGCTACTCACATGTACAGACCAGTATTCCAACATAAGTCATCACAGATGAGCCAGATGCAGGTCACAGTGCCAAAAGCTGCCTTCTAGGACGTAATCCTCAGACACCACAATGTCCTCAGACCACCAACACACATCCATACATGTGGTATAACATGTAATGGTACAATGCCAAGTAACCTTTGACTGGTGGACTTTACCTAGCCCTACAACAACTGTGAAGAATACCCATGTACTGACACAGTCGCATTATGTGTTATGCAATGCAATTATACCACTGTTTGTAACCAGGTCAGCTGTATGCATACCAGGGTCCCTCGGATACTGATAGCATTAACAGGTGACTGTTGCTGTGCACCATTCAATGTGTACACAGCCTGACATGAAGCTATGATTGTATGAGATGTTTATGTGGGGAGCAGATTGTTTTGACATTTGTGTAGGATATAACCTGGAATGTGGACAGTTGCCATGCAACCTGTATGCATGGCATTAAAGAATGCAGCTTGTCCCGGCATAGTTGTTATTACAGGGGCTCTGTAGTGTACATGGATATAAGAATGTGTACCTGTTGGGGGGGGGGCAGTGTGTTTATGTTATCAAAGATCCTATCTGACTGAACAGGTGCTATTTCCGTAGGTGCAGTACTTCTCATGCCATAGTGATGTGAAGCACAGCAGGTCTTGTTGTTGCCATTATGTTTCATGACACAGCTGTGGAATCCTCTGTGTTTGGCCTCATAATATGTGGATGAGTAGTTTCACAATAGCTTTGCGTGGCATTTTATGGTGTATCTGCATCTTACTGAGGCTGACCATGGATCAACTTCCACTCATGTGTGTTGACTCTTGCAACAGTTACTACCTTCTGTGGTACAGTTTAAGGCAGGGTACCACCGGTTTGCTTCATGTTTGTGTTTGTTTGAATACTGTTTCTGTTTCAATGGCACGATCGCTGCACATATGTGAGTGCCTAAAGTGCATTTGTGTAGGACCCAGCATTTGCACATGCATTGTACATCTGCATGGGTGCCATGACATTCACCACTTTGCTCTTAAGGAGCATAACATTGGCTTTGAAGACTGACCATGTGTAGCATACTGTTAGCCCAGTTGGTGTGACTATGGTGATCCAGATCATTGGTGTTGATGACATCCAACATGCATTGAGCACATGTGTTGGTACACGATGAGGCTTTCTGGTTCATAAGGGGATAGTTGAGTGGCTATGATTATGGTGCCCTGTCTCACAACTGGTATTCCCCATTACAGCACAATGACAGTTGGGATTTCTGAGGCATGGTGGATGATCTGTCACAAGGTGCAATTTGGATTATACTTTGGCACAAAGGTAGTTGCTCAGCATAATGCATCTTACGTTGTGCAAGTGCAACTTACGTGGGGGTGTACATATTCCTCAGGAAGGTGGACACACCTGTGGTCCATGTGCTCCAATAAAAGATGTTGGCCAAGAGGTGAGGTATGTGTTATAACATGGTCATGCAGGGGTGCTCTCCAAAGCATTAAACCATATCTCAATCACTGCACAGATATGTTCTCCGTGTTTCAGATTGCCGTAAGTGAGTCCAAATTGAGTACCTGATTTGTATCATTGAGTAGCAAGACACACAGTTTATTTCTTGGCTGTCCCTGTTGCACCAGTGCACTTTCACTTGAACCTGGCATGATGAGGGCACTATAGGGGAAGCATGGGCTGTTGCCAGTATCCAGATTCTCAGGGGTGACAGGTGCAGGCCCTGTCTGGCAAAGCATCATGGTCTGTCAACCATGTTATCCCAGGCAGAGAGATGCTGGATACTCTTTGAATTACACCAGTACATTTCATGATTGTGGAATACAATCCTTGTCCCTGTACTGCTGCATCATTCTGGCCACTGGCAGAATGCTACCCAGGACTTGGGACATACCTGCATGGGCTACAAGACCTGACAGTTCCTACATGTGTTTCTATGCAGTCCAGGCTACTGCATCACATGTCCTGCACAACAACATAGCATATGCCAGAGACATGTGTATAGTTCTAAAGGTGGTCAGAGTGTATGGGTATGTGGCTAATCATGGTAGACAGGCAGTTGACAGTATGTTTGCCATCATATAGCTTGGTGTGTAACATGGTGCTAGGGTTTGCGTTCACAAATTAGTACTGTTGGCCATGTTTCCGGCCACGTGTTCTGAGGTGTGACACAATTATGCAAACTATGCTGTACAGTCTTTGTATTCTATTATCTGTCTATTCCAACTTGGGAGGCCTCTTGCTTGGCCAGATACTTAGTGGCCTCTGTGGATGTGTGTGATATCTGTTGGAATGTGTGTGTGTCCTTACTGTGTTCTGGTAAGGGTATGTGTTGGTTGTGGTGATGAGATGCATGTGTTAACCTACACCTCTTGACTGTCTAGTCCAGTCATGGGTGTAGTATGGACTGCCTCCAAGATCACCCCTGTAGCTGAATCCCAGACAATATGTGGGGTGTGGTGTTAGGCGGGTTTGGCAGTGTACATGACATAGAGATTGCATTCCCCCAGAATGGGCAGATACATAAAGCTGACATTAGTAAACACCAGTAGTTGACTAGTGGACATTCCTGTATGAGCTTTCAGTACTACAAGTACCACATACTGTATTTAGTATACTTACTGCTTATGAAGATGTTTTAAACAGTGATGCTCACATGTAAATATTTGAGTTATGGACGTGGAAACACTAGCTATTACAGGAACATGGCAGCTACTTTTAGTTGCAATCCCCCTCTGAGGACCACATCACATCCTGATAGTTGATTGCAGATAATGCAAGTGTGAACAGGGCTGTATCCTTGTCTGGGTATTTAGTCACATACCCAGCAGAACCATGAGCTCTGTTGGGCACAGACACCCACTCCACACACAGAGTCAAATATCAATAAACTCTGCTGCCACTATTGACGTGATCAGGATATAATCAGATAGTGTACGCCATTACCTATGAAGCAGCTATTATACATGGACAGCAGTTTCCTACATCTTACACTCCTACAGCAGATGTCACACTTGAGTTAAGGATGATATGCACCCTGTTTCAGTACCAGTACTGTCAACATATTTCCAAGCAGCTGTTAGTCTGGCAATGAGATGTTAGGCTACACAAATCTAAATGTTCAACCAGTGTGCCTCTACTGTCAATATCCATTCTATGTAGGTGTGCACATAGCCATTTGGCACAGCCCTGTAACAAGGGTCAGTACACATTTGCAGAACATGTACACATACACAGCTGTCATTGCTTGCAAACAATAGTAGAGAGTTGGATATTAGGCAAGGTGGAATTTTAGGCAAGGCTCATAAGACAAACCCTCCACCGTACATAGCACAAGTAACCAGAAACTGAGGGTATTGCTACTCAACGCCAGAAGTCTAAACCTCAAATTGCACACACTTGAGGCTCTCCTCAGTATGGAGAAAATTGATATCTGTGCAGTAACAGACACCCAGTTTAAGGATCCAGAGAGCACCCCAGCACCACCAGGCTATAACTCATACCACACCTTTCAGCCACAGAACCTGGACCGGAACACAAAAGGTGGGGGTATATACATATTCATCAAGGATACTCGCACCTCCAGGTTAGTGGTGCAGCACGATGCATCAGAGATCATCCAAGTGCAACTGACAATGGGCAATACTGCAATCCAAATTGTAGCTTGCTACAGATCACCCACCATGACCCAGTACCCACATTCTGCATTTCCGGGGACACTGTGAAATATGCGGGTCCTACAAACACCCTAACACTGGTTGATTTCAACTACCCAAACATTAACTGGGAGAACTACTGAAGTACTAACTCCCTTGCCCAGCGCTTCCTAGAATTTCTCAACTCAAACACCCTGGAACAAGTGGTCTACACCCCTACCAGAGGGAACAACATAATTGACCTGGTCATCACCAACATGGGCGACTGGTGTTCCACACCTGACGTCAACCCCTCACTGGTTAGATCAGACCATAGACTAATCACTCTGGATATTCATATTCTGCCCACAACCCCAAACAAGGAAACCACTGTGATAATCTTTTCCAAAGCAGACTTCACGTTGCTTATGCCCAAGGTGGAACGGTTCACAGCCTCCACGCCAATGGACAACGCTTTCCAAGATGCTGAAACCTATACAAAGGCACTCTATGATCATCTGCAGGAATGCATGGATCGTGCTATTCCAAGTCAAACCTAGACTCACTCCTCCAAGAACAGGAAACCGGTCTGGTGGACCCCTGCCATGCACAGGCTCTACAATAGTAGGAGGTAACTAGTACAGATAAGAGCGAAATCCCTAGAAGGACAGACATCCCTGATCAGTATCAGCAAGAAACTATGATCCCTCATGAAATCATCCAAGGCTAGCTTCAAAAGACAATTTCCCAAGGACCCTACAGACAACCACAAAGCGTTCTTTAGCTATGTCAAGAACGTAAGTGGGAACTCTCAGATCTACTCAGGGTTGGTGCAGACTGGCACAAAATACAATGAAACAGCTGATATTGCCAACATTTTGCCAGACAGGTTCAGTGCAAACTTCACACCCCTCTCAACCCCTAAACAGCCCTTAACCATACCAGAAGAATGTAAGGCCCTGGCAATCACCAACACACAGGATAAAATAGCCCCATCCAAAGCCACAAATACAGCCTCAATGGGACTGGACAGTGTCCCAGGCTGTGTCTTACATGAGCTCCAAATGAACTAACCCCTCACCTAAACACACTGGTCAAACACAGACTGCCTACAGGCTACATACCCACAGAGTGGTGCACAACAACAGTTATCCCACTCCCCAAAGGTGGTGCCACAACGGACCGGGGAACTATTGCCCTATAAGCCTGACTAGCCTGGTCTGCAAGGCTATGGAGTGCATCATCATGGAACTCATTAACAGTGACATTGGGAAACTCCAGACACTTGACCCAACCCAGGTCTGCTTGATTGAATGCAGATTATGCCTACTGAAACTGTTTGACATCTTACAGTCACCTAGACTTCAGGTGTGGGGTGTGGTAGTTCACACATACTACCTGGACCTCACCAAGGATTATGACACCATTACCCACTCAGGTATTGTTTATAAACTCACCAGCCAGTACATACACCCATACATCACAGGTTGGGTTGCCAACAGGCCTACACATGGAACCCACATGGTAAGCCTAGCAGCCTCCAGGTCCAACTCTTAACCAGTAAAAACTGGTGTCCCACAGGACTCTATCCTGGGACCCCTACTGTTTGCCATATACTTCTCAAAGGTACAGACAAACACAGGTGGACTACAGCAGACCGTGTTTGGTGATTACTGCAAACTGGGAGCCATAACTGACAGTCCAGCTGTCACAGACATCCTTCAAGGGGCCTCACATAGACCAGCACAGGGTGTCACAGTCATGGCCTCCAGCTAAAGGCCATGAACTGCATGGTCATTCCATGTTGGGAAAACTAAACACCCACATATTAACACATGACTGGCAGCCACTTTAATACAGACGAGGTAATGGGTTTGTGGGGACTACATTAGATAGTGATTTCTCCTTTGACAATGATATCTTCAAAGTAATTAGGCCATCCTCCTATGTAGGCCATCTGATTACTTAAGGGTTCACATCTAGACATACTGAGGTTATTATGCCCCTTTACTCATCACTCATCAATCCCATCATCGAGTATGATAACCCATTTTGGGATGTACCTCAGAAGACACATCCAACAGCTGGAGGGTCCACGAACATACCTCACCAAGAGCATTACTGGCCTCAGACATGTGTCCTATGCTGCCAGACTGCATGAACTCTTGCATTACTCAGTGGCATCTCATTTACTCAGAGATGATCTTTGCTGCCCAACAAAGACATGTCCAAGTCAGGCTTAATGGATATGCTCCACCAATGGGAATCCATGTCACAGTGAGCCACACACTTTAATTAGCTAAACCTTGCCACAACCATAACTGGAAGATGCTGGAGTGACAGATTTCTGTCACAGGTACTCCCCATGCTTTGGAACTGCATCCCTGATTACATTATATGGAGCCCCTCACTAACACTCCAGGGAATCCTTGCAGAGTGGGTTGGGAACAGTGGATACACCCCAGGGATCCCGCAATTGGCAGTGCTCTCCAGAGGGACAGTTAGTTAATCAATGGGGTGGAGACAGCTGACACATCTCGGCTAGGCATATGAATGGCCTCGGGCGGTTAGCCAAGTACCTACCTATGTACCTATGAACCTATACATACAGTATCAGCACACGCTGGTAGCTTAATTTACTGTTCAGGTGTTGACTTACCTTCTGCCAATAGTGGTTGTGTGTGCAATAGTTGAGGGCTGCCTATGTAGGATGCACACAGTAGACCACCTATACATGACAATTTACAGGTGGTCTTGTGTGTGTGCTATCCATGTTTACTGTGTTTGCAGGTGGAGAAGGATGTCAGTCCATAGGTGCCTACACTGTTAGTGTGTGCTATACGTTCCCTCTTTGCCAAGGCATGGGCATACTTGGCACGCCTCTGTCTGCCTACTGGGGCTGGCTTAGGGTGTTCTTGGTCTGAGTACCTCTGTGCCTGTGGGGACCTTGGAAATGGTGGTGGACTGTGAGGGCCTTCACCATTCTGTCCCTGCTGCAGCTGTTTCCGCAGGATCATATTGTGTAGCATGGCACATACTATGAAGATGTGGGCACACGTGCCTGGAGAGTACTGCAAGTCTCCACCAGATATGTCCAAGCAATGAAACCATGATTTCAGCATCCCAAGCACATGCTCTATGATGATTCTGGTTTGTGTGTGTGCCTCATTATGGCGTTCTTGCATGGGTATGTGTGCATTTCTGGTGGGAGTCATCATCCATGGTTCCAGTGCATAGCCAGCATCCCCCACCAGGTGGCCATATGGGATGTCCCCCCTGCCAAATACCTGATACAGCTGTGAGGCATGCCAGATGTGGGAGTTGTGATAGCTTCCAGGGCTGCCAGCACACACATCCATGATAATGCCCTGGGCATTGCAACTGACCTGGCAGTTGATGAATGGGTATCCCTTGTGGTTTATGTAGCACCTACACTGCTCACCGGGTGGCGACTTGATATGTATGTGCATGTAGTCTATTGCACCCAGTACCTCCTGGTATTCTGACACACAGTGGAAGAGACGCATATTGCCGGCCAACTCCTCTTGCGTTCGGGGGAAGTATATCTGCTCATTGGCATGTGGTAACATGGCATCCAGGAACTGGTGGAGTACCCTGGATGCTGATGCCTGTGAGACCCCCAGGATATCCCCAGTTGGCCTTTGAAATGTATCTGTGGCTAGTATTCTCAAGCTTACACATACCTTCGTGTCCACTGGGATGGGTTCCCCTCTATTTCTGGCTCTGAGGCGTGGCCGGCACAGCTCAACAAGTTGCTGTATGTTGTCCCTGTCCACCCTGTAATGCTCTACTATCTCCAGATCATGTAGCCCCTGGTAGGTTACCCTTGGTCTGAACACTCTTCTCCTCCTCTGGTGCCTGAGGTGGTTGTCAGCATCATCCTCCACACCACCTTCAGTCTCCAACACATGCTGGTGAATCAAAGCTATGACAGCCCCTAACATGTACATTTTAAAAGTTCCTCATCTGTTTACACCGATGGTGCAGAGTGTATGGGAATACACTAGTGTGTGTGAGGTGCTTTCACACTTTATACTGTTGTGCTAAGGATGCTGCTGATGTTATTGGGTGGGTATGTGCAATTCCAGCTGCAGGGTATCTTAATTATGGGTTTTACAGTGAGTACTGCAATTGTGGTGCCTTTGGTGTTGAATTATTCTTGCCTGCCGTGATTTATCTGTTGCCCTTTAATTCACTTTTCAACCCGAATCCCCTCCCATTGACAGGCATGTATCCAGCTGCCGGCTTTCTTGTTTTGTACTTTCCCTACCCAGGAATGTGTTGCAAAATGTGTTATGTAGCTGATCTACTGCAATTTTGCTTTGTTCTGCTGTGGCAGTTCTGTTTTCTTTGCAGTACGGCACCTCCCATTTCCTGTTCTGCAGGTAGCTGCTAGCAGCCTTGTTAGCTGTTGTCAATGGCCCACTGTGGGTTCCTAAGTGTTAATTACTCATTTGTACTCCAATTACCATGCTGCAGCATTTCCTTATCTTTTTCCCGTATCCTTCCTGTTTCTGCTCTGGTGCATGCCGCTCACAGCCATTTACCGGGTTTACAGCACATTTTCATCCATGTTCATATGCACATTTGGTTACCTTGTGTGCTCTCAGCTAAGCAAAGCTATGGCTACTTCAACACACCACTATCCTGCAGCTTTGCTTAGCAACAGGCAAACTGGGTTAGCAATGCTCCAATGTGCTTACAGCAATGGCAACACACCCCTCTCTTGATGTCATTTTTATCTCAAGGGCTCACCTCGGTGTTATAATGCTACGCTGTTTTGTGCTTCCTTACACCAGCAGGAAATCTGCAATTCACTGTACTTCTCTCATTTGCATGGCATTGCCTACTAATTCCTAGCTACTGCGCATAGCATTGTCATTGCCCCTTAGCAACCCTTGTGCCATGAGTATGGTGTAGCATGCCTGCCATTGACTATAATGGGGAAATCATGATATGTGTTTCATTGCAGTTTTATTCTATATTTTTATATATTCTTTGCAATCCCCTTTGCGCACTGATGCCCTGCGCTTTAACTTCGCGTTAGTGTGGGCATAATATTAAATGTTCTTTTTCATATTTTGTGCATGTTGTTTTATGCCAGTTGCTATATATTTAGCCATTGGCATATATTAACAGTATAATACGTGTTTGGTCCGCTGTCATGGCTCCAATTTTATGTTTGAAAAATGTAAACCGTTTTTTTTCGGTTTACATATCTGCATGCCTACACTACGCCTGCACCACTTCCTGAATCGTTATACACCTTCATTTGCATGCTACACTGCTGCGCATGGAGTGAATAGCATACAGGCACCGGGATCTGTGCGGGCGTAGCGTACGCAGGCAGTGCACGTGGAAACAGCTTATACCTGAATCGCTCGGTGGCCATATTTGGTGTTAGATTGCCAACGCTATGCCTGCACCTGACGCAAGCTTCATGAATCCCGCGGTGACTTCATAACCTTCAGAAAAATGCATGCTCAAGCAAGACCTGTTATTCTATCAACTGTCTCAGTTTATACAACAATTTTTAGTACTGTTTATATGTTCCCCCAGTATATTTGGCCTTGTCCAGATTGAGAGGTACATGCAAATAAATTGCCTTATAGAATTAGGCATATCCAAACCTCTCAACTGTCCCTGATTTTGGCTCAAAATGTTGCTCTATCCCTAATAATCCCGCCGCAAAATGGCAATTTTGGAAGAAAACATGGAGGGTTTACAATTAAGAAATAACTGTAATAATCAGAGTTATAGATTACTTTTATTTCAGAAATGCATGTAGATTATTTTATTTTGTCAGCTGCTCAAGTTAGTGGTACTAATATTAAAAGAGTGTCCCTTCTTTGACAGGTTCCCAGTGTGGCTATTTTACATTTTTGCATCACATTTTTGGTCCATTTTTCATAAAATGTTGTTTTTTTGGCAAATTAGTGGCAAATCATTAAAGACTGAAGTTAGAAAATGATGACATACATTTAAGTTTCAGATTTCATACCCTTCAGAAAATTCATACTAATGCAAGACCTACTATTCTATTATCTTTCTAAGTTTATAAGAGCAATATTTAAAATTTGTCCTTATTTTTGGGTCTTTGTCCCACATCTATGTATGGCTTTGTCCAGATTTCTTGCTCTGAGTTTGAGAGGTATGACAAATGTGTCAGGGCCATCACAGTCAGCCAGAGACATTTCAAATTGTGACATATTTGTTGCACCCCACTCCCCCATGTAGTGACTCTGGATGTGTCCAAGCAAGGCAAGGAGCAGTTATGCATTGTAAATGTTCACAGTATCCCCCCATCCAAGGTAAACACAAGTGCTATTTTTATTCTGTCCTTGATTGTGCAGAATGTTCTGGTTTCTGACATATTTTTTATACTGTTGATTTATGCTTATTATTACTCAGAAAGTGCCTGTTGCTCTGTGTTTAAGTACCAGTTCTTTAATGACCATCAGGTAAGCTTGTCTGATATTGTAAGATGCAAGTAAGCTTTAATAAGCATACTGTTAAAGAATTGTCAACATTGAAAGCCTTTCTGTTGTTGCCATGCAGAAAATACTTACATAACTAGATAATGTATAAGCCTTGGGTATTGAAATGCATATGAGAGAATTTGTAATAAAGGACAGGATTACATTATTTTAAGAAGCTCATTACATTTGTTGGAGACTTGCAGTCATCTTTGCAGAATTTACCTGCAAACCAAACAGAATGTCAATCTATCATGTGTGGTCCATTACCTGTACAGTAATACTTTAAGCAATGTATCTTGAGCTTGTTTCTTGTTTGCTTTTCATTTTTTACTTTGATCATGTTTTCCCCATGAAACAAGTAGATAGCTGTTGTCAGGCAGCAGGTCTTTTTTGGATAAGAAACATTTTTACAAGTGGGGGTATCACAGAGATTGCTACTTTCAGCATGTTACTTAGTACTTTAATAAAGCTGAATATAAATTATAATTAGAACTGCAGTGCAAGGAGATGTGGTTTGAGTTGAGTGTGCTTGTTTTTCTTATACGTGATTTTGACTGGCATTCCAGTAATGTATTTAAAAAGTAATTTATTTGTTCATGCCTCATAACCTTTTTGTTTCCATCTAGATATTAAGTAAGCTGTCATGCAGCCAATGCATTGAAATATTTTTTTCTTCTACACTTCATTTTATCTTGATTGGACTCTCATGATGATGGTTTGGCAGCCAGGGCAGCGTATTTAATTAAAGTTACAGTTTTTGTGGTTTTGAGCATAGTTCCTCCCATTTCTTGTTGGCCACACCCCTTCCATTGGCCCCACCCATTCAGCTGTCTCCTGCAGCTCCCCTATGATTTGAAGTCACCAGCCGCCACTGTGATTGTCACTGCTGAAATGACACCCTGACCCCATTTGCAAAATGGGAAAAAGAGGTTGATGGATGGATGGATGGAACTATAAGAATCAATCAGAGGTGGTTAGAAATGATTGGGAAGAGAGGGGAAAAGCAATTCACAAAGAAACAATGTGAGGATATATGTATATCTCCCAAATATGCAACAAGATCTAGAAGATTTAGGATTTTTCCCTGGAAATATTTATATAGATATTTGGGTTCCCATTAGATGACCGAAGACACATTATATCAAATGCGTCTTGGTCGAACTTAAAACAACGATAACTCAAAATAGTGAAGCGGCTTTTAAGCAAATTTTTTCCCAGGGAAAGAATTTGCTTGGCTGCTTCCATTACTTTGCCATTTTCGGCACTGTAGTGCGATCTCGGAGTTGGTATATTTAAGTGTGTGGGGGCACAGCCCCCCACATTATGTATTATTTCAATTTCTTTTTCTTTTTTTTTTTTTTAGAACATCGATTTTTTCCTTTGGAAAGAAATCGCTGTTCTGAGCTTTTGTGATTGTAAGCTTTCGCTTACATAGGTTCCATTATTCCTCTTTCGCGTTTTTAAGAGTTCAGATATAGACCCTAGATATTTTTATAGAGTTTTTCCTCAGGCAGACAGCAAATGTTGCAGGTGTGAAGGGGAAGAAAGAGGTAATTGGGAACATTTTCTGGGAGTGCAGTGAGTTGGTAGATTTTAAGTATTCACTGCGGAATGGACTGTCGGAAATGCTGGGTAGGCAGATTGGTCTGACGGGGGAGATGATTTTTCTGAGCTACGATACAGAATCGGAACTGCCTAGATATGGTAACGCCTTATGTCTAATAATTGTGGCTGCCAAAAAAAGCAATTACTTGAAAATGGAAAGCAAAATCTAAACCAACTATACTGGAAGTAATGAATATAGTAATAAAAATAAAACAACTGGAATTGAGGTCTTTAGAAAGCGGTAGGAGCAAACTACACAGGAAAAAAAATGGGAACTGTGTGAACAATGCATACAAGGGAGGAATGAGATTTAAAAAGTGGCAGGACCTAAATGAGCTATTTAATGCTTGAGTGAGAAAGGTTGGGTAGATTATAAGTGATGTATAATGTTTGCAATTGGGAGCATGTCAGTATGGTTTGTGATGTAAATGCCTACAACTAGGATTTTGTTGGTGTGGTTTGTTTGTTTGTTTTTATTTATGTAAATGTATGATTGCTTATGTAGTAAGTGATAGTTTACTGAAGATGTTTCTTATTTAAAAAATAAGGCATGAATTGAATAATTTATGTAATGTTGCTTAGGTTATATAATATATAAAAATATATGTGAAGTATGTTTGTTATGTTAATATAGTTTGATTACTTTTATATAAATGTAAATTTGCCTATGTCACAAGTGATAATTCAATAAAGGTGCTCGAAACATTTGTATTTCATTGGTAAAAAGGATGAGAACAATGCTCTTTACAAGGATTCTTTGGTCTGTAATAATTTTAATAAATTTCTTTTTTGTTTGTTTTGGAGAGGGTACCTGTTACCTTGAGAGGTGGCAACAGAGAAAATCAGATGGAGTTTAAACAGTTGATTTGGCAGCTTCACTTCAATGCCTGTAACATTTCTGGCATAAAGCAACATATCTCCATCATGAGTGAGAAAAGACATATGCAAAAGTTGAGATGCTTATAAAAACACTTATGATGCTCATTTTACTTACCTTTAAGTTTGTCCTTGATTGGAGTTATGAACATTAAAGTTTTTAATGTATAAAACTTTATTCTGACTCTCTATATATGATGCCATTGTATTTCCTGTACTTGTCACTGTTGAATGCTAAATTCTGATGAAGTCTTTGTTGATGAATGAAAGTGCTAAATAAATGCCTCATCTTGACTTGTGCCTTGAATTTGGGGATTTCATTTTTTTGGTAACTCATCTGGTGCTGGTTTGGGAATTGACCTGCAGGTGATGTTAAGAACAATAATGCGGATAAGAAATACATATGAGAAGGGCACAGGAAATGAAACATGGGATGCGGAAGAAATGCACAGCTTAAAGAGTTCAAAGCAGGGGAGAATGTACTTTTTTGGTGTAAACTGCTGTGAACATGTTCTTCACAAAGTGGCAAAGACATTTTTGAAGTTATAGAAAAGATAAGTGAATTAAAGTATAAAGTAAGCTTACAAAAAGAAAAAACAGAAGAGGTATACCATACACATATTCTGATGCATTGGGAAAAAACTATGGTATCTACATAGTTTGCAGACACAAAGCCTAATAATGGAAAAGTTAGACAAGATTGAGTTTCTCTCCACATTACACCTAAACAAAGGATAGTGATAAATCCACTAGTCCTGTGAGTGAAGGAGAAAACTACATTCCTCACACCAGATTGTCTACTCCATATACAGTCCTGTTTGATGTCTGTGAAGAATCAGTAATGGTCCACAGGTTAAAAGACAAGCATATGCATGCCCCACATGTTGCAGTACAAAACTAGTTTCTTTCTTGTTTTACTGTTTTATTATAGGTTTGTTCAGAGTGTGCCTATAGCCTCTATAGCCAGTCCATTCAACGTCTTAACCAAGGGGCTAGTGTTGCTAAATTTCAAATGAGTAGTTGCCACAGAACATGCATTTCAGAAATGAAGGGAATATTATGCTCAAATCCCATTTTGATAGCTCCAGAATCTGCACTGGTGGTGTATCAGGATAAATCCCTAACTATGATTTAGGTAATGTGTGTTTCATTAGTAGTTTGATGCTTGATGGAGCAAGCTGAGGGGATGGGCATGCCCATATCGGGGAAAGTGTGTGGTCCCAGCTTGTGTAGTGCTTTTAAGTGCTCTTCACTGCTGTTAAGCTCTAGTCTTGCCCTAGGGCATTAGGACATTAACTGTGTTCAACAGCTACCAAAGAAGAGGTGGAAATTGCAAAGAAGTTTAAAATATTAAACATTTGTCCTCTCTCTCTCTCTCTTTCTATTTTTTTTTTTTTGCCAAATGAGATGTATAGCATGTTCTAAAGGTTCTTTTGCCTCCCACCACTGCTCTATGCTGGTTTAGTAATCCTACATTTTTCTTTAACTATTGTCAATATACAAGTTTAAGCTCCATTCACTATAAAGAGTTATAACTGGGTGTTTCCAATATGTAACACTGATTGCTATGTGTTCTCAACATGAACGCCAAGATTCAGCTCAAGAGTGACGTTTCTTGATGTCCATGTTTCAGACACATAGCAAACAGGTTATGATCAGTGACCTGATCATAATCCTGTATGCAATGGTTAAGAGGAAATATTCTACCTGGATCAATGTACACAATATTAAGTGTACCAAATCTGCATCCACTTTGCTCTGCAGCACAGTTGGTAGCGGTTATGGTAATACATGTTCCTATGGACTGCTGTGATGATATGTATTGTGGATGACATAAATCAAGGCTGCTTGTATGAATCAAAATTCCTGGCAAATACATTATGCCTTGCTCCTTCTTTATGCTATTCCTAGATCAATAGTTCTGGGGAAGTCCAGCTGGTGGACAAAAACACTTATCATGAATTAAAGCTGAGTTATTCTGATAATTAAGCCTGCTTGACTTTGAGGAATCAACACCTGAAATTTTAGACTGTTTATTACTGTTGCTTAATATTGTAATGTTTAAGTGTTTTTATTTTTCACTTTTCACAAATAACATGGAAGTGAAGTCGGCCCTCTATCTTAACACTGGGGGCAACTATCTCCTTGCATCTCTTTTGTGGGTTTTGTACTTGTTCGTCCTGTGACTCACTTTTTCTCATACACATGGTTCCTGGATATGATGTGGATTTAGCAGAGCCATTGGTGATTTTTTGTCATCTGACTAATACACAGTTATGAGACTATGAATCTTATAGCCACACAGGCCTTCTCGTCTAATCAAGCATCTCCAAAATGGAATGCAATGACCTTTTGTGGTCACACAGTACCAAAGAATTGTTAGTATGGACAGCTGTTATAAGCTTAGGCAAAGACTGATGCTCTTTTAGAACATCAGCTGTTTATACTCCAGATCAATCACTTTTTGATCAAGTTCCTATCTTATTTTGTTCACGGATGAATTCCAGGTCAGGAAATTCTTTATAATCCATCAGTTCATTTTTAAAGCACCAAACTGATCCTTTAACTAAAAATTATTGGCGTTGTATGAACTCCTAAGCCTCTACCCAGTTTCTTGTCTTGTCTTCTTCCTAGACAATTTTCACTTAGAAATGTATATAGTGAGGATTTCTGACACCAGAAGAATACTCAAGATGTAGCCATCAGATTCCATAAGAGATTAATTTCCTGAATTACATACCATCTACTTAAAATGAGAGAACTATTGAAACTCTTTCAGATCACATAAGTGTTGGCAGTCGTCTTTGTATTAGCTCCTTCACAACTAATCAAATGATATTCTGTCATGCATATTTCCCCATCCAGGAAACTGTTCTTTTCCCTGAGATAAAGAGATTTGGAAATAGTTATAACATTGTGAATGTACAGGGAGTGCCCTCTTGCATGGAAGGTTTATGGGACTTTTCCCAGAGACACGCACACACAATTTTGTGTTTCAGTTTTGACAATGTACTGCTTTATGTAACTGTACATGTTAAAACAGCACCTGAACAGCACCTGAAAAAAAAAATATTAACAGCATGATATAGTAAATGCATTATTTATTTTATTTATTTATTGATATTTGATTACGGGGAAGGTTTGACTAGGTAAAAGCCCATTCTCAATGAAGGCTCGGGGAGAAAAGCCCCAAATTATTACAAAACATTTTAAGAAAAAATAATTTTACAATCTTCAAAAATAAAACAAAAAACATCTGTAGTTTAACATCTTGGCACCATAAAAAATCTACTGCCAATCATTAGCGAACCGGAGTTCCGCTGTGGTGACCCCTAACCGGGAAAAGCCGAAAAGTCAAACAACAGTCATAATAAAAAAAAAATTGGTTAAGAATCGATAAAAGGCATATGACATTCATTTAATATCTAGAGAAGTTTTAGACAGTTTGTAGAGAAATTAAAAGTAAATTAGTGTAATACAAATAGGAATTGCAATATGAAGTGAGGGAAAAATAGGATTATGGTATATTTAGAGAGAAAGCCAGAGAAGAGAATTAGATAGCAGTAAGGAAGTAACAGAAGAAGAGAGAGTAAGGAGGTATAAGGAATGAAAAGGTACTTGTTCACCTTTAGGGATATAGGTTAGCCTTGTTTTGACAAGAGCAGAGCCAGATTTTAGCTATGAAGTTTTTCGGAGTTGTTTTGAAAGATGGGAGGGTGGATATAGACCTGATGGATACAGGTAAGGAGTTCCAGGCCTTAGTAACCTTATACGAGTATAAACAGTACTCAGCAGATTTGCTAGGTTTATAGACTGGAGTTTTTGGTCACTGGATTGCAATGACCAACTGAGAACATAATTGTAATTTTTTTTTTATGCTGGACAGGTAGATGGACACCAGATAATTTTATAGGTGGTAAGAAGTTGTGTACATATTAGTTGATGTAGCAGTTCTAACCAATTTAGGCTTTTCAATACTATACAGTGATGGGTTCTGAAAGGGGTATGTGCTGTAAATTAAGCAACTTTGTTATAGAATTGTTCAAGTTTCAATTTTTGTGAAGCCTGGAGGTTAGTTAGGATGGGAGAACCATAAAGAAGAATGGGGAGGAGATAAGTAGTGGCAAGTGTTTTAGTTGCATTGGTGAGAAAGTTCTGTAAAGCATCCCTAGTTTATGATGATTTTTTTTTATGCAATTGTGTGTATGCAAGTCAAATGTAAGATTATCATCCACTATCACCCCTAATAGTTTGCTATGAGAAGTGACTTCAGTGGCTGCATTATCAAGGGAGAGGACTTTAAATTTATTTTTTTTATTTCATGAGAGAGGGATTTAGAGAAAAACATAGTAGTTTGGTCTTTTTTGGGTTAAGCATGAGTTGTGAGTTACAAAGCCATGATTCAGTGGCTGCTAAAACTTCCTGAGTAATTCTTTGGAGCCATGCCATGTTGTCAGATGTGCAAACAGGAGTGAAATTATCTGTGTATTGTATTAGGGTGGCATGTTATGTGGAAGAATAGAGACTGTTGGTGAAAATGTTACAGAGGAGAGGACCAAGGATAGAGCCTTGTGGTACACTGGTGGTGACTGGAAAGTAAGGAGAGAGAGGAGTGTCATTTTACTGACAGATACCTATTGGATAACAGAAGAGTGGGCTGAGAGTGACCTAGTGAGGACATTTGATGAAGAAGTTTGCTGTGACAAACTGTGTTGAAGGCTTTAGAAAAGTTTATAACTAAGGAAGAGATGAATTTGCCATTATCCCTAGCTTTAGTGACAATATCTATATAGGTTAGAAGGGTAGTGCTAGTACTATGGGGATAACAAAAGCCATTTTGTGTAGGGGATAGGAGTTCTTCCTGCAGGAGATAGTCTAACGATTGTTTTTGAATATATTTTTTAAGCATTTTGGCAAGAGGAGATAAGATTGCTATAGGTCTAAAGTTATTCTTGTCTGTTGAATTTCCTCCTTTGTGCAGAGGGATAATGTGTAAGTTTTTCCAAAGAGAGGGGATGTGGGATTCCTGGACTGACCTATTTATAAGGATTGAGATAGGATAAGCAATGCTATTGGCTGCTATTTTTAGGTACTTGTTTGAAAGATCATCAACTGAAGAAGATCATGATTTAACTTTGTTTAAGAGTACTGAAAACTGAAATAAATAAGCTGGACTAACAGATTAAGCATAGTGTGAGACAAGATCAAGAAAATTTTGAAGAAAATGTATATAAAGATATTTAGCATAATAGGAAACCTTTTTATAGACACATAAGATGTGAAAGGAGTAAAGACACAAATTAATAAACTGTGTGCAGATTCAAAAATGTATTCTCAGACACAACAGATTATAGATATATTTACACAATCTTATGCAAAACAGTTTGGTTCCACAAAAAGGGGTGATAAGATATCCTAGTGACATCCAGGTATCCCCACATATTGGAATCAAATTAGATTATATTGAAAAGGGACTGCTCAAACTGAATACAAACAAAGCACAGGTAGGAGACAGAATTAGTAACAATGACCTGACAACACTTCAGCAAGAACTTATGGTACCATAATATTTATTATTCAGTAGGTCATATAAATATGGGGAGATTCCTCAAGACTGGAGACATTTGATTATTAAACCTGTCTTTAATGGAAAGGGAAACAGGAAAAACCCATTCATATAGACCCTTTAGTCTACTTTGATGTTGTGTAAAAATAAATGAGAAGGTAATATCGGATAAGTTACTGTCAGAACTGGATAGGCTGGGACTTGAAACAATGTCAACATGCATATGTTGAAAATGGATCTATTACCACCTGTAACATGATGTTCTATAACAATATAATAACTATGAATGAAAGATTGTGCTGTGATGTAATTTATATAGATTTAACTTCAGCATTTGACAGGGTCATATACAAAAAATGATCGATAAATTAGTACAACTAGGTACTGATGTACCCTTGATAAGATGGATGGCTGCATGGCTTACAAATAGGACATGGCAAGTATCACACAGCAAATAGACAGATGATATCCTTGGTTACAGTCAGGGTGTCCCACAGGGCTCTGTCCTAGGCCCTTACTTGTTTAGATTGCATCTTTCAGACCTAACTTTTTCATCTGAGTTGTTCTACAGTATATATGCAGATGACCTGAAATTGGGTAAACTGATTACATGTGTTACAGATAAGGCATGTCTGCAAAATAACTTGACTAAATTGAACATTTGCACACAGGAGAATAATATGCTGATAAATAATCAGAAGCTAAGCATATCAGATTTGGGAGACATAAACTGAAAGGTGAATATTTAATACAGCACACAGTGATTGAATCTGTAGACTCATTCAAGGACCTGGGTATATGGGAAGATTCAGCTATGAGTTTTTCTAATCATATCAACCAATTGGTTAATGATAGTTATAGAACTATAGGTTGTATAAAAAGATTTATAAAGTCTAGGAAATCAAAAATGATGACGTCATTGTTAGTTACATTAGACCCAAACTTGAGTATGGAATAACAATATGGAAACCCTATAAGAAAACAAGCATGAGTAAACTGGAAAGAGTGTAGCAGAAATACAACAAGAACATCCATGGATGTGAACATTTAAGTTATTATGAAAGGCTAAAATATCTTAATTTGCACAGTGTCTCTTACAGATATCTAAAAGGAGATCTTATTCAGGTATTTAGGGCATTTAGAGACAACTACCTCTGGGAATGCTTGGGGTTATCAAAAAGTAACTCATCAGACAACCTATGTAGAAGGGTCCAAATGGAGAGATGAAAAGTCAGCAAGCAAAGGAGAGCAGTAGTGCTGAAACTGAATTCATCTTCAAGTCTTGGTCAGTACCTTCATGTGGTGGATCCTGTTTTCTACAAAATCGCACCAAAGCAACACTGATATATATAGACTGTATTTATATAGCATATATGACAGATGAAGGTCAAAAATTAAAAGTGATAGCTAGGTGCACAAGACCCTCCCCAGGATTCATGAAGCTCAGCGCAAGGACGGCGTTAGGCTTGCGCTGACCGTGCAGCGTAGAGATGGCACAGTAGTGCCATATGCATATTAATGAAGGCATGCTGCCACCACATCCACATGCATAAGAAACGTGCGCGAGTGCATGGGGCATGTCGAAGCGCCGCATGGAGGTGTGGACATGTCGGCTGTTTATGTGCAACCTAAAATGCTGAATATTACAGCCTGCCTCCAATAGTAATCACACCTGTCACTGTCCATGGATACTGAAACGTATGCAAAGCATGCAAGACAGTTTTGCGAACACAAAAATAAGAAGCAAACACAAATGCACGTAGCTGAATATTGAGTCTACATCCCTCGAACAAATGACATTTAAAATCCCATGCCCTTATTCTATTGCAGTGTTGATAGTTATACCAAGTGGAAGCAAAACACATCGTGTTAGCATGCCACCAATAGCTAAGTCTAGCCCAATGGTCAGGGTTACCACCTGTCCCACATTGTGATGGACAGTCCCCCTCTGGGCAGTTGTGTCCATATCAAAACCATTATAAATGTAAAATATCCTGTGACCGTAGGACATAATTATATCCCACATCTC
>NC_056748.1:963521751-963617359 GCF_019279795.1 Protopterus annectens
CAGTAAGGATGAGTGCTGTAGATGGGTGTCAGGTAGAGGAATCATGGGTATGCAATAATGGGCCTAAGTGTGCAGGTGTTGGTTGGCAGAGATGTATTAGGCCTGCCCCATGGAAGTAATTAATATTCCTATGTGGGCATAGCAGACATCTATACCTTCCAAGCCATAAGAGAACATCTACTGGATAGTCCGTAAACCATTGGGGGAACACATAGGGACTATATCAGTGAACTGTACCCGATTATCATGGGCGTCCGTGATTACGAAACAGAATCTAACAGAGTCCTAACTAAACCCTTCCAGAACTAGTGATATTAGGTCGACAGCTGGCAGAATACATGTAATGACTAATGACAACATGTATATATATATATATATATATATATATATATATATATATATGTATAGAGATATATATATGTATAGAGATATATATATATATATATATATATATGTATAGAGATATATATATATATATATATATATACACACACACACACACACACACACACACACACACACAGACACATACGCACACACATATATACACACATAAATATATAATATATATATATATATATATATATATATATATATATATATATATATTTTTTACTGTAGATATACACATGTACATACCTAGGTTACGTTACAGCAATTATGGGTAATATATATTCAGACCGGGCATATGTTAGTGGGAGGTCCAATAAACTAACGTCTACCTCCCACACACCCCCAGCTAAGCCGGTGAGACATACAGACACGCAATAAAGGTAAATACACCACTGCTTTCCAGACCACCGGCAGGAAACTACCAGTGGGAGAGTTCTGAAAGGTCTACACTTTAAACATGGATCACGGGGTCCCTTGTGGGACATCAAAAATTCCCCTTTTAGACAACCCTATAATGATCGATGTGACCAGGATGTAGCTGTACACAGAACAGTAGGTTGCACAAGTCTGATAACACATGGGTTGACAAAACGTACATGTGTCCCGACATGGGGAGAGAGGGCAGTGTGTAGGGGTGTGTTCATACCACAGCTGCGCTCACAGTAAGGATGAGTGCTGTAGAGGGGTGTCAGGTAGGGGAATCATGGGTATGCAATAATGGGCCTAAGTGTGCAGGTGTTGGTTGGCAGAGATGTATTAGGCCCGCCCCGTGGAAGTAATTAATATTCCTATTCCTATCCGGATACTGGCTAAGATTTTTGCCGCCCCTATAGTGCCTTTTTTAGGCAAGGTTCAAATGACAAATTCACCACCCTAACAGGAACAGGCAAGCGAAAACTGAGGATGATGCTACTCAGTGCTAGAAGTCTAAATCTCAAAATGCACTCACTCGAGGCACTCCTTAAAATGGAGAACATTGATATCTGTGCAGTGACTCAGACCTGGTTCAAGGCTCCAGAGAGCACCCCTGCACTACCAGGCTATAACTCATACCACACTTTTCAGCCATGTAACCTGGACTGGAACACCAAAGGTGGAGGTGTGTCCATATTCATTAAAGATATCCACACCTCCAGGCTAGTTGCTCAGCATAATGCAACCAAGGTTATCCAAGTGCAACTAACTCTGGGCAAAACTGCAATCCAATGTGTAGCTTGCTACAGATCACCCACCATGTCCCAGGATTCCCACTCCTCTTTTCTTGATGTACTGGAAAATATTAGGGTTCAACCAAACACCCTAATAATGGGTGACTTCAACTAACCCACCATTAACTGGGAAAACTACTTATGTACCAACTCCTTCACTCAATGCTTTCTGGAATTTATAAATTCCAATGCCCTGGATCAACTTATCCTCACCCCCACCAGGGGTAACAATATCCTAGATCTAGTCATTACCAACATGAGTGACCAGTGTTCCAAACCTGGAGTCAACGCCTCATTGGTCCGATCCGACCATAAGCTAATTACCTTAGATATCCACATCCTGCCCCCACCCCCCATTAAGGAAACCATGGTAAAAAATTTCTCCAAAGCCAACTTCATGCTTCTTAAGACAGAAGCGGTGAACTTCATGACACCCATGCAGATGGAGAATACAATTACGACTACTGAATCCTACACAATTGCACTTTATAAGCACTTACATGAGTGCATGGCTCGTGCTATCCCAAACAGAACCAAGATGCTATCCTCCAAAAAAAGGAAGCCAATCTGGTGGTCCCGTGCCATAAACAAACTGTACAACAGAAGGAATAAATTGTTGCAAAAGAGAGTAAATTCCCACGAGTGGAGGAGCTCCCTGGTCAGCCTCAGTAAGAAGCTGCTATCCGTGATAAAATCCTCCAAAGCTAGTTATGAAAATAAAATCACCACGGAGTCTAAAGACAACCACAAAGCATTCTATAGCTATGTCAAGAATCTCAAAGGCAACACTTAGATCTGCTCTGAGTTACAGCACAATGGCACTAAATATACAGACCCAACTGATATTGCCAACATCCTGGCAGATAGGTTCAGTGCTAACTTTACCCCCCTCTCACCCCCTGAAGAGCCCATCTCTATACTGGAAGAATGCAAAGTTCCTGTAATCATGGCTGCACAGGTAAAAACCACACTCTCCAAAGCCAAGAAAACAGCATCCATGGGACCGGACAACATCCCAGGCTGCGTTCTACACAAACTACAGAATGAACTGGCACCCCACCTAAGTACCATGTTCAGTCATAGCCTCACCTCAGGCTTTGTGCCTGCTGAATGGCGCACAGCAATGGTTATCCCACTCCACAAGGGGGAAGCCACCACGGACCCTGGGAACTACCACCCCATTAGCCTGATGAGCCCGGTCTGCAAGGCCATGGAACGTATCATCATGGAACTTATAAACAAAGACATTGGTAATCTCCAAACTCTGGACCCCACCCAGTTCGAGTTTGTAAAATGTAGATCATGTCTCGTAAACCTGATAGACTTCTTTGAAACAGTCACCAAAGCCGTAGACAAGGGTAAGGTTGTTCACACGGCCTATCTAGATCTTGCCAAGACTTTCAACACCATCCCCCACTCTTGAATTATAGATAAACTCACTAAACTAGGTATAAATCCCTATGTCACAAGATGAGTTACCAAATGGCTCACTGACAGAACCCACACTGTGAAAGTAGCAGACTCCAAATCTGACTTCAGACCAGTGACAAGTGGAGTACCACAGGGTTCAGTCCTGGGTCCTCTGCTGTTTGGTATCTACTTCTCTGAAGTGCAGGCTAACACAAAAGGTCTTTGGCTAATGAAGTTCGCAGATGACTACAAACTAGGAGCCATAACTGAAACTCTTAATGATGTGGACATCCTACAAAAGGGCCTCACTGAGACAGATGCCTGGTGTCAAAGCCATGGCCTCAAGCTCAATGCCAAAAAGTGCATTGTCATCCCCTTTGGTAAAAACTCTGTACTCATGAACTACAACATAGGTGGTAATATACTTAACACCGAAAGTGTGATAAGAGACCTTGGGACACAGGTGGACAGTAGTCTCCCCTTTGAGAATCACAATGCCACAGTAGTCAGGAAATCCTTCCATGTGGCACACCTCATCACAAAAGGGTTCTCATCCAGAAAAAAGAGGTCATTGTTCCCCTCTACTCATCACGCATTAGACCCATTATAGAGTACAACGCCCCTTTTGGTATGTACCTCACAAGACATCTACAACAACTGGAAAGGCCGCAGAAATACCTCACAAAAAGGATTACCAACCTCAAACAGATGCCCTACGCAGACCATCTCAAAAAATTCCAGCTTTACTCCGTTGCATATCGCCTACTCAGAGATGATCTCTGCCTAACATACAAAGCTATGTCAAACCCAGAGCTGTTGGACATGCTCCACTTAAAGAAATCTCAATCCCTCCGAGCTACATGCTCTAGGGACATAAACCTTGTCACCACAATAAACAGAACATGCCGGAGGGATAGATTCCTGTCCCAGAGACTTCCCATACCCTGGAATAAACTATCTATCTATATCAAACAAAGCTCCTCATTAGCACTCTTCAAGAAAAATCTTGATGATTGGATGGGAAATAGGAAATTCACCCCAGGGATCACCTCTGTGGCTCTGCTCGACAGTGGCACAGGAAAATAATTTTCTTGGGTGGCAAAAGCCATGGTACCTTTTTGGCTGGGCTTGTATAGGACCCAAGGCCAATAGCCTAGTACCTACCTATGAACCTATGTGGGTATAGCAGATGCCCATACCTCCCAAACCTTAAGAGCACATCTACTGGATAGTCTGTAAACCATTGGGGGAACACATAGGGAATATATCAGTGAACTGTACCCAATTATCATGGACATCCGTGATTATGAATCAGAATCTAACAGTCCCAACTAAACCCTTCCAGAACTAGTGATATTAGGTGGACAGGTGGCGGAATACACATAATAACTAATGACAACATGTATGAGTCATAAACATCATGTACCTCGACAAATGTATATGAATACACATGCTCTGGGACTGTTAATGTGTCAGGTTAATAGTACCAATCATCTAAATGTGTCCCTGAGGGTGTTATGCAGTGTCCCTAATTCAGTGTGCATTCTCCCCCCATTTGTAGGTGTGGTCTGCTAGTGACGGAATGCGCATATTCTAACGACTACCTTAGGTAAATGATAGCATAATAGGTTGGGGTTAGCACCTGTTCACCTTTGCGAGGGACATTCTCCTTGGGCAGTTGTGTCCTGCAAAATAAATGTTATTATGGCACATGGCCTGTGATTTAGGGCAAAGAATACATATATTGTCTGTAGTGGTTGCATAAAACGATTATGTTGTATCTGAAACACCTAGATGTTATAGGAAACAGTATTAGCAACTATAATGCTACAAGAATAACCTTTACTTATGCAAACCGGTGAAGTAGTCTATTTTTGACTGACTGTGGGTATGTGTTGCCTTGCCAAATCTGACATCTCTGCATATAGGTCCTATAGGGCTGCCACCTTTCCAAATGGCCAGAGTGGGACCTGCTCCGTAGGAATGTCAGACGTACCAGGTGAGAGCATACCTACAGCCGTGCATAGTACAGCACTATACATATTAGCACAAATAAAAGCTTAGTCTAGCAGCAGTCAAGTTGCTTATGCTACTTCACATAACATATCATATATTGTCATATATGACTGTCCTAAGTTATTTTATTATATCTATATTAATATTATAGTTACATTTTCATTTTTCATTTTATTTTTATTTATATTTTATTTTTTATTATTTATTATTTATTTTTTATTTTCATTTTTTACATTCATATTCATATGTTTTAGTTCATAGTAGTTCATTAAGCAGGTAGTAGGGGTGATATACCTAAGTAGATTGTGCCTTATTTGGCATTCTATTGTGGTTGAGTTATACCTATGGATCAGCAGGTTTTTATATAGCAAGAAATACTTGACTACTGGCATACACCTTTATATTTGCCTTTTAGATAGATTGAGTAATTGTTTAATTGATTAATTAGTTTTACAGTTGTATTTAAACTGAGTGGTTTTATTTCAATGTAGATCTGAGGAAGCGTACACTGTGGTACGCGAAAGCGCTTATCCTGTATCTTGTTCCTGAATAAATCGCTTTGTTTTGGAAGATTGGTTTGTGGTCTTTTGACTTAATTGTTTGACTTTTTTCGTGGAGAGTCCTACAGTGTTTATTTGCTAATATTGTCATATATACAATAACTGTTACATGCAACTATTAGAGAAACATAGCATATAATATTGTCTTGTAATCAGGACATTTGCTATGTCTAGATTATTTTTGCATGACACATATGCCTAAGGAGGGACTGTCCCACTCAAAGTGGGACAGATGTTAATCCTAAAGTCTTACCTCGGCCAATTTAAAAGGTGGCAAACCTACAATAAGTATGTGGTAGCATGACCCAGCAGACGGATGTGGTTCCCAAAACACATTTACTTGTATGCATTACAGAGTATCGGTTCCCATGTATCAGCCAAATGGGAGCAGATTGTATGAGGAACACGCATATAATATGATTAACTCACTGGACAGACCACTGATTCCATACAGTCGAACGCCATGCCATTGCGGAATGGTCAGCCATACCCGATACTGTAGTCCGATATAATAGGCATCACAAGGGATCATGCCCACCCAGCGTAAGTGACAAATGCAAGCACCAATGTTGGTGCGTGTGCAAGTGAGGGAGCGAGCAGGTGTAAGCGTGTTTGGCTACCAGTATGCGAGTATTGCACTGTTAAAAAAATGTGGAGTCTAAACAAGTGTAAGAAGCTGTAACCAGAGGTCAGCAGTGCTTAACACTGCGCAAACTCACACACAACCGCTCCCAACTGCTGCAATGTGCCTTACTCACTCCGTATCCAATGGCCTTGTTCTGTCCGCAAACGAATAACCGTCCTTTGCAAGTGTTGGTAGCAACACCTTGCACACACAGCTAATGTGAATTACCAATACACCATGGCAAATATACAGACAATAGACAGTACCACACACATACCATAGAGCACAGTCATCCAACAGTATAGCAATGTACCAGCAGATATGTCCGGACCACTGGTGTTTGCAGACCTGGCCGTCTTGTGTTTACGTGTGTGAGCATGCCCAGTATGACCATTTCTCATGTTGTCGACTGACATTGCCGTCATACCTTCATGTGTTTGGGCATGCCCAGTATGGTCAACTGTATCGCATGTGTTACATGTCCAGGTAGTCAGTACTGTGCTGCCGACCTCTGTGTTGTACACTGACAGGTGGCATGCTGTGTCTGCAGGGTATCCATCAGTCATGTGGCATTGACTGTTGCTACATTTCTGGACAGTGTGGGGGGACATCCGACTGTATCCACATTCCTACACAGCACCGGGGTGGGGGGCACACCTGACTGTTACATGTGCACGTTGGAAGGGGGGCACAGCTGATACTTGTACACTTTTGCTACTACTGTACTGGTATGTCAGGTACTCCATTTCAGTGTGTAGACCTACCTATTGTGCTGGCTAGAGGCATACAAGTGTACTCCAGATCTTAGCTTTAATTACCAACATATTAGTTTCAGACGTCCTAGCCTTCACAATCTACATCCAACTGCCTGGCCTGCTGTAGTCTGTCTGTGTGTGTCTGTGGGGGGGGGTCATCCATTGGGCATATTCAGAGGCCATAGTACAGCATTTGTCTGTGTTGGTCTACACCTGTCCAGCTGGTTGAGACTTGTGTGGGCTGTATGGACACACATGATGCTCAGCCCATTACCAGCAAAGGGTTAGGACACCCTGTGTACTACAGGCTACTATGGTGACCCAGTTATGTGCTACAGATGTCATGGTGCCACTATGGATGTCTACTGTCTGCTGCCTTAACATTCTGCTACCAAATTCCCTTGCATGCTCACATCCATACCATAGCTACTGGTAACAACACATTCTAATACAACTGCCAATTGGTAGGTTGACTGACTTACCTTGAGGGTGTGCCAGACCTGAGGATGGTGCTGGAGGGATACCTATGTTGGATGCACGCAGTGCACTTCCTATACATGGTTGAGCACAGGTAATGTCATGTTTGGCAACAGTTTTACTATCTGTGTGAGTCAGAGAGGGTGACATTCCCCGGGTACCTACTGTGTCAGTGCATATGCTATGCATTGCCTCTTTGCCAAGGCCAGGTCATACTAGGCATGCCTCCTTCCACCTACTGGGTCTGGCTCAGGTAGTTCCTCCTCTGAGTCACTCTTTGCCTGTACAGACCTTGGCATTGGTGGGGGGCTGTGTGGCCCTGCCCCATGCTGTTCCTGCTGCAGCTGTTTCCACAGGATCATATTGTATAGCATAGCACATACCATAAAGATTTGGGTGCATGTAGCTGGTGAATACTGCAAGGCTCCACCAGATGTGTCCAGACACCGGAACCGTGACCTGATCATCCCAAACACATGCTCAATTATATGTCTTGCCTGTGCGTGTGCTTCATTATGGCATAGTTGTTCAGGTGTGTGCGCATTTCTGATGGGTGTCATCAGCCATGGCTCCAGTGGATACCCATCATCCCCCACTAAGTGACCATAGGGGATGTCCATATTGGCAAAGCTGTGGCACAGCTGTGTCAGATGCCATATATCAGAATAGTCATAGCTTCCAGGGCAGCCAGCACACACATTCAGTATAATGCCTTGGGCATCGCATACGACCTGGCAGTTGATGGAGGGTATGCCCCTGTGGTTAATGTAGGCCCTACCCCACTCACCGGGTGGTGCTTTGATGCATATGTGCATGCAGGCTATAGCATCCACTACCCCAGAGTAGTCTGCCATTTGGTGGAAGAGATGCATATTGCCGGTCAACACCTCACGTGTGTTGAGGAAATGTACGTGCTCACTGGCATGTGCTGACATGGCATCCAGGAACTCATGGAATACTTTGGATGCAGATGCCTATGAGATCCCCATGAAATCCCCAGTTGTGCTTTGGGAGGTATCTGTGGCTAGTATACCTAGGCTTACACATACCTTGGTATCCACTGGGATGGGTTTCCCCTGGCCTGTTCGATGTGTCAGGTGTGGTCGGCACAGCTCAACAATCTGCTGTAGGAGGTCTCTGTCCACCCTATAGCACTCCACTATCTCCAGCTCATGTAGCCCCTGGTAGGTTACCCTGGGTCTGTACAGTCTTCTCTGTCTCCTCACTGAGGGTTGTTCGGCAGCATTCACATCCTCACCACCTTCAGCCTCCTGCACATATTGGTCTATGTTGCCTGCTGCAGCCCTTCTCATTTCGTTGGATTGTTTTGTAAAATTTCCCCGCATGTATATACCAGCGGTGTAGAGTGTGGAAAAAACCTGAGGGTATGGTGCTTGCTCACTTTATCGTAGTGTTCTGGACTGGGCTGGTCTGTAATCTGCTGATTCTGATAAATATCACCTGTTTGCCCAGCTTGTTCACCTTGATTACTCTCCTACTGCTGTTGTCCCTCCCAATTGCACTAGGCAGGTATAGACAGACCCCTAGCTTAGGCGTACTAAGGCAGGAGAAATCCTGAGACACCTAGCTTAGGCATGCTAAGGCAGGAGAAATCCCGAGACACAGGGCTCTAATGTATGTACAGTATGCCTGACACCCCCCATGCTTTCACCTATATTCAAGTCCTTCACCCAGCTATCTATACACATACATTCTTGGGATCTGCATAACACCCTGAGGATAAACAGGATTCACTATTTTCCACATCGTTTGCATAGTATTGTCTTATAAAGCAAAGTTGTATGACCCATACTGAGCCTCCACAAAAATAACCACTGCTTACTGTCACGCAGATCCGCACACAACTGGTTAAAAGTACGTTACTATCACTGTATTCGATGTCCCTTGTTCTTTCCAGCAACAAAACAGTCTCTGCATGGCTCGAACCTGGAACCCTGCACACCACAGAAAATATACTTTACCACTAAGCCATGGCAGATATGCATGCGTCTGCAGTTATCAGGTACAGATCATCCAGCACAGGCATTCAACAGTATAGGACATGTATTCCATCATGTATATTTATGTGTGCTAATGTCCACACACACACACACACACACACACACACATATATATGTATATATATATATATATATATATATATATATATATATATATATATATATATATATACATATATATACACACATATACATATACACACACATACGTGATATAGAATATATATCACAACAGCAGACCACATGACACCAAAGCATTAGACAAGAATGAAACAGAAACCACATGCGCCTCCTGCATTATGCACTGGTGTTAATATCAAGGCAAGTGTGTTTCTGTGCATCACACGGGTTCAGACTGTATTAACTCATTACAGCTGCGTGACATCTACAGGCGTTTCTGCAGTTACCTCCTACTGCTCCTCTAGGCATCAAATATTGCCTGTTCATATTTGTATTAATAATTCCAAAACCATGCTACATACAAGGTATCAGAATGTTTTATCTTGAAGCATACATGATGGCAAACACAATTGTACTGATATTTGACCTATGTCAATGACTATTTGTTAGAATTGTAAGGTGACAACTTAATTTCTTAAAGGCTGAAGCCATGCCCACTGGGAGTTAAAGGTACACCATCAAAAGAGCTCCACTGGAGGGAATGAGTTAAGAGTAAGATTAGGGCTGCTGACTAGCTACTCACAGATACCAACACCTAGGATATGATTGTCAAACACATACAGCTATCATGCCTTGGAATAGAACACCTACCTGTTTATTCTATCACACTATAGCATTATGTAGTTACAGAACGCGCTACCGAGATTACTGGGGTACAGCACTCCCAGAGGTGTACTTCTAAGTGGGTGACATCACCAGCAATGGAAAAGTCGGCGATAGGGATTGTATGGAGTGTGAGCAGTCTAAAAGCATTATTCGGTCCCCAGGCAGACAAAGACACACACAGTTGGCATGGCTGGGATTAGAGCACAGATCTAATTATCTTATCACACTACAGCATTACACAGTTACAGAACATGCTACTGAGATTACTGGGACACAACAATGCCAGACGCATACTTCTAGGTGGTGACATCCTCAGCAATGGAAAACACGGCGATAGGGATTGTATGGAGTGTGACCAGTCTAAAAGCATATTTTTGTCCTCAGCCAGATGGAGACACACACACACACACACACACACACACACACACACACACACACACACACACACAGTTGGCATGGCTGGGATTAGAACACAGACCTAACTACCTTATCACACTACAGCATTACACAGTTACAGAACGCACTACCGAGATTATTAGGACACAGCACTCCCAGAGGCGTACTTCTAGGTGGGTGACATCAACAGCAATGGAAAAGATGGTGATAGGGATTATATGGAGTGTGAGCAGTCTAAAAGCATATTTCTGTCCCCAACCAGATGGCGACACACATGCACACTTGGCATGAGAACACAGACCTAACTACCTTATTACACTAAAGCATTACACAGTTAAAGCGCAGGCTACCGAGATTACTGGGACACAGTACTCCCCGAGACATACTTCTAGGTGGGTGACATCATCAGCAATGGGAAAGACGGCGATAGGGATTGTATGGAGTGTGAGCAGTCTAAAAGCATATGTCTATCCCCAGGCAGACAGAGACACAGACACACAGTTGGCATAGCTGGGATTAGAGCACAGCCCTAACTACTTTGTCACACTACAGCATTATGCAGTTACAGGATGCACTACCAAGATTACTGGGACACAGAACTCCCAGAGGTGTACTTCTAGGTGGGTGACATCATCATCAATGGAAAAGACGGCTTTAGGGATTGTATGGAGTGTGAGCAGTCTAAAAGCATATGTTTGTCCCCAGGCAGACAAAGACACACACACACACACACACACACAGTTGGCATGGCTGAGCTTAGAATACAGACCTAACTACCTTTTCACACTACAGTATTACGCAGTTACAGAATGCACTACTGAGATCACTGGGACACAGCATTCCCAGAGGCGTACTTCTAGGTGGGTGGCATCATCAACAATGTAAGCAGTCTAAAAGCATATTTCTGTCCCCAGCCAGAAAGCGACACACACACACAGTTGGCATGGCTGGGATTAAAACACAGATCAAACTACCTTATCACACTACAGCATTTCGCAGTTACAGGACATGCTACTGAGATTATTGGAATACACCACTCCCAGAGGTATACTTCTAGGTGGGTGACATCATCAGCAATGGAAAACACAGTGATAGGGATTGTATGGAGTGTGAATAGTCTAAAAGCATATTTCTGTCCCCAGGCAGACGGAGACAAACACACGCCAGTGGTGTGATCAGGACAACTGCCTATCTATGGACCACTATTACAATACTACATAGATACGAGCCATGCCAAAGACACTACACCTTTCAAGACTGTCAATATGACCTTCTAGGAATATGGACATCGACATGGATGCTGGAAGTTACGATGTACATACCTGTGAACCAGTATGTTCAATGTAGGAATCCATCCTGAAGTGGGATATGGTCATCTGTTGACTGGACGACTACTATCGCTATACAGGGTTACAGTGGCAATGCCCATACACATAGAGGCACATAACCAACATGAGGTGTCACTGGGCATGCTCACATACTTAGTAGCACACATCCGTTTGGAATGCACTATGTGTCCATCTACACAATGTTATACTGGGCATGCTCACACACTTAGTAGCAAAGGGCTGTTTTGTATGCACATGCACTCCGATTCTAAACATGGAAGGGCACAGTGGCCATGCTATTACAGTTAGACATGAACAACACATTGTAATGGACTCTGGTGTCGATAGTTGTCATTGTTAGCATGAACGTTGCACTACATATATCTGACACCGGTCTTCTACACAATGTCTGCTGCTGTCCGTCACCTTAGATGTACCATTCTAAACCTGGCACACTAATACCACCCGTGGTGATGTCCTGCCAGGAGTGGCTACTTCGCCCATAGAGTGCCATTCATAGATGAATGTCCTGAGACCAGGTTAACACCCTGACACCTAGAGGACAACTGCATTGTATGTGTATGCTAAACAGTGCTAGATGTGTAGCGTTCATAATCTCAGCTGCCCAATGTAGATCCAACAATGGGGAATACTGACATCTGTGCAGTGAGGAACACCTGGCTGAAGGCTCAGTTGTGACAATAGCACTACCACTGTATACCTCGGATACAGACCTGTGGGCCATAACACCGTTAAGGACCACTCCAGGTGGTGGTGTCCCCACGTACATGAAGGCCACTCACATTTACTGACCATTACACCCTCAAAAGGCATCACGGATGTGTCAGATGCAGATCACAGTATCAAAAGCCGCATTTTATGATGTAGCCCTCAGACATCACCATGTCCTTGGACCAGCAACACACATCCATACATGTGGTAGAACATATATTAGTACAACACTATGTGACCCATGATCAGTGGACTGTACCTAGCTCTACATCAACTGTGCAGACTACCCATGTACTGACACAGTTGCATCATGTGTTATGCAATGCAATGATACCACTGTTCGTAACCAGGTCGGCTGTACACATAACAGGGCCCTGGGTCATGTACAGCAGTAACAGATGACTGTTGCTGTACACCAGTAAACACCCTCATGTTTGGATATGACATACATGTACCTGCCATGGATATGTACATGACACACACACACACACACACACACACACACACACACACACATATGTACATAGCATAGCTGTTGTTGTCCTTCGTGCAGACAGGTGGCTACAGCAGTTACACACATGCACATGGAAGGTAGGTCCATGGCTGTAGAATGCTAACAGTACATAAGGTGTGATATCAACGTTGACTGAGTTAAGTTTCCCTCTGTACTGGTTACCCATGACAACTATCATATCATACAACAGTCCATGTGTCATATATGTCATCACACATGTCCACCAATTGCAATGCCTACAAACATGGCTAAATGACAAGAATGTAGGACCTACGCACATGTACATGTAGTGGTGTGCATTCAGCTACCATGCGTGTGCAGTAGCTGATGTTTGCAGGTGACATGTGTCTTACTACAACATGCAGTTGCAATGCAGCCCCATCATTGCCAACTGTATATGGTGATATACTGACAGTATGATAAGATGTGCATCACGTATGGATGGATTTGTGGATATAACTAAGTGGTGGGCCATCTTTGCAGATGGATGTTTGCTGAAGACAGCTCACAGGTGTGTCACAAGCCGTTCTACCATAATGTGTGCAAACACTAAGCTATGTTTCTGTTAATTGAAGGGGAAGACATCAACCTACACAGCGGTCAGGGTGTCACTGACTGCAAATCACTTGACACCTGTAACTCTTAAGACCTCCCATGTGCATATGTCAGCACAATTGCCAAAGGTAGCATCGCTACACATTGTAATGCGAGCAATATTGCTGCATGTCTGTCATACATATCATAAGATAGCAGGTGTTTGATTCACAGTACTGCCATGTGTGTTTGCTTGTGTGTCCATATATGCCACGTATGGTGGGGAATACATCCCAATTGTTACTCACACTCCGGTACACTGCTGTAGAGATCTGTACATACTGCAGTGTAGAAAGCGAGACATGGGCAGGGGTGGGATGTGTATCACACACATGTGAGCTATCTGTATGTGCATGACATAGGTGCATTCAATTGTGGACTCCACAGAGAGTGTGTGTGTGTGTGTGTGTGTGTGTGTGTGTGTGTGTGTGTGTGTGTGTGTGTGTGTGTGTGTGTGTGTGTGTGTGTGTATGGCTGTCTGGTCCATGGAGTGAGGATGTATGTTACCATAGTGAACAGATAGGACCTCTAACCTCTCCAGGTGATGCAATCTACTACACTGTTGATGCCGTCGATCTTAGGCATTACTGACTACCTGTACATGTGTATTCTCTGTGTCATGTGGGTGCACGGTACTGTAATGGTGATTACCACATAGGCAGGTGTCCTCACCTCAACACTATCAAGTGTGTGTGTGTTTCAGTGTTGTTGACCCTGTGAGTGTGGGTGTGTTACTGTGTGTCTGAATACATGTGTGTGAATACTTGTGTGTGTGTGTGTGTGTGTGTGTGTGTGTGTGTGTGTGTGTGTGTGTGTGTGTGTGTGTGTAGTTGTGTGTTCTCATCCTGTAATGTGAATGTGTATTACTGCTACACAGTGAGGCCTCAATCTAGCAACTGGCCTCTACCTTTGTCATCAGCTAGACCGCTATGTAAACTCCCCGCCCCATGTAACTGTGCCTGTGATGTCACCTGGTATGGATGTCACATCTCTGGCCACTGTAGCTTAGTACACAGCTCCCATGCTCCTGGATCAGTAGATGTGTAGACATCTTTGGAATGTCAGCCTTTCTAACAGTGAGGTTGAAGCTACGAATAGCATGCTGGTATTGCCATACATACCTGTGAGTAGTCCACATTTACACATGGGAAACTGCAAACATTGACACTCAACGGCACATGCAATTAGACCTGAAGGAGGGAAGCAGGACATCATTACCAACATGCTGTTACTGTTGTTATCAAGACACATACTGTGAACAGAAAACAATGCATTCTAAACCTGTACTACATGGTATGTCTGCTGCATGTCAACAGTACACAACAATTGTAATCTACACTTATCTCCCTATTCTGTTCACCTTGTGCATCAGACCATATGAGCATGCCCCTTCACCGATGGTGTGGATGACAGGGATGCGGCACAGGCATCAACATATGCACAGGGTGATAATGTTTACCAGGGGCCTAGGCTGCACCAGTGGATGACATCATGTGTGTGGGTTAGGGCCTGTGATCTAATTGGCCATGTGTGGTTGTTATGCATGCGAGTGTTGCGGTGCCCTACAGATGTTTCTGGTGTGTGCGTGTATGTGTGCACACAGTTCTGCCATGTATCTGGCCTACACAGGGGTATTATTGACTGCTCCAGATTGTACAGACCAGGTTTTACAGCTCACGGTGTCCGGTCATGGCCACGTGACCTGTGCCTGCCAGGGATTGCACGGGCACTACCAGGAAGAGGTGCAGATAGGGTACTGTCCAATGACACATGTCCACTGGAACCGTGTCCCCATTGGGACCATCCAGGGCCACATGTATGTGGCCTGCTGTGTCCTGGTGTGGACAGCACAGCACCAGCTGCACTGCTGCTGCTACCATCACTATGGGAGTGGGCATGTGAGGTAGCATGTTCACATAGACCTGCACCAGGTGACATAGCTGGCCTACGTCCACGTGCCCTACACCTCACTCCTACCAGATGTTCCAGTGCAGACAGCTCACGCTAGCAGATTGTCATGCCACTGTCAAGGATTCCAACCATGTCACCCAATTGTCTGTCCAAAACCTCAGCAATCTGCTGTTGATCATTTGCAAATTCCTGGATATTGTTGTTTAAAGAACAGATAGTAGCCTTCTGAAGCCTCTGCCCTTCTCTGTTCTGCCATTCAGCATGTGCCTGTGCCACCATTACAGCCTGAAACATGCGTCTGGTGACTCCATCTGCTGCACTCTGTCCTGCAGGGGCATGTTAGCCAGAGGTCCTCCTATGAGCAGCACTGGCCACATGCCTGTGTGGCCCATCTCCAGTCATTTGCCTGACACCATGGTGTGAATACACACCTTTCGCAGTCACCACACTTTCCTCTTCCAAGCTACCACATGCTAACTGTCCTTCCTCTATGGCCACTGGTGATGGAGTATGTGTTGGCATAAGATCTGTGTGATGGGATGAAGGGGACATAGGTGGAATGGCAAACAATGGCACAGATTCAGCCCCTGACAACCCTGCCTGTGCCTCAAGCATATGTTCATCATCACTGCTAGAGTCTGTGGGGACACTAACATCAGATGGACCGTAGGAGGGTAATGCACCTACATCACCTGTGAAGGCAAACAAAGACTCTATATTACAACACAGACACACACACACATACACACACACACACACACACACACACACACACACACACACACACACACACACACACACACACACACCATGCATGTGATTTGACAGAAGGCATACAACATGCATGTGATACAGCAGATGGCATGCAGCTCAGACAATAATAGTGGTAGTTATCATACATCCCTGGGTTGCACACAACAGCAAGCATGTGTCAAAGTAGAAGCCATGCATTTCATACAATCATGGTAGTAAGCATGTATCCCTGAGTTACACCATGTGGACCAGCACAGGTTAACAGTACACATGGCTGATGTGTGGCATATGACCTTGACATTAACATGTAGTATGACATGCAATCTGCTGACGTGTGCATTGACATGCATACATGTTTAACACAATGGTGTCCTGTCACATATACAGTGCGGTATTGTGTCACATTGCAGTGTTATCTGTCTGCCCTACAGATAAAATGCACATTTAGCAGATGTGCATGAACATTGAAGGGTATTATGAGGCATCTATATTGCTATACAGTGTGAAGTACAGACACAGTACCATTGCATGGAATCATGAGGCGTCTCTATTGCTATACAGTGTGAATTACAGACACAGTGCATAGCCATGACTGTGTGCATACACAATACATATATATACTGTGGATCGTGACCCACGTCGCTGAGGTGTATACACACAAACTCATGATGTGGAATGTGTGACACAGGTCACCGAAGGACATACGGATGACACCCCTGCACATCTGCAAACATATTTTACCTGCCTGGCAACCATATCCACACATGGCAGACTTGTCAATACATCATGTCCCACATGACATTTGTGTACCACACACACATGAGGTGCACGGCTGACAGTGATGTCCAACAGCAGCAAGGGAAATTTACTGTATCTGTGGCCTGATGTGGTTGTCTGTGTATGTATGTGGATGCTGTAGAGGTGACTACTGTCATGCTGTGACAGAGTCATGATGTTCAACACATCTTATGTTGTCGAATGAAGTTATGCCTCCACAAGCTGTGCACAGGCTTGTAGGATGTCCAGTGTTCCACATCTGCAATATAACCATTCAACAAAGGCTATAGTTGAACCATGTGTAGCCAATGTACAACAGGGTGTACACACAAACACATCACATCTACTGTGTGTTGCTACATGTCTCTGGCCATCCTCCATGGCCATGTGTGAACATGTGTTGGTCAAACAGTTGTGATGGCCATCTGTCTCACATGTCTGTGTTGTCCCATATGACATACCCTCATAGATGTCATATACTCCACTGTCCACAGGGTTATGCAGACAAAGGGTTGTATGTTTGGTATGTGGGGTATGTTTTATGGGATAGTGAGACAATGTTGCAGCCATCCCACTACATGTCATGGACATGTCAGATGGCACATCACAATGTGTGCACTCATAGCAGGGGCATAATCCACAATGGTGAATCCTGTGAGCTGCCCATACTCCAGCTCACTGTGTAGTACTGTTTGTGTACCTCACATGTGTATTTCTGATGTGTAGTACATGTTCCTACATTGAACAACACCTCCACCATTGTATGCACAGCTGTCCACACATCTAGCAATGGCAGTTTCTGAGGTTTCATGTCGGTGTTTCACTTAGTTTGTAAGTATTGCACATGGGTAGCCAGTGTGATGGATTGCAGATGTGACCTATATATTGTGACTGGACAATACATTATGTGTACATGTGTCAACTGGCCACATGGCGAATAGATCTGTGCATTAACATGCCTGATACTTATAACTGTCTCACCTGCAATAACCTGCTGCCTCAGCGGAACACCAGAGGTACCTATATAGGGGTGACACAGCAGTATGATCATTATCCATGCCTGTATGACAGCTACAGGGTGCAATGTGCATGTTAACACATTCATCAGTACAATAGGATATACTATGGAGTATGCACATATGTGCATACACAGAGTAGCATACTATAGTATGTGGCATGTGTGTATACATGCCTTGCATATGATGTTACATTACATATTTTACAGTGACACATGCAACTATATGGGATATAATAGTTATATGTGCAGTAGTGACTTACCAGGCAACTCCAGGCTCAGTGGTTGAGAGACACCTACCTCCATGATGTCAGCTAAGGTTTGTGGATGCTGTTCTGATGGTGTCCCCAGGTTGACCAGTAGCTCCTCAGTACATGTGAGTGGGGGCTGGGTTGGTGGCCCACCACCTGTTGCACCTTGTTCCCTGTTGATTGCATTCGCACGCTGTTTTGCACGTTGATTCAGGTCCATGCAGTGTCTGCACACCTGCTGGTATGTGCGGTTATGGCCACTCACATCATTAACCCTCCTGCAAAGTTCCTGCCACAGGTCATCCTGCAGCTGTGCATCCTGTGGCACATGGCTAAACAGGACATCATAGTTGTCTTGGAGGTAAGGTATAAGAGCCTCATCCTCCAAGCGGGTATAGGCTGGGAGCCTTGGTCATGACATATCTGGAAGACATAATGATGGAGACAGGTCACAGTATCTCAGAGATGCACAGAGATACAGCTGCACATACATGTGTATCACATTTATTACATATAAACAGTTGTCTTTGCAAATCTTCATGACACTGACACCACTGACATGTTTGTGTCACACACATGTGACATCCAATGGGGATTGGATATTATCACCATATATGTGTGTCACCTGATTACATTGCTCATACTCCATGTGGATGCTGTCTTGATGTGGGCATGTCTGTTTGCCTGTACTGGTGTTCTTACCTATCAGCACATGCCTGTATGTGTCCACATTAAGGCTGTCGACCTTGATGCTGTGTATATGTCACATATAAACACATACACTGCCTTAATGGACATGACCTGTGACAATGCAGACATGCACATGGAATCCTTTACATTCATGTGTTTTGCCATATACATCTACATGGCACTGTACAACAGTTCAACATCCTGCCACGTATCGCCTGTGTTGCACATGTGATACACATGGTACACTGGCTAGCCTGATGGTATTTGCAGGGATGGTTATCAACTATAGCATGTACGGCCAAGGTCATCTAGTAGTCTGTATGCCCTGGGCCATGTATGAGCCTAGGATGTAAAGTTACCTAGCTGTAGCCAACAGCCATGTTTCCGGCACCAGGTGAAGCAGTGCCACATAACTGATCCACATGGTTAATGATACATCTACCATGCGGTCATCACACCATGCCTGACAGAGGTGAAATGTGCAGCTTTGCTGGACAGGGTTGCATAGTATGGCAGGAGTATGTAATGTGTATGGCACAAGGATCTGTCCAGCATGTGGCGATCCTTGTACTAGGAAGGTGGATGTCCATGATGTATGTATTTCAGATCAGGATATGTACGTGTAGCATGTCCAACATCACAGTGTTGGACATGTCTTTATGCAGGGTAGGCATCATGCTGCATAGTGGAGATGAGGATTGTGAATACTGGTGTCGCCTATCCAAACATGGCCAATATCCCTTAAAGGTGATATGTGATCCGATATTGGTCACTTGAGTGATGAGTATGGCTGTACAATGATCTCCATGTTCATGGATGGCACCCTGTCATGACTAGGGTTGCCTCTTATGACTACCTAATAGGCTTGGTGACGTCACTAGCTCAGGGAGGTAAACTGCACAGCAGCATCCCTTACACACAGTGTCCATTATGTTGACTGCTGCCTAGATGGTAGTTTATGGGTACAGGGTTATTAACCTAGCAGTGACAATGCAATAAGCAGCTGTCAGATTGTGCACATATGTCACACACCTCCCCCACAAAGCCCCTTCTGTATGTTGTCAACAACACTGAGTCAGCTATTGCTGCTAGGTCATAGCCATTTACATACTTACATAGGCAGATGCCTCCCATTTGTCTGTGTGGTATGGGCTACAATGAGTGGGAGTACAATGAATTAACCCTGTTTTACTGTAGCTGCCACTGGTGTGATATGCACATATTACTCAGACACCTTTTGTAGTGTTGGTTCTGTCAACAGTCCACTGGCAGAACACTCCTGTGACATACAAAGGTACATCTAGTATACTGAGTGTAGGTGGAACACAGTATGGGTGATGATGTCCTATGACCTGTCACAGGTATGATATGCAGTGTGAAATCATCCGTACTGTCATCTACATCTGTATTGCTAACAACATATACATTGATTAAGGTTCATGGACTTTAAGACCAGACTCAGCAGGGTAGTAGTGCAGTGCCTCCCATTATGAATGGTGTCTCCACTTTGTGGGTTGTGATAACTGTTGGTGCGCACCATTCAGTGTTTTCACAGACTGACATGAAACTATGTTTTACATGATGTGTATGTGTAGAGCAAACTGTTTTGCCATATGTGTATGATACAACCAGGGATGTGGACAGGTCCCATGCAGCCTGAGTGCACCTTGTACCATCATAGTTATGGTTACAGGGGCTCTGTAGTGTTCATGGATATGTGATTGTGTACCTGTTGGGGGGGGGCAGTGTGTTTATGTTATTTAACACCCTATTTGTATTGCTTATTCATGCTCAGCACTTGTTCAGAACATGTAAGCACTTCATGAGCTACTAATTACTATAGCACTCAATCCTCCTCATAACCTACAGGTAAACACTGTTTGTACTTACATTTCCTGCTTGCTTAGAGTAAAACAGCTCTTGTACACACTTTCCTCACATATCTAGTGGGAAATAGTTAAATATTCAGGCATGTCCAAGTGTCAATTTCCAGTGTTATTGCCTGTCTATATGATGAATATGGGCATCATGAGGCAATATAAAAATTGTCTCATGTACACAGTCAATACTCCCCTCCTAACATACAACACTACAACCTGTGGGAGATGCACATATCTAGCCATGCTGGAGGTAAAGCTCTCTCCAACCCAGACTGAACCTGACAATCATGTGGGGATGTTAAATGTTTGCACCACACCACACTCATCACATAGTCTCACTAGATTTCCACCACCACAGGCCACACATAGTAAGACTACAACATTTTCGGAGCCTCTCAATAATACTCTGCCTAGGCAACAGAAAACTCCAAAGCAGAAATGCAGGCAGCCCCCATCCTCAAACATAACACCAATTGCTTATAGCCCACAGACTCAGTGTGCCCATCAACCACAGCCAATAGGGCAATATAACGTACCCAACACACTAGTCATAGGTGACTCTATAGGCGGTCATACTGATATCCCACTCAGCAGGCTACACAAGGTGATAGTTACTGTCAGCTGCCTGTCGGGTAACAGGATCTGCAACATAACCTATGCACTCAGGTCACTCCTCAACAGGTACAATATGACTGTGTCATTCTCCATGTTAGTGTGAATGCCCTGAGATGTACCTTCCTGGACTACATGTAAAGAGACATGGAATAGCTCTCCGATCTTGTAGCCCAGGCAGGTATCGCCCTAGCCCTGAGTAACATTCGGCCATTGTCCAGACTGATAAAGCAGTACAAGGACAAAATTATTTACTTCAACAATTGGCTATGCTTCTGGTGTCATTCCAAGGGTATCCAGTATCTGTCTGCTTTGAATGACATGGTCGACAGAACACGATGTTTTGGCACAGATGACCTGCACCTGTCAGCCCTGGGATTATGGATAATGGCTAAGGCTCTTGCTGCTCCTATAGTGCCTGTTTTAGGCACGGTTCAAATAACATATTCACCACCATAACAGGAACAGGCAATCAAAACCTGAGGGTAATGCTACTCAATGCTTGATGTCTTCATCTCAAATGTACTCACCTGAGGCACTCCTTGTAATGGACCACTTTGATGTCTGTGCAGTGACTGGGATCTGCTTCTAGGCTCCTAAGAGCACCCCTGCACTACCACGCTATTACTCATACCACACCTTTCAGTCATGTAACCAGGACTGAAACACCCATGGTGGAGGTGTGTCCATATTTCCCAAGGATATCCACACCTCCAGGCTGGCTGCTTAGCACAATGCATCAGAGGTAATCCAAGTGCAACTAACTCTGGCCATTACTGCTTTACAAATTGTAGCTTGCTACAGATCCCACACCATACCCCATGGTTAAAGTGGGAGACCATACAGCCTACCTGGACTTGGCTAAAGCTTTCGACACAATACCCCACTCTGGAATCATAGACAAGCTCAACAGCTTAAATGTAAATCCATATGTCACAAGATGGGTGGCAACCTGGCTAAAGGATAAAACCCATAAAGTCAAAATCGCTGGAGCCATGTCAGACTCAAAGCCAGTGACAAGTGGTGTCCCACAGGGCTCTGTCCTGGGACCCCTCTTGTTCGGCATTTATTTCTCAGATGTGAAAGCAAACATGGGTGGGTTGTGGCTGACAAAGTTCGCAGATGACTGCAAACTAGGCACCATAGTCGATACACCAGCTGACACATACATCCTACAGAAAGGCCTCACTGAAATGGACAACTGGTGCCGGAATCATGGCCTTAAACTAAATGCCAAAAAATGTATAGTCATCCCCTTTGGGAAAAACAAAGTGCCCACAAACTATCACATAGGCGGTAACCCACTGAGTTCAGAAAAAGTAATCAGAGACCTGGGGACCCAAGTCGATAGCGACCTCTCATTTGACACCCACGTTGCCATCGTGGTTAGAAAGACTTTCTACCTTGCCCACCTTATCATTAAGGGATTCACATCCAGATCAAAGGAGGTCATTGTGCCCCTGTACTCCTCCCTTATCATTCCCATGATTGAGTACAATGCCCCATTTGGTATGTACCTCACCCGGCACTTGCAACAGCTAGAGAGACCCCAAAAGTACCTCACCAAGAGGATCAAGGGTCTCCAACATATGTCATATGCTGCCAGACTAAAGAAACTCCAACTCTATTCAGTAGCATACCACCTAGTCAGAGGTGATCTCTGCCTGACGTACAAGGCCATGTCCAATCAGGAATTGATGGACATGCTCCACCTCAAAAAATCCAAATCCATCAGAACCATGAGAGCTAAAGATTTGAACCTCAGCACAAATATGAACAGGACATACTGGAGGGACAGATTCATAACTCAGAGGCTTCCCATACTCTGGAACAGAATCCCAGTTTATGTTAGGCAGAGCCCCTCACTGACTCTCTTCAAGAGAAATCTTGACGAGTGGATGGGAGATCGTAGGTTTACCCCAGGGGTCATCTCTGTGTCACTACTAGACAGAGGCACAGTAAACTAATTCTATTATGTAAGGGGGTCTTCACTGTGTCACTACTAGACTTTGGCACAGTATTCTAAATCTATTCTGTACACTTTTGTACCATTACATGGGGTGGCGAAAGCCACATCACTATGGCTAGGCTTATAAATGCCCCAGGGCAGATAGCCTAGTACCAAACTATGAAACTATGAAACTATGAAACTATTAACTGGGATACCAACTCATGTACCGACACATGAGGCCAATGCTTTCTGGGATTTATAACCTCCAATCACCTGGGTCAACCTATCCACAACACCACCAGGGCCAACAATATCCTAGACCTGGTCATTACCAACATGTGTGACTGGTGTTCCACACCTGGGGTTATCTCCTCATTAGTCAGATCCGAATGTACACTAATCACCCCTGTTATCCACATCCCGGCACCACACCCTTTACAGAAAACACAGTACAATATTTCTACAAAGCCAACTTCAGGCTTCTTATGACAGCAGTAGTAAACGTCATGACACCCGTACAGATGGACAATACAGTTACAACTGCTGAATCATACACAACTGCATTTAATTAGCACTTACACGACTGCATGGATCATGCTATCCAAAACAGAGCCATGATGGTACCCACCCGAAAACGGAAGCCACTCTGGTGGTCCACTGCCATGGACATAATGTACTACAGAAGGAGGAGACTGTTGCAAAGAAGAGTACAATCCCATGAGTGGAGGAGCTCCCTGGTCAGCCTCAGTAAGAATCTGAGATCCCTTATCACATCCTCCAAAGCTAGCTACATAAACATTAATGTGACTAATTCCAAGGACTACCACAAAGCATTCTAGAGGTATGTCACTACTCTCGATGGCGATACCCACATCTGCTCTGACATACAGCAGTAAGGCATGAACATTACAGAACCGACTGATATTGGCAACATTCTGGCAGATAGGTTCAGTGTTAACTTTACACCCCTCTCACACCATAAAGGGCCCATATCTATACAGGAATGATGTAGAGTCCCTGCGATCACAACTACGCAGTTCAAAGCTGCACTCTCTAAATCCAGGAACACAGCATCCATTTGACCATACAACATCCCAGGCTGCGATTTCCATGAACTTCAGAATGCAATGGCTCCCCACTTGGGCACCATATTCACTAATAGCCTTGCATCAGGCATTGTGGCCCCTGAATGGAGCACAGCAACAGTTATCACACTCCACAAAGGTGTTGCCACAATGGACCAGGGGAACTATTGCCCTATACACCTGACTAGACTGTTCTGCAAGGTTATATAGCACATCATCATGGATCTCATTCACAGAGACATTGGTGGCCTCCAAACCTTTGATCCCACCCAGTTTGGATTTGTTAGGGCCAGATCATGCCTCCTAAACCTGGTGGAGTCCTTTGAGACTGTTACCAAGGCAGTAGATGAGGGTAAGGAGGTCCACACAGCCTACCTTGACCTCTCAAAGGCTTTCAACATCGTTCCCCCATTCTGGTATTGTCAACATACACATCCACCTGCACATTAACCCCTACATCATGAGATGTTATGCAAAGTGGCTCATGGACAGAACCCACACAGCACAGTGAAGGTAGCATACCCTAGTTCCTACTGTAAATCAGTTACAATTGGTGTCCCCAGTCCTCGGTCATAGGGCCCCTCATGTTTGGTATATGCTTCTCTGAGGTACAGATTAGTACAGGAGGACTTTCCCTGAATAGGTTTGCAAATGACTGCAAACTAGGGGCCATGATTGATTCCCCAGCTGATACAGACACCCTCCATAAGGGTGTCACTGGGACAGATATCTGGTGTCAATAACATGGCCTCAATCTACACGCCACAAAGTGCGCAGACATCCCCTTTGGATTACACCAATCACCCTCAAACTATCACATAGGTGGTAGTCCCCTACATGCATAAGACATAATAAGGGATCTTAGAATCCAAGTAGATAGCATTCACTCCTTTGATAACCATATTTCCAAGGTGGTGTGGATATCCTTTTACATGGCCACCCTAATCTCTAATGGGTTTGTAGCCAGAACAAAATCAGCCATTGTGCCTCTCTACTCATGACTTATGAAACACATTAAAGGGTACAACACCCCATTTGGGATGTACCCTATGAGACAACAGCAACGGCTTTAAAAACCACAACATTGCCACACCAAGAGGAATACTGACCTCTGAAGGATGACATATGCAGCCCAACTACAGAAACCCCAACTGTACTCATTTGCATACCGTATACTCAGAGGTGGTCTCTGCTGAACATACAAGGCCCATGTCCAAAATAATTTTGATGGATATGCTCCACATAAGCAAAAGCCAGTGAGAGCCACATGCTCTGGGATATGTACTTAAACACAACGATGACTAGGATATGCTGGAGGGATACATTCCTGACCCGGACACTCACCATGCTTTGGAACATGATTCCTATGTACATCAGGCAGGGACCCTCACTAGCACTCTTCAAGAGATACCTCGATGGGTGGATGGGAGACAGACATGTACACCAGGGATCACTGCAGTGGCTCTGCTGTACAGCGGCACAGGAAACAAATGGCTCTGCTGTTCACAGGCACAGGATACTAACCTAGGGAGGTGCCGCAAGTGAAAACACTGTAGTTAGGCTTACAAATGGCCTTGGCCAGACAGCATAGTACCTAACTATGAACCTATGAAGCTATTACATGTCCTTTGTGCATGGATAATTGACTAGCTCTTCCATTTCAATTAGCTATCATGCTGATACACTGTCTGGTGACTATAAGTCATATGTATCCTGTTATTGTGTATTGTACATGCCAATAGACATACCTGATGTTTGCATAACATAACAGTAATGCTATGTAAAATGTTAGAGATATCTACCTACAATACTGTACATTTCCCATTTTTGCCACAATATCCCACAATGCAAATCATAATTGCACAGCGGACCACCTTAGACATGTTATTCTCAGTTATACGCCCATAAATATGCCTACTGTTACAGTATATCAACAAATACTATCCCCTGTTATGGCACATACTTGTTGGATAAGCCCTGCCACTGACAGCGGCTGGAGTGGAATTGTTGTGTTTAAAGTCCATATATAGCATCCCTTGTGGTGTATGAGGTGTTTACCTTGTGGCCCACAGCAGTACACACAATTTCTATGAGCATTACTATGCTCAACAATACATCACTACATAATACCTTTTCCCACTATATGCATTGTGTACACTTTAATTAATACAGAACAGGTACTACATACACTAACATACTGAGTGTTTTACATACCTTATTAGTATCCTGAGTTGATGATAATATAAGTCCTATTCATTTTCTGTTGTAACGTTTTTTTCATATGTACATACGGTTTGAATATATGACAAGCCATACTTTTATACTTAGATATCAGTAACATGTGGTATCCTGCCACCAATTGCTGTTCCAGAGTAGATGATTACATGCACATCAGCTGTGCAGCTACTCCATTAGCCAATGACATGGCAACAGTGGTGTATAATTGAATACTCCACTTGGGCATTGTCCCTTTGCCCTACCTTCAAGGAAGACGGCCTGGATGTGTTGTTTGTGATGAATTGCAACAGCAATATGGAGACACACAGAGATATATATATATATGAAGCTTTATATATATTTGTATTGTTTAAGTTAGTATATCTTTAAATGCAGGTTAATTTTCCCGCACTTTTTTGTTTAAATGATTGGGGTCTGTGTTGCTAAACTACTTTCTGATGAAGTTTGTTGGAGAACAAACGAAAAGCGCTTAAAAGTCTTTTTGGAATTCTGTTTGGAACTATTTCTGACTGAATTGTGCCAGTCTCTTGTGGATTAAAACTTTTTTATCCAGTTTGGAGCCGTTTTGTCAATTTGTGTTTTTTAAAAGTTTAAGTGCCGTTTCCTTTTTGTAGTTTGTATGGCGTCTGACTCCTCGGCTTCAGTTCTACTGGATTCACCACCAGTTCCTTCCTTGCCGAGTTTTGGTAATGCTCAGAGTGAAACTGACGCTAATGTTCACCTGGACTTGCTCGGTAATGGTAGGAACATTGACAATGCTTCATTGAACAACTCGTTGCCTCTCCTTTTGAGCAAAATTGAGTTTATGTGTAACCGTTTGGAACAGCTTGATAAAAAATATACCAGTCTTGCGAACTCTATTTCTCTTTGCTCTCCGGTTATTACTGCAGGGCGGGGATCCAATGTTACCACTACGCGTGTTGACTATCCTAATAATGAAGAAGTTACAAATGCAACACAGGCGTCTGATGGCGCTCTGCTTAACTTAAACCGAGCGCCTCTTCAGAGTAGTGCCTTGGTCATCGGCACACATTCTACATTTAATCAAGATGATGATTGTCAGGAGGTATGCGTTATTGACGAGAGCACTCCTCCACCGGTGCAGAGAGCAGTAGGGGCTGTTCCATCTCTAAATGCCATTGTACCCGCACCATCTTTGGATACCTTGCCTACCTTCCTACAACCTACACTGGTTTTTTCTGGTAATCTACCTTCCAGCTTCAATCAAAATCGTGAAGGAGGATTACATTCTAATACTTCACAAACTAATAAGGGTGATTTTTTCCAAAATATTAATGGAAACGCTCTTTCACTTTTTCATTATTTCTGGACAACAATTTCAAATTTGGAGTGGCTCAATGTACGCGAACTTCATCTGACACTACAGGAGAAGGTAACACTTCTTTTCAAATGGACATTGTTGCAAATTTAAAGTTGCTTGACAATTTGTTACTCAAATACAAAAAAAACCCAGCTTGAGGTAGCGTATTTCGAAGAATGTTTACACTTGAAGATTATCCCTAAGGGTTTGCGAAGGGTACAGTACCCGGCAGGTATTATCAAGGATTCACCTTTTCATTTAGAGTTAATTAACTTGTTAGATCGACAAGGTTTTGAACTGCTTGAAGTAATGATTAAACATTACTCTTTGATGGCAGACAAAATCTTGATTCTTGTAAAAGAGGTTGACTCTAAGGTGTTACAGGACCCTCAATTTGAAAGGTACAAATATGAATATAATAGAACTTTTTCTAGCATTAATGAGCACCTTTCTAAGTTAAGCTCTAACAAGTCTAAGAAACTTGAACGTGACTGTCTGACTTATAAGAAAGGTACTGCCTATCCACCACTGCCACCAGCACAAATTTGGCAACTTGGCTATTCACTACTTGAAGTGAATAGCAGTGACTTGTATTCCAATGTAGAGCTGGTGGATACATCTCAAGTTCCCACTTATGGTCAGTCAACTAACCAAAGTAGACCATCAAACAATCACGTTGATGTTCATCTTGCTGGTGCTCCATCTGAACCAGTTGAAATTAGTCAGGAACCTTTGCGTAGGAGTGAAAGATTAATGAATTCATCTAAAGTTAATTACAACTACAATTCTAGACAGTACCAACAATATGGCCATTACCATCATGAAACTAATAATAACAATTATAACAGGAACCAACAGGATTTTCACAATTACAATTTCACGGGTGCCAGACCAAAACAGCAGAAGGGCTCAAAACTTCCAAGGTGAGCCATCAGCACCTTGGGTCAGATGAGTTGACCACTGATGGGTTACACGAGAGTGCACTTTGTTCTCCTGTTATGCTTAATTTTTGTTCTTTTTCAACCGAAAGTAATAACTTACTTGACTCTAACAGTTCACTAGTCAGACAGGACTTAAATAATAGTACCGACCAGCCTGTTAATTGTCATGTTCTTTCACGTCCTATAATAATTTCCAACAAGGACAATGACTTTCAGGTTTACAATTTCTCTGATAGTACTTTATCTTCAGAAATGGTTGATTTTTTATCCAAGGGGTATACTTATGTCCCTTGGCATAATATGGATATTAGCAGAGTCATTTTAGAGCTTAAAGTCTTCACTAGGAAGCTTAGTTTAGGTTTGTTTTTTATGAATTCTGGTCATTCCATGACAAGAAGTCAGTTTCATACATCTAGTACGTTCAACCCTCCACTTCATCCCCTTCTTCAAACCTTTGAACAAATGAGTGAGTTGGATTTGAGAAATCTAGTTATTAATGACAATAATAAATATCTAAGTACAGGCCACCTGGTTAAAACTGAGAGAGACATCTTGAGTTATTTCCAATCTCAGGACATTAGAATATGTAAACCTGAGAAAGGGGGTGGCTTTGTGGTTTTTGATAACTCTGATTACACCGCACGCATGTTAGCTTTACTTGAAAATGAAACTTATCAAGTTAGTTCCAGGTCTGAAGTCAACAGGGCCTATAGTCTTTTAAAATCATGTATTTATGACATGTTTATTGAGGGACGGGTAGATCAAACTATGTTTAACTACATGTGTACTGTGTTTCCTAGATACCCTATGTTATTTGGGATACCTAAAATCCACAAAGATGTATTAAATCCATCCATGAAACCTCTCATTGATGGCCGTGGATCTCCAACCTACGCTTGTTCCAAAGTTGTTGATGTATACTTGCAGAAATATGTAGCTTTTGAGCCCCAGATATGTAAAGACTCTTGGTCTTTCTTGTCAAAGATCAATGAGTTGAGTTTCAACAAAGACTACAATTTTTTAACAATTGACGTGAAGGACCTTTACACTTGTATCCCCCATGACATTGCAGTGGAATGGGTGGCAGACTTAATGAGAAAACATGGAGCCTCTTCCTTAGATACTTCTTTAATAATGGAACTATTGGAATTATTTTTGTCAAACAATTATTTTATGTTTGACAACAAGTTTTATCTTCAAAAAATAGGTTTGGCAATGGGCTCCCCTTGTGGTGCCAGTGTTGCCAACTTGGTTATGGCCCAATGGGAATCCAAATTTGTCTTTTCATCTGACAATAATAAAAACTTGAACGCCATAGTCTATTACACTCATTTTCTTGATGATATTTTTATTATGTTAAAGGGCGATGATATCTTGGCTTCTGAGATTGTCAGGAGTTTTAATTCCACTACTATTTTTACAATTTACTTTCTCATTTAAAGTTAATTCTATTGCTTATCTGGACATCCTGTTGACAAAGAATTTAACTTTAGGTTGCTTTACTGCTCAGGTCTATCGAAAGGCAACCTATTCTAATTCTTTTTTACATTTCTCCAGTTGCCACCCATTCCACCAAAAAAGATCTGTTGTAAAGGGTCAATTAGTGAGGGCTTCACGTATTTGTAGTCTACAACTAGATTTTATTAATGAATGTGATCTTTTGAAACGTATGTTTTTACACCGGGGCTATCCAGAGTTGTTAATTGACAATTTAATTGAAGAGGTCGAGCACAAAAGAAGTATTGAGCAGTTTAAACCTATTTTGTGTTTTGACAAACCACCTATTGATATAGTCACTTTGGACGTACAAGAAATTCCATCAGATGATGTTCTTAATTTGGTTAATGACCAGTCTTTTCAATATACTTTCATTACATCATTTAATGCACAATCTAAGTCTGTCACTAATGTCATTGTTAAAAATTGGGAATTATTTAGATGTCACCCTTCTATATTTACATTTTTTGGATCAAAACCACAAATTGTTTTTAAGAAAGGCAGGAATGTTAAAACCTTTCTTGAGAGATGTAATGTAATGTAATCTCCTAGAACAACTGGAATGTCTAAATGTGAGAGTTGTAACTTTTGAAGATATATGGAATGTACCAACCAATTCATTATTAATGGAAACATTTATAAGTTGAAAGCCAGATATAACTGCAATAGTAAATTCATTGTTTATTTAGCTAAATGTACTGTTTGCCCTGTCTTCTACGTGGGCAAAACTGAACGTCGCCTTAGGGACAGGGTATACGAACATCAGTATGCCATGTCCCATAATAAAAATGATAATGCATAAGCTAAACATGTCCACTTGAATCCTTTACACAAGTTTAAGTTTTTGGTCATTGATCAATTCATTCAGGACATTAGGGGCAGCCCAGCCTCGTTCAAACTGGAAGAACTAGAGTTGTTATGGCAGATTAGGTTAAATGCCTTCAACTATCCAGGTTTGAACGAGGCTTGCTCTATCTCTTGTATATTAAAATTAAGAAGCTTACAAAGATAGTTTCCATTATATTGATTATTTCATATTTTACTCCACTATTAAATAATCTTGTATTATTTAATATTATCCCTTGTTAGAAGACTTTTACATTTACATTTTTCTATGTTTAGTTAAGTTTTTTAGTTCTTAGGAACTATTTTAATGATTCAGTGTAGGTTGTTGTTTTATATACATGTATACAATTTTTAGTACTCTTTAGTATGTTTCTACTATGTTTTTTAAGTTTTTCGTTAGGGCACATTTTACCTTAGATCATTTATGTAAGATTTATTTTATGTGGAGTTTTATAACTGAAGCTTTATATATATTTGTATTGTTTAAGTTAGTATATCTTTAAATGTAGGTTAATTTTCCCGCACTTTTTTGTTTAAATGATTGGGGTCTGTGTTGCTAAACTACTTTCTGATGATTAGTTGGAGAACAAACAAAAAGCGCTTAAAAGTCTTTTTGGAATTCTGTTTAGAACTATTTCTGACTGAATTGTGCCAGTCTCTCGTGGATTAAAACTTTTTTATCCAGTTTGGAGCCGTTTTGTCAATTTGTGTTTTTTTAGACACACAGAGATATATTAACTTCATGGCCCCCATGGATTGTGTGTAATGGCTAGAGGATGTAGTTCTACATGTGAGTCTAGCTGTTATATCAGCCATCTGATACGGGATTATTGCAAACAAACCCTGTAACATTGGCGTCTGTTCCATTGTACAACAGCAACAATTTCACATAGGGCCATTATAGTGTGTCTCTCACAAGGTATGTTAAGGCTTCTGCAGATGTTATAGAGTGAGTGGATATTTGTGATGTTATTACAGTCTGTATTGCAATTGTTTCGGGTGTGGGGGAGATGTAGGTGGGTGTACATAGTAGATGCAGGTGTGTAGGAACTGCATTTATACATATTCAATATGTGTATGAGGGCTCCTTCCCTATTTGAAGACCTATCCTTTAGTAGACTGATACTATGGTAATTGCAGGCTTATCCATTAAGCCATTGTTAATTGGTTCCTGTATAGCATGCAGGTGATGTTGGTCCTTCAATCCCTTCAGAAATACATCGGTATGTAATGAAATGTTGCAACATGAAAGCTGTCTCGTGTATTTCTGTCACAGATATTTGCACTCATTGGAGTTGTGTTGGTGACTAAACCTCTTTGGCTTGGGTTGTCAACTTTTCAAATGGCCATAGTGGGACATTTGCAGGACACACATCGGATTTTAGAGGCCGACACATACCTATGGTCCGTACAAAGTATAGAACTTCACATATATGCCTATATAAAAGCTTATATTCTTGTAGCAGTTTACTTGCTTATCCTGTTTCTTGTTACATGTAGGTATTTTAGATACAGATGACTATTTTATGCAACAATTACATTAAATATGGAACATGCCAAATGTCTCGAGATTGTAGGACATTAGTATTTGTGCTCATTTTGGTCAGGACACTACCGCGCATAGAGGGACTGCCCCTTGCAAGGTGGGACAGGTGGTAACCCTATCTTTGGCTCATGTCCATAGCACATATTTGTAATAGTGTATAGACATATATACTCTCCATATCCTTTGTTCATAACGTTTGGTCGTGGCGGAATGTGTGATTGCTATGGTCCATGTTATGCACATATTTGAAGACTTCAACCACTGTATATGGCATACCCATGGATTCAGGAACGCACACACTTCCAACAGCCACATTACCATTCCCAGACTCCTAAACCCCACAATACCGAACACTCAAACGCACAACAGTCAAACTCCCGGAACTAACACAAACACAGAACACACACACACAGACACACTGCTACCCATCACATCCAAACAAACCATTCTACACTACGTATGGCCAGGTGGCCATGCCCCCATACACACCCTATGTGGATGGCTGCACCCCCCACACCACAGCTACTGTAATAATCTACTCCAAGATAGCACAAACAGACACATGAAGCAAACCCACACACACACACATTACAGTCCCCTGGAAACACACACACCACACTGAGAACACAAACTTACAAATACTACAGCAATCAGGAAACACACTTAAACACAGTACCTACCTGGACTGCGGCACCAGAAGCACTAACTAAATGTCCCTTAACATAGTGATAATAGTACTCGCGGTTCTAGTGTTCTGGTACTGTGGTCTTTTGGTCTTTAAGCCTCGTGATTATGCGCATCGGTATGTAAAGCATTCGGCATTTGGTAGTATCCTATTTATATGTACCTCCATGGTTGTGTAGATGTTGTTAACCTAGCTATATATTTGCATATATATGTATATCCATATATATCGACAAATATCTCTCTATCACCCTTTCTCTCTATATTATATATATATATATATATATATATATATATATATATATATATATATATATATCTAGAGAGAGAGAGAGAGAGAATACACCTTTTGTTGGGTACATGGCAGTGTATACTATTTCCCGAACTCCTCCCTTTTGTGTTTTAACCTGTCACAATACACACCTGCCGTTGGTACATCTCAGGTAGCTTAGTGGTAGGTTATTGTGAAGATTGTGTACATGGCTGCGTGTTCTACTCCTGGCAGTGGTCGTTTTACCTCTCAGAGCAGGCACTATTAGTACAAGGGTAAATAATGTACATTTCAGCGGTTCTGGGCAGCTTTGCCCGTGATCTGCGCGATATTCAGCAAAGGTTAGACCTGTGTTGCGCATATCCATGTAGTCGTGCTTAAACAACGCTTACCGGCACTGACCAGTGCAAAACCTGCTAACATCTGCTTAAACGTGCTCTAATGACCTGCATCCAACATCCATTACTTGGGACATTAGAATTACGTAACAGCCCTTGCAGGTCGTGGAACCGGGGCCCTGCACAAGACAGTCAGTGGCTTTACCACTGGGGCATCTGGGATATGTACAAGTGTTATGGTGTTTAGTATGTAGACTGTACTACGGCTGTTCCTCCATACTGCAAACAAATGTGTAAATCAGTTAGTTTACATATGGATGATACCTATTAATGGTATGTCCAAGTGATGCTTAATGGATGTGCTCCAGCTATGGGAATCAATGTCACAGTGAGCCACACACTGTAATGTGCTACACCTTGCCACTACCATAACTGGAGAATGCTGGGGTGACAGATACCTGTCATGGGTACTCCCCATGCTTTGGAACTACATCCCTAATTACATTATATGGAGCCCCTCATTAACACACCAAGGAATCCTTGAAAAGTGGGTGGAGAACAGTGGTTACAACCCAGGGATCCTGCAATTGGCTCTGCTCCACAGAGGGACAGTTAGTTAATCAATGGGGTGGCGACAGCAGACACATTTTGGCTAGGCTTATGAATGGCCTCTGACAATTAGGCATGTACCTACCAATGTACCTAGGAACCTACACATACAGTATCAACACATGCTGTTAGCTTAATTTACTGTTCAGGTATTGACTTACCTTGTGCCAGTAGCAGTTGTGTGTGCAATAGTTGAAGGCTGCCTATGTAGGATCCACACAGTAGACCATGTATACATGACAATTTACAGGTCGTCATGTGTGTGTCATCCATTTTACTGTATGTGCAGGTGGAGAAGTGTGTCAGTCCATAGGGGCCTACACTGTTCCCTCTTTGCCAAGGCATGGGCATATTGGGCATGCCTCCATCTGCCTACTGGGGCTGGCACAGGGTGTTCGTGGTCTGAATCCTTCTGTGCCTGTGGTGCCCTTGGCAATTGTTGTGGGCTGGGAGGGCCTTCACCATTATGTTCCTGCTGCAGCTGTTTCCGCAGAATCATATTATGTAGCATGGCACATACTATGAAGATGTGGGCACAAATGCCTGGAGAGCACTGCAAGGTTCCACCAGATATATCCAAGCAATGGAACCATGATTTCAGCATCCCAAACACACACTCTATGATGATTTTGGTTAGTGTGTGTGCCTCATTATGGCGTTCTTGCATGGATGTGTGTGCATTTCTGATGGGAGTCATCATCCATGGCTCCAGTGCATAGCCAGCATCCCCCACAAGGTGGCCATATGGGATGCCCCCCCTGACAAATACCTGGTACAGCTGTGAGGCATGCCAGATGTGGGAGTTGTGGTAGCTTCCAGGGCTGCCAGCACACACATCCATGATAATGCCCTGGGCATTGCACATGACCTGGCAGTTGATGGAGTGGTATCCCTTGTATGTGCGTGCCTGAGGTGGTTGTCAGCATCATCTTCCACACCACCTTCAGTCTCCAACACATGATGATGAATCACAGCTATGGCAGCTCCCAACATGTACATTGTAAAAGTTCCCCATCTGTTTACACCGATGGTGCAGTGTTTGGGAATACACGAGTGTGTGTGAGGTGCCTTCACACTTTATACTATTGTGCTTTGGAAGCTGATGATGTCATAGGGTGTGCATGTACAATCCAAGCTGCAGGGTATCTTACTTATGTGTTTTACTGCAGGTACTGCTATTGTGGTGCCTTTGGTGTTGAATTACATTTGGCTGTCATGGATCACCTCTTGCCCTTGCCTTCACTTTTCAAACTGATTCCCCTCCCATTGTCAGGCATGCATCCAGCAGCCTGCTTTCTTGTTTTGTACTTTCCCAACCCAGGATTGTGTTGCAAAATGTGTTCTATAGCTGATCTACTGCAGGTTTGCTTTTCTCTGCTGTGACAGTTCTCTTTTCTTTGCAATCCGGTACCTCCCCTTTCCTGTTCTGCAGGTTGCTGCTAGCAGCCTTGTTAGCTACCGTCAATGGCCCACTGTGAGTTAATAGGTGCTAATTACTCAGTTATCCTCCAATTACCCTACTGCGGCATTTCCTTATTGTCTTCCAATAACCTTCTGGTTTCAGCTATGGTGCGCACCACACACAGCCATTTACCAGGTTTTGAGCGTGTTGTCATCCGCGTACACGTGCACTTTTGGTCACCTTGTGTGCTCTCAGCTAAGCAAAGCTATGGCTACCTCCACACCCCTATCCTGCAGCTTTGCTTAGCAACAGGCAGCCTGGATTAGCAATGCTTCAATGTGCTTACAGCTACAGTGGCACACCCCTCTGCTGATGTCATGTATACCTCCAGGCCACGCTTCGGTGTTATACTGCTATGCCGTGTGGTACAGCCTTATTCCGGAAAGGTGTTTGTGATTCACTATTACTTGCCTCATTTGCATGGCATTGACTACTAATTCATAGTTACCGTGCCAAACACTGTCAGAGACCCTTAGCAACCCTTGCGCCTTGGTTGTGGTGCAGCATGCATACCATTGACTATTATGGCAAAATCATGATTTGTGTTACATTGCAATTTTATGACATCTATATATATTTTCCTTGTGTTCCTGTTTGCGCACACATGCCCTGTGGTTGTACTTTGCGTTAGTGTGGTCATGACAGTAAATGTTATTTTTTATGTGTTGTGCGTGTTTTTTATGTCATTGGCTGTATATTTAGCCATTGGCATATGTTAACTTTGTAATACGTAAGTTTGGTCCGCTTTCATGGCTCCGATGTTCTGTTTGAAAAAATGTAAACCATTTTTTTTGGTTTACATTTCTGTATGCTTATGCTACACTTGCACCACTTCATGAATCGCTATGTACCTTCATTAGCATGCTGCACTACTGCACATGGGGTGATTAGCATACATGCGCCGAGAGCTGTGCAAATCTGGCATACGCTGGTAGTGCACGTGGAATCAGATCATACCTGAATCGCTCGGCAGCCATATTTGGTATTAGATCACCTACACTACGCCTGCGCCTGGCGCAAGCTTCATGAATCCCGAGGCCAATGTAAAACAAGGGATCTATATCATATTATTGCAAATTCAAAATGTCGAACATCAAAATAGCGAAAGTGCCGAAAACTCAAAGTTCCGTTTTTGAGATTGCAGTACGGTGAAGATTGGGATATTTGCTCTTTCCTCACTGTAGAACAATCTTGGACTTGGAATATATATTTAACGAGGGTTGTGGGGGGCACAGCCCCCCACAATATAGATATGAACAAAAGATTGCACAAATGAAATAAACCACAATTATTTAATGTAAGCGCTTTCGAACAATGACATGTACTTCTTCAGACAAATGAATCCCTGAGCAACTCTCCTTAAATACTCAAGTTAATTATTAAATCGGAAGTCAATTAACTTTTAAAGTTGCATACTCTAAATATACATACATTTAAGAAGGTAAAAACATATAGACGGTGCAAAGCTTTCATTACATACATATATATATATATATATATATATATATATATATATATATATATATATATATAAAGCTTATTCTTCAAGACCAGTATAAAAAAACACACAATAATATCATTTCGTTCATCCAAACTTGGCAAAAAACTAAAACATATACAACAAATAAAATCTATACACACACACATATATATATATATATATATATATATATATATACATATATATATATTAAATATAATTTAAATAAAATAACAAGCATCATCTATCCAAAGCCTTTAAGTAGGCACTTGATAGAACAAAATTCAGTAAGTCCTGGAAATACATGAGCATTAGTGCAAAGCTGCCATAAAAGCTCATGTTCTTCAAGCTTTAATTCCCAAGGGCCTCCTCTAATAATCCTATTAACTTGTTTGATGATACTAAACCTAAAACTATGTGTAGAATATTCACTCATATTTATTTATTTATTTATTTACATTTGTTGACCGGGAGAGTCCGACTGGACACAGGTCCGTTTTCAGCGGAGGCCCGGGGAGAAAAGCTCCACATTAAATATTATTTTCATTATACACTTAAAAAAATAGCATTTAAATATAGATATTAGTCCAGTTAAGGATGCAAGACAAGAAGACAACAGATGTAAAACAGCTGTAGAACATAGTACAATTTTAAAATATGGTGGCTTATACTAAACATGGTTACAAATGTAGTTGAGATTCATCAGTGAACAATTGATACAATCTGTTTTTGAGGTACATAACAGCCATTAGCAGTTGTTGCTAGAAGAAGTTAGTATTATGTGGTAGGTAGCTGGGAACATGAGTAGCCAAGCTTGCTAAGAGTAGGTTGTTGATAGGGGGCTGAGAGAGGTAGTGGGTGGGGGGAGTGGATGGTATTAGAGGGGGGGGGAGTTGCAAGGGCATATCTGGCAAGTATTAAAGTGTGATTTTAGTAAGGATTTAAAATGGGTGCAAGAAGTTACAGAGGTAATTGAGGATGGGAGGGAGTTCCAGAGTTTGGCTATAGTGCAGGAGAATAATGCTTCTCCAACAGAGTTAATGGCTCTTGTGACCTGTAAGAGGTTTTTGTGGCTGGATCTTAGTGGTCTTGTGGTTATGTAGGGTTGGAGTAGATTCTGGAGGGATGGGACTTTTAGTGGTTGGTTTATTAGTTTGTGGGTGAGTGTGAGTTGGTACCATTAAAGGAGGTGAGGGAGATCTAGCCAGCCCAGTTCTGCTAGTGAGAGACAGTGGTGAATATGGTAGGAAGCCCCTGTTGTGAATTTGGATATTTTGTTGTAGCAGGTTTTGAGCTTATTTAGATTGCATTGTCTAAGGTTAGTAAATATTGGAGAGGCATAGAGTAGGGTAGAGATAAGATGAGAATTTGCTACCAAAATTTTAGCTGCTTTGGTAAGTAGTTGCTGATTTGTATATAATGCTCTTAGTTTTTTGTGCACTTTTTTAATGGTCATGGAAATGTGAATGTCAAAGTTCAGTTTATTGTCTATTTCTACTCCTAGTAATTTGGTGTGTTCTGTAGGATGGATGGTGGTGTTGTCTTTTGCTGTGATGTTAAAGTGAGAGTTGTCTAGGGTAAGTTTGGTGGGTTGGAAGATTAGTAATTTTGTTTTGTTTGGGTTGAGTATTAGTTGGGCATCGGATAACCAAGTTTCAATAGAAGAAAATTCTGGTAGGGAGTGGTCAGTGCAGATGATGGTTGAGTCATCTGTGTATTGTATGAGTGTGCCATGTGTTGTGGCTGAGGCTAGATTATTGGTGAAAATAGACAAAAGTAGGGGTCCCAGGATGGACCCTTGGGGAACTCCTATGGAGACTAGTAGTTGGGGGATAGGTTGTCCTGCTAAACAACTGCTTGTTGGCGGTCAGATAGGTAACTCTGAAACCAGCTGATGACTGGTTGAGAGAAGGATAGGTTATTGAGAAGAGAGATGAGTTGTTTGTGTGGGACCATGTCGAAATCTTTAGAGAGGTCTAGGAAGGTAGCTGAGGAGAGATAACCTGCATTTTTATTTTGTAGGATAGTATTAGAGAAAGAGAGAAAGGTGGTGGTGGTGCTATGGTTAGGTTGGAAACCATGTTGTGTGTTGGAGAGGAGGTTGTTAGCAAGGAGGTGATCTGAGACTTGAGAATGAATGCATCTCTCTAGTATTTTGGAGAGTGTCGAGAGAATAGCTATGGGGCGGTTATTGGTTAGATCTGTGGAGGGGCCTCCTTTGTATAGGGGAATTATGTGTGAGACTTTCCATAGTGTAGGAACATAACTTTCTGACAGAGCTCTGTTAATCAAGAGTAATATGGGGTAGGCTAGAGCATCAGTTGCAAGTTGAATGTATTCACCTGGGAGGTTGTCTGCTGCTAATCTGGTGGTTTTAAGTTTAGTTAGTAGTAGTTTTATTTTGGAGGTAGGAACAGGGGAGAAAGAGAAGCTAGTTGGGAGATTGTTAGTTCTAGTTGATGGTGTGGGTTTATAGGGGGGTTGTGTTGTCTAGCTAGTGATAGTACGGTTTGTGTGAAGTGACTGTTGAAAGAGGTAGCAATATTTTTGGAGGAGTGAGTTAAGTTAGGAGTGGGTGTACTTACTTTACCTGGGTGGAGGATGGAGTTTATTGAGGACCAGAATTGTTTGAGGTTATGTTGGGAGGAGGTAAGGGCAGACTGGTAATATTGGATTTTGTCCTGTTTTATAAGCTTTTTGGTTCTATTGTGTAGTTCTAGGAATTTTTGCCTAGTAGAGGGAGTTTTGGTTTTGTGCCAGTTGTCCCATGCTTTATCCCTGTTTTTCATTTCAGACTTTGTGTTTTTTTGTAGCCATGGGGTTTGTTGGGCTCTAGTTTGGGAACATCTTATGGAGGCATGGTAATTAAGGATGCTTAGGAATGTTTTATTAAAGTAGTCAACTGCGTCATCTAGTCTGAGGTATTTTAGAGGTTGCCAGTTACAGTCTTTTAGGGGTGAGCTCAATGAGAGAGGGTTGAAGTTAGGTTTTTTTCACATTTGATGGTAGATGATGGGTTTTGCTTTATAAAGGTGTTTTCTTAGTAAGAAGGTTGGGGAGTGATCACTGAGGCTGTCAGATAAGCAGCCAGCTATATATGACTGGGGGCTCTTATTGACTAGTATCCAATCAAGGGTAGTGTGTTTGTTGGAGTTATTTATCCTAGTAGGTGACTGGACTAGTTGGGTGAAGCCATGAAGATTTACATGATGGGTTGGGTGGTTGCTAGAGCAGGATTGCCAGTCAGTGTTGAAGTCTCCTAGAATTAAAGTTTCTTGGGGTAGGTGGTGGGTAGTCCAGCTGAGGAGGTTTTCAAGTGGAGGGATGTTGTGGCCAGGTGGGAAGTAGCAACCTATTATGTTTAGGGTTTTATTTTGGTTTATTTTAAGGTTGGTATATATTATTTCTTCCTTACCTATTTGGGGAGCTGCTAACTTTAAGATCTGGATGTCTAGATGCTGCTTAAATATTATAGCTATATCACCTCCTTTTTTGTTTAGTCGGTCTACTCTTAGTATATTGTAACCAGTAGGGAGGATTTGCTTATTAGTAATGTGTGGTTTTAACCATGTTTCTGTAAGGATCACTACATCAGGGGAGTAGAAGTCTATGGTGGCATGGAATTCATGCACCTTGTTGCATATACTTCTAATATTTAGACTTATCAGAAAGAGGTCGGTTGGCTTTCTATTGGCTACGATTTGGGAGATGTGGTTTGTAGTCTGATTATGAGGGGAGGGGTTGGAGATAGAGGGACCATGATTAAGATGGATGTTTCCACTGAGTGCTAGGTTGGATATGGATAAGATTATTAGTTTTATCAGTTTCTGTATATGCTTGCTTATAAGGGAAGTTTTTTGATTGTGTTCCATGGGCAATAGGTATGGTGGTAGGGTTATGTTAGGTTGTGCGGTTATTTTTAGTTTAGGTATTGTGGTCTGTAGTCTATATAGAGGGTGTATTGGGAAGGTTGTTGACCTGATGAGAGAGTAGTAGAGTAGAGGTGGGGTATGAGTGGTGGTGTGTGTAGTGGTACAGTGGTAGTGGTTGAGTGCAGGAATGGTGGAGGTTTGGTAAGATGTGATGTATGCAATGAGTGTGCATGCAGTGAGTATAGGTATGGTGTGCTTGTACATATTAGCTAAGTAGGAGGGATAGTAGTGAGAGGTTGTAGGAGGAAGTATAGGTGTGGTGATGTTATAGGTTGAAGGGTGGGAGGGGTTACTGTTTGTAATAAAGGTAGGACCACTGGGGGTGGGTGGGAATAGGGGGAAGGGAGGGGAGTGTAGCAGGCAACAGATGAAGGAAGACTATCAATAGGTTAATAGGATATATTGAAAAGGGCTGGCCCTGATTAGGCTGCAATTGTTCTTGCGGGAAGGGGGAGGATCAGAATATACCAGAAAAGTGGTGGATAGCAATAGTATGATGAAAAGGGCTGGCCCTGATTTCACAGATATGCAAGTCTACAGAAACAATAAGAAAAGACAGTAGGTACTCTGACTTGCTTGTTTTGCATACCTGTCTTATTGAAATAAAATAAGCCAATCTTACCAAGGAGTTATGTGGAAATTAGGAAGACAAGAATTTATAAGAGAAATGGTTTAGTAGAAGTAGAGAAACAGCAGAGCATACAAATAGTATAGCATATAAAGACAGATTGCAGTTAGAAGTACAGAATGGGGGGCAGCTAATGTTCTGAAATAATAAGCAAATTAGTAGGTACTTTTGACTTACTTGTTTTGCATACCTTTCTTTTGAAATAAAATAAACATTTGTAACAAGGAGTATGTGGGATTTAGAAAGACCACAAGTTATAGAAGAAAGGGTTTAGTAATACTAGAAAAACAGCAGGGCTTTCAATTAGTTGAAACAGCTTGCAACGGGAGACTGCTGTTAGGAAGTACAGTATGGGGAGGGGCAAACTAACGTCCATGATGGAGTGCTTTAAAATAGAAATTAAGCAAGGGCTAGCAATTAATTTTGTCTCTAGGATAAAGCATACTTTTTGTATATTTTGAAAATAACACTCATTACAAGGTTGCCTGGTTCTGTTAAAGAGCACTGCAGGCCAATAGATCAAACTTGGCTTGGTGGGGATCCAGGGAAAGTAAAATTGAAAGGAGACATTTTTGTATATTTTGAAAATAACACTCATTCCAAGGTTGCCTGGTTCTGTTAAAGAGAACTGCAGGCCAATAGATCACATTTGGCTTGGTTGGGATCCAGGGAAAGTAGAAATAAAAGAAGAAGTTTTTGTATATTTTGAAAATAACACTCATTCCAAAGTTGCCTGGTTCTGTTAAAGAGCACTGCAGGCCAACAGATCGAACTTGGCTTGGTGGGGTTCCAGGGAAAGTAAAATTAAAAGGAGAAGTTTTTGTATATTTTCAAAATAACACTCATTCCAAGGTAGCCTGGTTCTGTTAAAGAGCACTGCAGGCCAATAGATCGAACTTGGCTTGGTGGGGATCCAGGGAAAGTAGAATTAAAAGGAGAAGTTTTTGTATATTTTGAAAATAACACTCATTCCAAGGTTGCCTGGTTCTGTTAAAGAGCACTTCAAGCCAATAGATCGAATTTGGCTTGGTGGGGATCCAGGGAAAGTAGAATTAAAAAGAAAAGCTTAGGTATGAGCACTCCATCCAAAGAGACCAGCAGCTACACCAAGAGGATTTTAATAATGATGTGCTAGGGCATTGTTACAATTCTTCTTATTGATATGATATTGATGTTCATAGACCCTTTGTCTGAAAGCTCGCTTGATTTTCCCTATATAGAAACATATACATTGTTGACATGAGGCAAGATATACAACCCCCTGAGACTCACAATTATATTTACCCCTGATGGTATAAAATATGCCATTAATACAAACATCTTTCCCTGTTTGAATGCATTTGCAATAGTGGCAATGTCCACATTTAAACCTTCTCCAGGAATTACTACTGGATCATAGGGGGGCCTTCAAGAGTGCTTCCAAATGAGGGCCTCTTTTATATGTAATCAAGGGCCTACTTCCCGATATATTAGCTATGGAGTGATCTTGCATAATAAAGATCCAATACCTCTGTCATTAGTGTATTGGGTAGAAAAACTAACATTAAATTTAGTACGACTGGTTTCAGTTATTAAACTATTGTCATGAGGAGAGAATTCTAAACTATCTATACTCATGGAATGTTGGTGTCCTTTCCATAAAATTGGCCTAAAGTGTCCTATAGTTCTCTACCTACTAACTTCTGTTCTAAGTTGTTCTATAAGGGCTTCAGGATACACTCCATTTAGAAACATACTTTTCAAATTGTCACATTCAGTTTCAAAATCAACATCTGAGGAAAACATTTTGGGTGCCCTTACCAACTGCCCTTTAATGACAGCTCTCTTTTGATGGCTGGGATGGTTACTACAAAAATGCAGGAAAGAATTAGAATACATAGGTTTCCTATAAATTCTGGCTGAATACCTACAATGAATCTGAATGGAGAGCTGAAAAGTCAGCAAGCATAGGAGAGTAGTAGTGCTGAAATTGAATTCATCTTCAAGTCTTGGTGAGTACCTTCATGTGGTGGATCCTGTTTTGTACAAAAATCTCACCAAGGCAACACTGATATATAGACTGTATTTATATAGCATATATCATGGACAGAAGTAGGTAAAAAATTAAAAGAGATAGCTAGGTGCACAAGACCCAGTGTAAAAAAGGGATCTATATCACATTATCGCAAATTCAAAATCTCGAACGTTAAAATAGCGAAAGTGCCGAAAATTCGAAGTTCTGTTTTTGAGATTGGAGTGAAGATTGGGATATTTGCTCTTTCCTCACTGTAGTGCTATCTTGTACTTGGAATATATATTTAGCGGGGGTTGTGGGAGGCACAGCCCCAACAATAAGTTCGAGTTTTGGAATTTTCGCTCTTTTGAGCGTTCATCATTTTGCATCTTCGATAATGTGATATAGACACTAAAAAAGTGCCCAATCCTGCTAGGCGGACTGGTGCTAGGACTGGAAAAAAATGACAGTGTAGAATCCTCAAAATATGGAAACATTCCTACAATGAGGCCAGGCCAGGCCCAGGGGGAGGATACCCCCCCTCCCATTGTAGAAGGAAGTAGCAGTCCACAAAAATCAAAAAACTGATAGGCCAAAGAAGAGCCATAAAGATGATAGAGTGGACTATTTAAGATAAGAAAGAAATTATGTATTGTTACTATTATGCAAAAAGCCCAGAATTTCCAGGCATAAGATATACAAAATGGTTAAGAGAGAAATTAGAGGAAAGAAAAATACTATCACAAGAAAAACTGTCAGAAGTTTCAAATGAAAATTTGCATTCATTAATACAACAGATTTGTGAAAAACAGTATATAGATCAAGAAACTTTGATCTGTTTGGAAAAAGAAGCATCTGAGAAAGTGCAAAAATATAAACAACCAAACCAAGAGAAATTTGAAAAGTATAAAAAGGAAATATGGACATGGGAAAGAAAAAAGATTTGATATGGTACAATATTTATGCAAAGGAGAAAGCTAAATTAATCAATACAAAGAAGGCAGCCTCAAAGATATTCAAGAGAAATACAGGCAAATGCATCCAGATATGGAAAGTTTCACAATAAAAAAATCATATCACAAAGATGGAATGTAGAAAAGAAGATTATTTAAGTGGAAGTTGAGAAAATAGAGATAGAACTTTGCGAAGTGTAGGATTTGATGTAGAAGTTCTAGCACAGGTTACCTCACAACATGATGGAGTGAGTCCACAAAGTAAGGAGGAGCAGGAAGACCAGGAAACATCTGAAGAAGAAATATGGACATGGGAAAGTAAAAGAGATTTAATATGGTGCAGTATTTGTGCAAAAGAGAAAGCAAAACTAACTGACACAGAAACAGCAGCATCAAAGATATTTGAAGAGAAATACAGGCAAAGGAAACTGGACATGGAAACATGGACAACTTTACAATACAAAAAATAAGAAGATAAAGAAGAAAAGTAGAAAGTGAGATTAATAATGGAGATGTTAAAGAAATAGAAGTTGAGGTTATGGAGTACCTGCAAAGTGAAGGATTCAGTGCAGAAAATCTGATTCAGAAAGCACCACAACAAGACAGAGTAATGGATATCCAAATTAAAGGGGAAACCAGTGGAAAAGGAAGCAATAGGTCAGGTGCCATATGAAGATAATTTGGAGCCTTCCACAGGATTCCAGCATATATGTTCACTTGAAGCTAGATAGCAAGGGAAGGAACAGGAAACTGTGGAAACTCTGATGCAGTCAATGTTGAGGAGTGATAAGCCAGTGAGTTCCCATATGACAGAGCAATGGGTGGCACAGGATGAAATTGAAGAGAATGTGCCACAGGAAAATGCTACAGAACCTTCTATAGAATGCCTGCAAAAAATGGAAAATGGGATGTGGCCACAATTTCGAGGAAAATGCGTTAAGAGAAAAGTTGCTTGATTTAATAGACATAGACAAATATATCAAGACCAATGAAAGAAATAGACTGCAGAAGGTTAATAAAACCCCAAAAGTCAGAAGTTTGATAAAACAAATGAACACAGTAATTAGGACTGTTCATAGAGACCCATGTGTGTAACAGAAGTAAACAGGATATAATACTGTCAAGTTAAATTAATAACTGATAAAGTTCTACCACAAGAACGCTGGGTAGTGAGGGAAAGGAAGGGGAGAAATCAAATACCATCATGGAAATATCGAATAGAGAAAATAATAAAGCAGTTAAGACAAGAAGTGTCACTGTTAGAAGACTATGGAAGATGGAACAGATCAACAAAAATACTAAGAAAGATAGATGTGATAAAAACAATGTGCAATATTAGAACAGACCAGGATCTGTCATGCACTATCACAAATAACAAACAAAAAAATTCAGCGCAGGTGAAAAAACTTAGAAGATACGAAGATAAATATAAAGGAAAAGTGCTAAATAAGCAATTTATTGATGATCCAAAAAAGTTTTATAGAGAGTTAGGAAACAAGGTAAAAGGAATGGAAAGACCACCAAAAAAAGAAGAAATAGATACATTTTGGAGAAATATCTATGAAGATCCTGTGGAACATAACAAAGATGCTAAATGGATAGAAAAAGTTAAAGAAAGAATAAGAAGTTTAAAGGTACAGGATATGAAATGGGATGAAGTAACACCAAAGGGATTGAAATAAAGTTAAGAAAAGCCTCTCATTGGAAAACCCCAGGCCCAGATGCAGTACCTAAATTTTGGCTAAAAGTATTAACATCTTTGCATGAAGATTTAGCCATGAGTAAGAACTATTTATATTCACACCCTGTAAAGACACCAACCTGGCTAACAACAGGAAAAACAATGCTCCTACTTAAGAGTGAACCTACAAGCTACCCTAAAAGTTATAGACCAATAATTCGCCTTCCGACAAGGTATAAACTATAGACTGGAATTGATGCCAAGAAAGTTTATAGTCATTTAATAGAAAACTCAATTATGGCAGTAGAACAAAAGGGAAAAAAAGTCATATGGAACAAAGGATCATTTGTTGTTAAATAAAGTCTTAGTGGAGAACTGTAAAAAGTGGAAAAATCTATGTATGGCATGGATTGACTACAAAAAACATTTGATAGTATCCCACATTCATGGATAAAAGAGTGCTTAAAATGTATGAGGTACACTGATCAACTACATTACAGTGGCCAGGAAATGGTGGCAGACCACTTTGCGATTAAACCATGATAAAGGACAAATAAAAATAATAAAAATTCAAGGATGACTATCTGTCACCGTTGCTATTCTGTCTTGCGCTTAAACCATTAAGCTGTCTACTTAACAGCTTAGGCCATGGCTATAATTTGGCTCCTAGAAAACAACAAATTGTAAAGACTTCTAATCTTCTCCTTGTCAGTGATTTAAAACTGTATAGCTCATCAGATAAGGAACTGAGAGCACAACTGCAAGTTGTCAAAACTTTTTCAGATGCTATAAGAATGTCATTTGGTCTTGATAAATGTGCAAAAGCAACCTTTAAAGCAGGAAAACTGCAACACCAAGAAAACATCAGTTTGGGAAAAGAATGTGATATAAAAGAACTTGAGCAAGAAGGAGTATATAAATATTTGGGAACTGATGAAGGATCAACAATAAGACACAACCAAATGCAAATAAAAGTAAGGAATATTTCAGAAGACTTAAATTAATCTCTGAAACAGCACTGACATCTAGGAACAAAATCCAAGCTATAAATCAATTTGCCCTTCCTGTCCTAAATTACAGTTTTGGAGTGACTGACTGGCCCCAAGAAGTGTTGGATAGATCGACAGGAAAACAAGGATGCTTCATGTTCACCAAATGATTTATAAAAATCAGTGCATACCAAGATTATATATTCCCCGTTCTGAAGGAGCGATGGGCCTCCTTGAAACTGATTACATGTACAGATCTGCAATTGTGGGACTCCATACACATCTGTTGTCCTCACAAGACCCAAATATAGTTACATTTTTGAAACATGAGGAGAATAAATCTAAGATGAATTCTCTGTTTAACCCAGCAGAAGCATATCAGCATCAAGCAGAAATGGAAATCAAACCAGAAGTGGATAAAAATCAGGCAGCAAGTGAGTGTGCCAAAAAACAAAAGAAAGAATATAAGATGAAGGATAAGATGAGATGGCAAGAAATGTGGAAAATGATAAAAATAGTTGCAAGTATAGAAAACGTCTAGAAGAACCTCATGTTGGTCAGGAATGAATGAAAGGAAAAGCAAATTCAAACCAAAAGACAAAAGGTTAATATTGGTGGCACAAGATAGCAGGCTTACGTACACGTTGGTTTCCAAAGTCAAATGAGAATGTGGGAGAAACAAACAAATGTAGGTTTCGCAAATCAGAACTGGAAACAGTTGCACACCTCGTTGCTGGTTGCAACATACTAATGGCAGAAGGACTGTATACTGAAAGGCATAATAATGTGGCAAGGCTGTTGCACTGAGGATTGTACAAACATTATGATATTGACGTGGCTGAAAAACACTGACAACATGAGCCACAAAGCATCATAGAAAATGAAGAATTCTACATCACATGGGATTATCCACTATCAACAGTTCAAAAGAGAGATGCTAGAAAACAGGATATAGTGGTCCAAGAAAAGAAGGCAAAAGTAGCATTGATCATTGAAATCACCACACTAAGTCACTACAGTGTCCTGCGTACAGAGAGATACAAAGTTATAAAATATTAGGATTTGCAAGCAGAACCAAGAGCAATGTGTAAGAAGGATATCCAGATAATTCCAGTAGTAGTGGGAGCAATGGGTCTTATAAAAAAAGGTCTACAATCATATTTAGATATGGTACCAATACATGTAACTCCATACGAATTGCAGAAGGAATCATTATCGGGGACATTGCAGGTGCTGTGAAGAGCACTTTTGGCTGACATCAAAGAGTGAAACAATATTAATTTCATGAACTTTAATAGTACTTTGACTAAGGAATGGGGTCCATTCCTATCATGGTATTAGAAACCCAAAAGATTTGGTGAAATTAAAAAGTTTCTATAGGAATGAGAAGTGAACTAATTGGTTCTCTGACAGAATAGCTGTTGCTTGGAACAGACTGCCAAATTACATGAAAGCAAGTACTAGTTTAGATATTTTTAAGAACAGCCTGGATACTTATTATGGGAACAAGTATTTTGGTATATTAACAAGCTAGAAGGGAATTACTGCCTGTGTTTAAAATATTTGTATATATGTATATATTATGTAAGTAAGAGTAGTTTCATATAAGATGTGGACACAGGTTTGAAGGTGAAAGTAGATGTGGTGCTATTTGGCTGTTGGGCAGGGTTGGGGTTAGATGGTGAGGAATCTTTGGTTAGAGATGCTATACTATCTATTAAATAAGAGTTAAACTCTTTTGCAGTTTTGACTGGTGAGTTATCTGGACAGAGGTTTTGGTTGAATTTTGGGCCGGGGTGTAAGATTTCTTTAATGGATGTCCAAATTCTTTAGGGTTGTGTTTAGTATTATTTTGAAAGTTATTATAGTATAGTTTTTGTCTTCATTTATTTGCTTTTTAATATGATTGCACAGCATTCTGAAATTTTTAAGGTACTGAGAGTTTTTATATTTTTACCATTCTTTCAGTGCTTTTTCTCTATCCTTCATTACAATTCTATTCTTTTTGGATCGACAAATTGCATCATTTGTTTTCAGTCTCTTCCTTCTAGGAGGTGCAAAGCTATTTAGAATACTTAGAAAAGTTATACTGAATTCAGTTACAGCATCATCTAAGGGGAAGATTTTTAGGAAGTTCCAGTTAATAGATGTTAATGTATTTATTATTTATTTATTTATTTTACATTTGTTAATCGGGAGAGTCCAACTGGATATATGTCCATTTTCAGTGGAGGCCCAGGGAGAAAAGCTCCAGAGCAGTTAACTTGTTAACAAGAGATAGCGTGTTTAACAAAAGGTACATTAGACAACATACAGGGGATACATTTTTATACTTCTTATAGAAGTATAGTGCATGTAAGATAGTGAGTTTAACAAAAGGTATATTTGCCAAAATTCACAGGATATATTTATGTATACACCTTATAGAGGTGTATAACAGTAAGTATAGCAAGAAGGTAGAATATATAACTTACACAACTCACTTTTACACATGAGAGACATGCTATGTCCATTTTAATTTTTATTAATGAATATTTCTGGGTTACACTTGGAGAGGTTACTCATTGGTTTATAATATGCGGTTTAACTAGATGTGTGAGATGTCTAGTCATATAGACTGATCGATGATCACCGAGAGAGTCTGACATTGTACCTGTGGTGGAGTATTAGCTAGGGTCTGATAGATTATTAGGTAGAATCCAGTCTAATAGAGAATTTGATGTCTTGCTGTAATGTGTGGATCTATTAATTAGTGTGTGAAACTATGTAAGTTCCTGACAGATGTAGGAGAATTAGAGCTTGTCCAAACAATTGACATTCATACCACCTAGTAATATTTTTGTTGTGGAAATGTCAATGATATCCACTGTAGGATATCTCACAGTATAGCTGTATCATCTCCAGGATGGATATAAAGGACAGTAATGCATATATGTTTATAACTGTTTATTTTGAGGAAAGTAATAAGAAACTCTGCTGAACTGAATGTTAGTGTTGGTTTGCTGCAAGGGGAACTGTGATAGGTATTGGGAAATATTAAATCAATACTACCACCTTTCCTCTTTATACAATCATTACAGATGAGATTATAGCCAGGAGGCATAACTTCAGGATTGTTTATGCTGGGCTTAAGCCAAGTTTCAGTTACAGTGACAACACCAGACTTATGTTGGGTAATCCAGGGATGTAGTTCAGCAATTTTGTTTTATTATACTGATAACACTTTATACACCAAAAATGAAATAAATGGGATTGGGGATTAACTGTTTTTAGGTTACAGAAGTATATGGAACAGAATTATCTTTGTGCTCATTGTGAAAGGTGGGGGTTTAAGGATTTTAGTATATTGGGAAATAATGCAAACTTGTTTTTGGAGAGTATTCTTGAACTTAATTTTGTTTTGGTTTGAGCTAAAGTGCAGTTAATTAGCCTATATTTGGAATAAAGGTGAGGTACAATATTAAGCAGGTTTGGTGCAATGTATGGAGAGTGTAAAGAGGAAGTATAGATAGGTGGTTTGGACAGAGTTGGAGAGATATTGTGATATATCATTGAGTCATGGTAGGATGACAGATGCAGAGCAGGAGGAAAACAATAGAGGATAAGCTGAAGAGTAGCATAATTAAGTACAGGGATCTATTTTATAGATGTCAGGTATTTGGGAAGTAGCAATGAAGAAGGAAACGAGAAGTTTCAGAACAGTAGAACATTCAGTGAAGGTGGATTATGACAGTATTATTTTCTATAAAAGAAGATAGGTAAGTTGTCCTAGTATCTTCTCTGGAATATAAGGAATAGAGGGGTATTAAAGTCTGTGGTATAATGTTGTAGCCAAAGTAAGAAATTTGGGAAAATAAAAGGCTGTACTATAGAATAAATAGGTACTATTAGGGAGGGTGTGATTATAAATGGATATAGTACAATGCAGTTGGGAGGGAGAAAGATAGCTGAGAATGGGGCTAAAAATTAGAGATAAGGAAGTAGATAATGCAGAGAAGTAGTAAGTTCATTTGGATAGGGCTTTGGAATAAGAGGCATAAGTGAAATGTATAGGCATGAAGCATAATATGAGTAAGAGGGGTGGGTGGGAATTGGGGATAGGATAGTGAAGCAAAGTCAAATGTAGTAGGCTTCCCACCCTCGGGACAATTGATAGATGAATTTATAACTGAGAAGAAACACTTTATAGCAAGAACAAAGAAATTAATAAAGAGATGCAAGTAAAACAGGTTTTCTGTCATTTCCTGAGACTAAATGCCTGGCGTTTACAGCACAGTTTACTGGTCCAGCAAAAGGAGACAATAGTCAACTTAGTAAGGGATCCTACTATTTCAAAGAGCAGCTATGTATTTAACTGATTAAAGTTAATATGTTCCCATTCTAGCATTAATATCTAAACAATAACTTGAGCAAGGACACAACTTCCTGTAACTAATAGTACCAGTGGTTACGAAAATTATAAGTAAAAAATAAAAACAAACAAAAAAAATGTCTGCCTATACTTTCTCTGAGTATTCACCAAATGATTTCAGAACAACACAGCTTCTAATGGGGCCTGCAATGTGAACAAGCCTGAGTCTAGCTTTGAAAAATTGACTATTAAAACGTTTTCTCATGTAAAATAAGTGGGTCAAGTACTTTGCATTTTGATATATGGCATTATTCCCTTAGTTTATATATTTTACTGTTAACTTAGCATTGGTCAAGTTTTTTTTCTTTTCCCATAACAAGTTTCCTCAACCATGTTTTCCACCATACTCTTTAATAAGTATGTATGCTTGCTTATTGTTTAATAAGAAAATCTGTATCTAAGATTATAAAAACAGACTATAAGGGGGGTGAAGAGTTGTGCCACAGCAGTCTTCCAAGGATTTAGTTAAAACTGACTGAAAATGTTCTTGTGGTACATATCTATAAACCTCTGTGTTCTTTTTTCAAACTTTAAATGCAACAGCTGTAACAGTATAGCTGGAGTGTCCACCATAATACTTTTGCAACTGGTCATAAAGTAATGTGTCACATAAAGGTTAGGTGTGCCATGACACTCACTTCCCTGTATATTAATAGGAGTGAGGATTTAAATAGGCACATAATGATGCTGGGTTTACTGTTTTCCTGCATACAGTCTAGACTTACAATAGCATCAAATAAAGTATGTTGCTTGCATGCAAATATCCTTGTATGACTATTTTAAGAATAGTCATACAAGGATATTTGCATGCAAGCAACTTATTAAAGAGTATAACTATTAAAGTAAACTGGCTTATAATAATGCTGTAGGCACAGTCCACCATGTTTGTTAGATTCTCAAATATCTGGTCTGAATTATCTAGTAGCCATTATTACAACAATAGTGGATAATAATCCATAGTGTGATTGGTGAAAGGGATGACAGGTGGCTGGTGATACACTCTTGGGATTGTTATCACTGCCAGGATGGCTGATTGCACAAACATGAGACTATCTTCATTATCAGGATGGTTACTGTATGTATGTCTTTAAGAAGTATAGCAAGTGATGAATGTGCACATATGAATAACAGGCGTATGTTGTACCTAGTGCATTTTGAAAGTGCAGCCAGAGAGTAAGAATGTGAGAATTAATGTAGTTAGTTTATATATAGGTTACTTAAGTTGAAGTTAATAGCTATAATCATAATGTGATTGTACATAATAAAGCTGCTTGAACAGAACCCATGAAGGTCCATCTACTACATCGAGACAAGACAAGTAACATGGTGTCAGAACCAGGATTCCAGAGATTAATATTTGGAGCCGTGAGGTGCAGAGATAACGGTGAAGGTAAACTAAGAGAAACAAGCAAGAAAGAGAGCCAGAAAATAACCAAAAGTAATGGAAACTTGCACAAACAGTTTACTTTATAAAATAAATAAAACAATTACAAAAAAAATACAAGGGCACAAACCACATTATTAAAGAAGCGAGAGGCACAAGAGGTTTATTAATTAAATGAAATGTTTAAGATTAAGATATTTGACAAAACAAGTATGTGTAAAGCAAAAGAAGTATGTCTAAAGCGAAACAAATGTTTTTAAAGCAAAACAGGCATGTTTAGAGTAAAAGGAGCACAAGAAAAGTACAATGGACATGAAAAGAGATTAAATGAGCAAAACAAGTATAACAAGGGTAAAAAGGCACATTAAGCGTAAATAAAGCAAGGCGACTGCATGTTTTTTGGTAAAGTGCTGTGTTTTGGCATAACTATGACTTCATATTGCATCAAGGGTATAACTAGAGTTATTTGAAGTACTTCAAAGTGTGTCAAAGTGCTTATAGTGTGTGCTTATTACTGTGTGTATTCCAAACTGTTTAATCGTGTGCAAAGTGCAACTCTTTCATAAAATGTAGTCAATTACAGCCATTTCAAATAATTTCTTATGCTGGGTGTGTCTATTTGCAAAGTGCAGTTACTTTGAAATGTTTCTTACTCTAAGCCTCTTATGCCCAATTTATTCACACCGTTCAGTTATTTGAAATGTTTCTTAAAATGACAATAAATGACTTTTGCTGTACGACAATTTTGGGAGTGTTAAAGTGCCCAAGAAACCTATTTTGAAAATTCAGTCATTCAAAGGCTCATTGTGCCATTGAGCAAAGTAATGAGTACTGGGATACATTTTTGGCATATGTGTATGTGTGTGTATTCGTGCATATCGGTAAAAACATCCTTTACTGGTATGTGTTAATATGGCAGACAGATTTTGAAAGCACTCACCACTTGTATTTGATCAGAATATTGCAGAGAATTGGAGAATATTTGAAAAAGAGTAAGATATTTTTATATAACCACTTATTCTGACAAAGATGCACACATCAGGACATTCATTTTGCTAAACTTAGCTGGGTCAGAGGCCATTGAAAGAAAGTGCTCATTTGTGAATGTACCAGCAGTATATGAGTGAGAATGTGAAAACTGTCATATTATTTTACAGGCTGAATCAAGGGAAGACCTCGAGAGTTTGAAGCACAGATTCAGGGAAATGTGCAACCCCCTGAAAAATATTATATTAGAGAGGTATTTGTTTTACACAAGAGATCAGAAACCAGGGGAAACTTTTGCAGCTTATATTACTAACCTGAGAAACAAGGCTAAATGGTGCCGGTTTGGTTACTTAAATGATGAGTTGATAAAAGACAGGCTTGTGTGTGGTATGAATAGTGTAGCTGTGAGAAAGATTTTGCTTTGTGATAATGATTTAATGTTAAGTAAAGCCATCGCGATTTGTCAAATCCATGAAGTTGCAGAGAGCCACACAAATATGCTTGCAAATGACAAGAGCATGATTTCAGCAGGCTCCAGAGCAAATGTAGATAGCATACAACACTTGGCAACAGAAGCAGGCCTAAGCACATGGCAGTCACAGCCCCTACTGGTTCACCAGGGAAACCACATAGTTTTCCAACAAGTTCTAAGAAAGGAGCATGCTCTGTACAGCACAAGGATGAATTGGCAAAATGCTCAGTGCAGTACAAGCGTGAGTCAGCAAAGCCCAAATCTAGCATTATTGTTAACTGTCAGAATTGTGGTGTAAATCATGAGTCTAAAAGAGAAAAATGCTATGGCCAGCAATACCACAAGTGTAAAAAATGGAACCATTTTCAAAAGTTTTGCAAATCAAGTAAACTTCACACAGTTATAAAGAGAGGTCCCTCAAAAAAAACAAACTGATCAAGTGGAGTTGCATCAGTCTACTTTTTATGTAGATGGTGTATCAGTAATTGGTGAAAGGGTCAATGCAGTGAATTTATTGGCAGGGAACAAAGTGTTTTGTACGGTCCAGATCAATGGTAAATCCACCAAGCTCAAAGTAGACACTGGTTCAAAGTGTAATGTTATATTAGCAGACATATTTGCTAAGGTGAGAATTAATGAGCAACTCAATGTGGCTAGTAGTGCAAAACATGTTGCTTATAGAGGTGAAGAAATTCAAACCAAAGGCTTAGTAGTGCTTTCATGTTATTTGGCAAGGAACTATTACAACTTGTATTTTATGTAGTTTGAAAACCTGTGCAGTCATTATTGGGTCTCAGAGACATTTTGAGAATGAATCTGCTTTCTTTTACCAAAGAAGTTCATCATATAAGCGCATATCCTAGTTCCAATTTTTCTGAAGTCATTTTCTCAGAATATGCTGATGTTTTCAATGACAAGTTAGGCAAACTTCCAGTTGTGTATTCTATGAAGTTAGACCCAGAGGTTAGTCCAGTAGTCAGACCAGCAAGGAAAGTTCCAATAGCTAAGTCCAAGCTCAGTTGGGTAAAATGGTGCAGCAAGGTGTGACTTGTCCAGTTACAGAACCAACTGAATGGGTGTCGTCTATGGTAGCAGCCCAAAAGAAAGGCTCAGATGAAATCAGAATGTGTACTGACCCAAGAGATTTGAACAAAGCATTAAAGCGAATACATCATCCAATGCGTACAGTTGAATAGGCACAGCCCTAATATCGAATTCCACTGTTTTTTCCTGTCTTAGATGCAAAAAGTTAATTTTGGCAAGTGATGCTTGATCACAAATCCTCATTACTGACCACTTTTGGTACCCTGTTTGGCAGATATAGATTCCTAAGGATGCCAATTGGAATAAATTCTGCAAGTGAAGTCTTCCAGCTTGCAATGGATCAAATTTTGACAGGTTATCCTTGTGCAGTAATAGTAGATGATTTATTGCTTGGAGGCAATGGTGAAGCAGAGCATGACAAGCACATTAAAAGAGTTCTAGACAGAGCACGTGCAGTGAATTAAAAGCTCAATCCTCTAAAGTGCAAATTCAGTGTACCAGAAGCTACGTATGTAGGTCATTTATTTACCAGCACTGGCTTAAGACCAGAACTGTCTAAGCAAGCAGCTATTCTTGAGATGTCAGCACCAGATAATATTCAAGATCTACAGCATTTTCTAGGCAAGGTCAACTATCTAGGCAAGTTTATACCAGACTTCAGTGAGTTGATAGTACCTTTAAGAAAGCTAACATGCAAAAATGTCACATGGCCTTGGTTGGAACAGCACCAGAAAGCATTTGAAGACCTTAAGCAAAAAATTGCCACCCCCACCTACATTAAGATACTATGATGTCAATAAACCAGTCACTCTTTCCTGTAATGCTTCAAAAGTTAGTCTTGGTGCAGTTGTTCTTCAGGAAGGCAGACTAGTAGCCTATGCATCTAGACTACTTACCCAAACTGAGATATAGTATGCTGAAATTGAGAAAGAACTTTTGGCAATAATATTTGCATGTTGAAAGTTTCATGATTATATCTATGGTCGAACTATTCCAATTGAAACTGATCACCAACCTCTAGTTACTATTTTAAAGAAGCCTATGCATTCTGCTCCAGCTAGATTACAAAGATTGATACTCAAATTGCAAAAGTACAACTTCAAAATGGTCTATACAAAAGGCAAACTTCTTTATCTAGCTGATACCTTATCTAGTTAGCCCCAAAATTCAATGGAACAGCTTGACACAGAAAATTTTGACTTTGACATAATGGCAGTGTGCAATTTTTCTACCATGACACTTGATGAGCTGAAAGATCATACAAAGACTGATCCAATTTTGCAAAAGCTCAACCACTACATTAATGTTGGATGGCCATCAAAGCAATCTAGTTTACCACCTGAAGTGCAAACCTATTTTCATTACAGAGATGAGATGTTGATGGAAGATGGCATTATTTTCAAAAGTCCTAAAATTGTTGTTCCTGCTTCCTTACAACATGAATATCTCCAGATTTTGCATTGTGGTCACCCAGGTTCTGACTCTACCAAAACAAGGGTGAAAAAAATAGTATTTTGGCCTTCACTAATGAAAGACATTGATGAAGTACTTTCTTCTTGTTCAGTATGCAACAGTACTAAACCACATTTACAAAGAAAACCACTTTAGCTATTTCAAGTTCCTGAACTACCTTGGTCAACAGTTGCCACTGACATATTCGAGTGGAACAATCAGCATTATTTAGTATTGGTAGACTCTTATTCAAACTAGTTTGAGATTGACTTAATACCTAATCTAACATCAACTACTGTTATTATCAAGATGAAATGTCATTTCTCAGTCCATGGTAGTCTATATAGTTATTTCTGACAATGGTACTCAATTTACTAGACCGTTATTTCAGAAATTTGCAAGAGAATGGGACTTTGTACATGTTACTAGCAGTCCTGAATATCCACCATTAAATAGGCTAGCTGAACATGCAGCGCAGAGTGCAAAGCAATTACTTGAAAGATTGCAAAGCAATTACTTGAAAGATCAAAGTGTGAAAGTACTGATATCTTCTTGAATCTACTTAATCTCAGAAATATACCCTGTGACAATAGTCTAGGCTCGCCTGCTCAGAGACTTCTATCCTGGCAAACCAGAACAACATTGCCTATTAGTTCCTGTTTATTGAGGCCTAAAGCTAAAAACAACAGAACCATCAGAGTTCAAGAAGCGTTCTATCCAGAAGTCCAGTTATGACAAATCGAGCAGATTTCTTTGTCCATTAAAAGAAGGAGAGACAGTGAGGATACAGCTAAGGGTTTTGACCGTATTGGACAGGTAACATGTTTGTACTGAGTCAAGGTCCTACTTTGTAGCTTCTGAGGGTGTGGAGTACAGGAGGAATCACAGGTATCTCCTTCCTGTACCAGAATTGTTACCACAGCGTATAGACTCTAAGTCTCAGAAGCACTCAGACATTGTTCCTGTTCTAGAATATGTCATACCATCTGATTCCAGTCCTAAGAATGTTCCCAACATTCTGAAGGTTGACCACTCTAAAGAAATGAGTCCAGTTGCTAAGCCTGAATCCCAGTTTTACATCACACAATTTGGTCACACGTCCAGACCGGGCATGAGATACCCGGCGATTGGATATAATTGTATATACGTACATAGTTTTGTATAATGCATGACAAAAGCTATTTGTACCACTTGCATGTTAATTGATATCTTCTGTATCACATTTTCCAAAAGAGGGAGGATGTAGAGCTGAGTGTGTATGTGTCTTTAAGAAGCATAGCAAGTGATGAATGTGTACGTATAAATACAGGGCATGTGGTGTACCTAGTGCCATTTTGAAAGTGTAGGCAGAGAGTAAGCATGTGAGAATGAATGTAGTTAATTTGTATATAAGCTACCTAAGTTAAAGTTAATAGTTATAATCATAATGTGTTTGTACATATGAACGCTACTTGAACAGAACCCAAAAAGACTCGTCTGTTACATCGAGACAAGATGTGTGATAGTCACTGACATGCAGGGAATCTGATTTTCTACCAGGAAAGCTGGTGGCATACAGATGAGATAGTCTTAATTGTGATAGAGGCGATATCGTTCCTAAGTGCATTCATCACTTAAGGGACACAGAAGGTGATGGCAAAGACAAGACACTGCCATCACCATCTGGGTCAGTGATGACATACACAAGAGACACTCACCAAACCCAGAATGGGGTATGGCAGAGACAGACAACTCTTACCATCACCATGTTGAGTTATAATATATACAGAGACCTCAGATGACTGCCAGAAAGGCTGGTTACCCAGACAAGGTACTCTACTAGACTAGCTGATAATGAACAGAAGTCTCATCTGAGCTGTATATGAATGAAAAATATCAGACAGAGATATAAAACTTTTTAAGTATACTTCTGAATTGGGTTAATGTCAACAAACTAGATCCAAATTAAAAAAAAAAGCCACAATAAGTTTTGGCAAGGTAAACATGGGATTTTTATACTACTGAGATTGTACTAACATCTGCCAGATTGAACAGTATAATTTATGAACAGGACTGGGTACAGGAATGAGGTTTTGCAGACAGATAGATCTTACTGCCTTCCAACAAAGTAAACAATGGTCACTCCTTTTTATGACTTGTAGAACTCTAGCAATCATATTATCAGACTTTATATATCCTTAGTAAGACATTTGCTGGAATACAGAAAATTGATTTAGCATCCCATCTTAAAGAAATTGTCTAAAACAGTGGAAAGGATAAAGAACTTTCTGCAAGGAGAACAGTGTAACACTGAAATTCTTCTTACAGCTAGGCTAAGGTAGGTGGGACTTTCCTCACACTACATGACATGAAGAGATTATCTAATACTAGTGTAGAACAGTTAAGGATGAATTGCTGATTGAATGTTTAAGTCTCAAAGTGCACAGTAAGAATGATGCACAGAAAGGGACACTAAACTAGGTGCAATATGTTGTAAGGCATGCAAATGTAAAAGATAATTTGGCTTGAGTAATAAAACAATCAATCAATATTTATTAGAAAAGCCCCTACAGCGAACAAGTTCGTTTTTTTTCCCTAAAGATAACTTCAAGGAAGATAGGTTTTATAGTATGTTTAGTGTAGGCAAAAGTAAAATCTTTCAGGGATTTTGTACCCTGCTGTTATCTTAGGTAGTTACATTATAGAGGGTAGGGAAGATCCAGTTAGTGGCATAATAAAAGGAGGAAACTAGGAACGTCTGTCAGCTTTTCTGGGGTTCAGGCAAGAGTCGGAGGGCATCTGTCTGCCACCTCCACTGGGGCATCTGCTGCTAGCAGAGTATCTGTTAAGATAAAATCTGCTAAGTATCTGCTTAAATTTGACTTGCATGTTAATAACTATATCAAAAGGACTCATTCAAAACTAGGGCTCCTTTACCGTAACAAGAAATTCCTTACTTCTGAAGCCAAGATTACTCTCTCTCTTATCTATCTTCTACCCAGTCTAATGTGCAATTCTCAAATTCTCACAAATCTTAACTCAGCACTTCTGACCAAACTCGAATCTACCTACATCAAGGTAGCTAGATTTGCTGCCCAACAATCCTACAAATCCCATCACTGTCTCTCTCTAAAACACCTAAACTGGCTTGAATTACCCCACCAGCTTCTCTCTCTCTCAGATCTAGATCATTAATTCTATCCTATACCAGCCTTCCTACTGCCAGCATTATCCCCTCTCATCTCCCATTATTCTCCCTTCAGACCTCTCTGAAGCTCTAACCAAGACCTACTACAAATCTACAAACCCAAGTCTAAATTTGGATGCAACATGTACAGCTATCACCCCACTATTGCCTGGAATAGGCTCCCACTAGAAATCAGGACCCTTACACATCCTAAACAATTTAAGACAGCCACCAAAGAGCCCTTTAAAAGTCACTGGTCCTGCCACTGCAGCCTCCCTCCTTAAACATCCCCTACTTCCCATACTATAATCACCTTTCTGCCCTTAACTCACTCTTCTCACTAGCTCTCTCTAATCTTCCTTGACTGCTCTTTCTACTGTCTTCTAAAATCTATTAAGCAAATCGCCTCAGAGAAACATTCTATTGTAATTGTCTTGCCTTAATGCAACAACATTATGATAAAACTGGGTTTTTGTAACCACTTACTCCAAAAACTATATTTATCTTAATGACATATTTCTTTTTATACATCTTGAAATAGTTATGCTGTACTCCTGATTATTGACACTGTATAACATTGTATTGCTAATTAATGCCTTGTAATAATCCTGTAACATTGCTGTTTAATGCTAATTTATAGTGAAAATTGCATAATATGTTGGAGCTTTTCTCCCCGGGCCTCCGCTGAAAAAGGGCTCTTCAGCTTAGTCAGACAATCCTGATCAACAAATGTAAAATAAATAAATAAATAAATAAATCTGGAAGCAGTTGCTCAGAGCATACGACTGATAACAAAGTAGGAGGCCTGACAATATTGCTGATGCTTGTTATCAACAAACCCCACTATCTTTGCATTTTAAGGCATGTTCCATACTTTTATTTTGTGTGGGAGGTTTCAAAAGCTGGATTTTGATCATGGGATATATATTCTGTCTAACTTTCTATCTAATTTCAATTACCTGGTCACAGAAAGGAAGTTTGCTGAGCATATGTTCTTTATGATCCCAATCCATAAACACTGCATGGAGATCTTTTATAGTTTAACTATACTATGTAAACACAAGACATGCAAAAAGAAGTAAGGATCAGTATTTTCTGAAAGGATGATATCCTATTTTCTATAGCTAGTTATAATAGCACAGAGCATAATACTATAAAGAAGAAAAGTCAAACTATGTAATAATGTTTCATGTACTTTGAAGTTCAGTCTAATGAAAAACATCAGTAATAAATATTTTTGCAACCTTTTCTGCAGATTGGGGAAGACAGAGTTTGCATGCCATTGATTTTAAATATGTTTTTGTCTTTCTTATGTATATCTGTCACTTTTGAAGCAACATTATGGGTGGTTAATCTGGTCTTCACTGCACTTCATCATAATAAGAGGGGATAGTATAGTAGTCAGTTTACATATATATTTTTTGGTTTACTATCATAATGTTGAATGCACATAGTCGCATGTGCACTTCAAACCATGTCCACGAAATCCATACCACCGAAAGGTCAGACTGATGAAATAAAACTGAACTGCAACATTTCTGACAGCTCCACACCTAAAAACAAGTGCTAACAAAGGGTCAAACATGGGGTGTAATTATGCGGTTCGAAATATTGGTGTTTGAGTTTTGCAGTAGTCAGAGATCAGAATTTATGGAAGTGTTCGACATTGGGATGGTTAACATTTTGAAAGTTAACCATATTTTTTTAAGGAAAGTAAAGGAACTTGTCAGATTGCTCAAAACTTAGTTTTCTTTTTTGTGCAAGAATTACAAGAATTATTTGTTCTGAGCACTGTGAAAAGTTTTGCTTATAAAAATATCTCTAAAACCTATCAGTATGACACGTACGTATGTACAGTTCAATACCTAATATGCAGCATTATTTAAATGAAAGCTGCTAGCTGAATTTAACATGAAAACTGTTTATAATGACAATTTATACAGCATAAAAAGGAGCATCATGCATAGTAGCTACAGTTTGCGCTGTGAAAATTGCCTGCATACTGTTTGACTCCAAGCTTGTTCTATAATTACTTTATCCACTTCATCTCTGCAGACCTTTCTTCTACCCCATTCTTTTTCCTCCCTACTCACCCAAGCCACCTGAAGACACTCCACCTTGTATTCCTCTTCTAATCTCCTTCTCTCCATCCTTCTTCCTTCCATCTATAACCATAATATGAACACCATCTCTCATACCAAGACATCTCTCAATTTCCCCTCACTATCTGTAATCATGCAATCTCCAATACCTCTTTAAATATCATATTCGAATTGACTCAGGTCTCATACTAGACTATGTAACAAATAAGATGACTACTGAGTTCTTCTCACATATTTTTGTCCAACTCATGCTATTTTATTTCTTCGCACTTCACTATGAAACATATGTTCTATGTTTTTCTCATTACAAAATTTTTTCACTCTTATGTTTTGTAGTGTAATATGATACTTTCTGATTTAAAATACCTGTACTTGATTTTTCAAAGATTGTGATTGTGGGGCTTTTCCCCCAAGCCTCTGCTGAAAATGGACACTTTTTGAACCAGTCAGACTCTTTCTAGTAAACAAATATCAAATAAATAAGGCCTGATCATTCCTAAAAATACAATCATGTTCAGTGGGCCTTACGTGGTTAGTGACAATTAAACAAATATGTAACACAAGAGCCATGCTTTCCTGTAGCCTTTTAAAGAATCCTGGTGTTTTAGTATATTCTCAGCACTGGAGTTGAGGGGAAAGGCCTGATGTTGAATACAGCTGCACTTACCACATATCAGGTACTAAATGGGACCCTTATCCCAGCATAGACAAATAAAAGAATTGCTAAAAAAAAAAAAATATATATATATATATATATATATATATATATATATATATATATATATATATATATATATATATATATATATATATATATATATATATATATATATATATATATATATATATATATATATATATATATATATATATACACACACACACACACACACACACACACACACACACACACACACACACACACACACACACACATATATATATATATATATATATATATATATATATATATATATACATACATATGTTTATAGGTTCATAGGTAGGTACTAGGCTATTGGCCCTAGGGCCTATATAAGCCTAGCCAAATGGTACCCTGGCTTTTGTCACCCAAGAAAATTATTTTCCTGTGCCCCTGAGAAGCAGAGCCACAGAAGTGATCCCTTGGGTGAATTTCCTATCTCCCACCCAATCATCAAGATTTTTCTTGAAGAGTGCTAATGAGGAGCTTTGTTTGATATAGATAGGTAGTTTATTCCAGAGTATGGGAAGTCTCTGGGACAGGAATCTATCCCTCCAGCATATTCTGTTTATTGTGGTGACAAGGTTTAGGTCCCTAGAGTGTGTAGTGTGTAACTCGGCGGGATTGGGATTTCTTTACGTGGAGCATGTCCAACATCTCTGGGTTTGACATAGCTTTGTATGTTAGGCAGAAATCGCCTCTGATTATACGATATGCGACAGAGTAAAGCTGGTGTTGTTTGAGATGGTCTGCGTAGGGCATCTGTTTGAGGCCGGTAATCCTCTTTGTGAGGTATTTTTGTGGCCTTTCCAGTTGTTGTAGATGTCTTGTGAGGTACATACCAAAAGTGATGTTGTACTCTATAATGTGTCTAATGAGTGATAAGTAGAGTGGAACAATGACCTCTTTTTTCCTGGATGAGAAACCTTTTGTGATGAGGTGTGCCACGTAGAAGGATTTCCTGACTACTGTGCGATGTGATTATCAAAGAAGAAACTACTGTCCATCTGTGTCTCAAGGTCTCTTATCACACTTTTGGTGTTAAGTAGACTACCGCCTATGTGGTAGTTCATGGGTACAGAGTTTTACCAAAAGGAATGACAATGCACTTTTTGGCATTGAGCTTGAGGCCATGGCTTTCACACCAGGCATCTGTCTCAGTGAGGCCCTTTTGTAGGATGTCCACATCAGTAGGAGTTTTGATTATGGCTCCTAGTTTGCAGTCATCTGTGAACATTGTTAGCCAAAGACGTTCTGTGTTAGCCTGTACTTCACAGAAGTAGATACCAAACAGGAGAGGACCTAGGACTGAACCCTGTGGTACTCCACTTATCACTGGTCTGAAGTTGGATTTAGAGTCTGCTACTTTCACAGTGTGGATTCTGTCAGTGAGCCAGTTGGCAACCCATCTTGTGACACAGGGATTTATACCTAGTTTAGTGAGTTTGTCTATAATTCCAGAGTGGGGGATGGTGTCGAAAGCCTTGGCAAGATCTAGATAGGCTGTGTGAACCACCTTACCCTCATCTGTGGCTTTGGTGACCACTTCAAAGAAGTCTATCAGGTTCAGGAGACATGATCTGCCTTTTACAAACCCGAACTGGGTAGTGTCCAGAGTTTGGAGATTACCAATGTTCATAGGTTCATAGGTTGGTACTAGGCAATCAGCCCTAGGGCCTATACAAGCCTAGCCATAACAATTCCCTGGCTATTTCTTCCCACATTATTTACTTTCCTGGACCCCTGTCTAGCAGGGCGACTGACGTGATCCCTGGGGTGAATTTCCTTTCTCCCATCCAATTGTCAAGGTTCCTCTTGAAGAGGTCCAAAGAGGCACTCTGCTTGACGTGTATGGGCAATCTATTCCAGAGTCTGGGGAGTCTCTGGGTCAGGAGACTCATTGTTTATAAGTTCCATGATGATATGCTCCATAGCCTTGCAGACCAGGCTCATCAGGCTAATGGGGCGATAGTTCCCGAGGTCCGTGGTGGCTCCCCCTTTGTGGAGTGGGATAACCATTGCTATGCACCATTCAGTGGGCACAAAGCCTGAGGGGAGGCTATGATTGAACATGATACATCTTTCTGTAGTTCATGTAGAATGCAGCCTGGGATGTTGTCAGGTCCCATGGATGCTGTGTTCTTGGCTTTGGAGAGTGTGTTTTTTACCTGTGCAGCCGTGATTACAGGTACTTTGCATTCTTCCGGTATAGAGATGGGCCCTTTAGGGGATGAGAGAGGGGTAAAGTTAGCACTGCCATGATGTTGACAATATCAGTTGTTTCTGTATATTTAGTTCCATTGTGATGTAACTCAGAGCAGATATGAGTGTTGCCACTGAGATTCTTGACATAGCTATAGAATGCTTAGTGGTTGTCTTTAGAATCAGTGACAATTTTGTTTTCGTAACTAGCTTTGGAGGATTTTATGAGGGATCTCAGCTTCTTACTGAGGCTGACCACAGAGTTCCTCCAATCATGGGATTTTACTCTTTTTTTGCAGCAGTTTCTTTCTTCTGTTGTAGAGTTTGTTTATAGCAGGGGACCACCAGATTGGCTTCCTTTTTTTGTAGGATAGCATCTTGGTTCTGTTAGGGATCGCAAGATCCATGCACTCATGTAAGTGCTTATAAAGTGCAATTGTATAGGACTCAGCAGTCGTATCTCTATTTTCCGTCAGCATGGGTGTCGTAAAGTTTGCCACTTCTGTCTTAAGAAGCGTGAAGTTGGCTTTGGAGTAATTTTTTACAGTGGTTTCCCTAATGGGGGGTGGGGGTGGGATGTGGATGTCTAGGGTGATTTGCTTGTGGTCGGATCTGACCAATGAGGAATTGACCTCTGGTGTGGAACACCGGTTGCCCATGTTGGTAATGACCAGGTCTAGGATATTGCTGCCCCTGTTGGGGGTGTGGATAAGTTGATCCAAGGCATTGGAATTCATGAATTCCAGAAAACGTTGAGCACAAGAGTTGGTACATGAGTAGTTTTCCCAGTTAATGGTGGGGTAGTTGAAATCGCCTATTATTAGGGTGTTAGGTTGTACCCTAATATTTTCCAGTGTATCAAGAAATGAGGAGTGGGAATCCTGGGGCATGGTGGGGGATATGTAGCAAGCTACAATTTGCATTGCGGTCTTGCCCAGAGTTAGTTGCTCTTGGATAATCTCAGATGCATTATGCTGAGCAACTAGCCTGGAGGTGTGGATATCCTTAATGGATATGGACACACATCTGCCTTTAGTGCTTCAGTCCAGGTTAGGTGGTTGAAAGGTGTGGTATGAATTATAGCTTGGTAATGCAGGAGTGCTCTCTGGAGCCTTGAACCAAGTCTCTGTCATTGCACAGTTGTCGATGTTCTCCATTTTAAGGAGTGCCTTGAGTGAGTGCATTTTGAGGTTTAGACTTCTAGCATTAAGTAGCATTACCCTCATATATATATTCGTTGTCACATTGACATGTCATATTCTGTACTACAGACATGCAGTTCTGCTTCCTGTCTCTTGTGGTAGAGATAAAATGGAAAGCATGAGTTTTCTATGCCAGTGTGATACAACACAGTGAAATCAAACACATCATCAATATTACTGTGAGAAATAAAACTTAACCTAAAATCAGCTAAAAGTTCCAGCAAAATTACACTATATATGCATTTTTTCTAATGCAGGGTGCAAGTCCTCCTCCCCACACACACTGCACTGTTCTTACTTAAGAATTACTGTATGTTTCTCAAATCATTGTATCTCAGAGAAGCAGTAGAAAGCATAATTGTGCACAGCTCTTGGGTTCGCCTTCTGTTTTCATGACACTATACAGTGAGTCCCAAAACTCTGGAAAATACATCTTAAGTTCAAAACTGTTATATCTCGGACAATTGCCCCTTCTCCAAGGTATAGTGATCTTACAGGTAGTATATAAAAATAACAAGGGTGGGTGGCAGACATCCACATGATGATGATGATGATGCAGGGGGGCTTGATGTCCTACAAAAACACTTTGAGTAATTGTTAGATTGAAGGCTTTCACTTTAGTTCACTATAGTACTTTAAGGTAGAATAATAGGCCTGAAAATATAGTGTCAGACTTGTGTTTTCATGTATGCATTCACTGTTGGGGAAAGACAGTTCAGTAGAAAGGAAAACATAATCTTGCTGGCTAAGCATGAGATGTGTAGCAGTACCAGTTCTTAGGGAGAGCTACAGGATGGTCCTTCCTCAAGGGAAAGATGTGTGTACTTGCAGTGTAATGCTAGATAAAGAGGCATATACAAGACAAGGCTTGAAAACCAAAGCTAAAGAGGCATGAAAAAAAATTACAGGATTTTCATATTAGCAAATATTTCAGACACGGTCAGTTGAATCGGTAAGTTTTGGACTGATATGAAAAAGATATTTGCAGTACCGTTACTCGAGACTGAGTACTGAAATCATGTCAAATATCCATACTATTCAGGAGGAAAAGACTGTTTCAGTTAATGTAATTTAGTAGAATCAGAATATACCTGCAGAAATTTTGGATATATTTATCAGCCTTCCAGAATTTCTACAGACTCCTATTGTTTATCAGCACTGTTATTGGAGACAGCATTTGGACGTTGTTAACATTATAAACCAAATTACAGCACGTGCAAAATTCATTCTAAAAATTACAAAAAGACTTGGCCCATACAGGAGAGACTGCCACCTGTTCAGCACAAGTTTGGGTAATTAACAAATAGACATTCCTTCCAGTCTCATTTCAGTTGTTTCCAGTTAATTCCAGTATACTACAGTCTTATCAAGTCTTACAGTAACAAGTTTTGTACTTCATTGCTTTACTTGCAGGATTTACTTAATTTGAAGTACCAAGATTCATACTCTTGTATCTTTAACTTTGGTAAGGCCCCCCCTACTCTTTCTGTGAGATTTAGCAACCTTGGACAAAGTAAATGTATCATTAAGTTTTCAAGGAAAGCAAATTCGAAGAAACAAATTGCAATGAAAAGTGTATCATCAAACATTTTCTTTGGGTATCAGCTTCGTCAGGGGAAACCAATTAAGCATTGATGTCAAAGTAATCAGAAAATTCATTGGTTCATATATCTGTACTAGGTAATGACCACTATGGCCCTGTTAAGCCTAGCCATACATCAAAAATCTCTGACGAGTTCTGGTACCCTTGGTAGTGTAAGCATGACTTGGGAGATGAAACATTTACAGGCTGCCTGTGTCCATTAGAGACATAGGTGCCAAACCAAGGATGAATTTCAGAATCCCCATCCAGTTGTCCAAGTTACACTTGAATTGGGTTAGAGAGGAACTTTGCTTCACATGAATGGGGCAGAATGTTCCAGAGAAGGGGTTGTCTGTAGGATACATACCTGTTTGTCTGCCAAGTCCTATTTATATCACAAGCAAGGTTTACGTCTTTGAAATGGTTAATTCTGATACTGTCGTACATCAGTGTTATGAGCTCAGTGATTTCTACTCAAGAACGGAAGGAAATAATACTGACGTGTGGTGTCAGTACAATAATGCAATACAATGGATTATTAATAAATACTACAGAGCTAACAATGAAGCAAAATGTCAGATATAATACACAATGCTGCTTTTCACATTCACAACGACAATCATGCGATGGGAGAAAGGAAATTCACCCCGGGGATCACGTCAGTCGCCCTGCTAGACAGGGGTCCAGGGAAGTAAATAGTGTGGGAAGAAATAGCCAAGAAATTGTTATGGCTAGGCTTGTATAGGCCCTAGGGCTGATAGCCTAGTACCAACCTATGAACCTATGAACCTATGCATGAGACACACCTAAAAACAAATACATTTCAGGAATGAAAAGTTAAAGTTGCACTTGACAACTTCAGATCAGTAATGTATTCTGGCCAACTATGTTTTGGTTTGGTTTGGCATGGCCATTAATTCACCATTATTGCTGATTTTTGGGTCTGCTGTCTGCATGCTTGTTAATACCAGGTATTGGTCTACCTCAGAAGTGGAAGGAAAACAGAATACATCATCTAGTCTTGCGTTCTCAATCTTTTTACTTTAACAAGCATGTACAGTGAAACAAGGTGTGTATTTTTCTCCTAGGGGCTTGGTTTCCAGTGTTGTCATTTTGATCAAATCTTGGTTTCAATTTACAAGAATAATAAATATCTGCTGTGTGTGAACCGTAAACAAATGATTATTTTTTTCCATTTAAGTTAAATCACATTTTATAGTGATCGTGTTTAGTTCATTTACTATAAAGGCTCACCCAGACTCTGCTACACTTTGCTGTGAGGGAAAGGTTAGTTTGCTTTTTATTTGTTGTATTTTGTATTACTTTATTGCCTTTTTCTATTCTGAATACTGTGATTTGTTTTCTTTATCTTGTGTTTTACTTGTATTCTACTTTTAACTGTATATTAAAACTTGAAAAGAGACCATAGCTCTGTCTATTGGGAGTCAGGCAGATTTTTTTCCCCCACCCTCCCAGCCAGTTACTGTTGTGTTATTAAACACCCCTGTCTTTCTAGTTGCCTGTCCCTTATGTTAATTTGACCATATATCTCATTTCCTCTCTGCTTTTACTGGCTTGTGTGAGTAAGCACAAAATTATCATTTTGTGAAATCACTCCCTTTTCTTCTATTTACATTTATTGGCCATCTTACTGTATTCCATAGTACCAGAATACAAAAGTGACCACCCCCTTTCAATATATCTTGCTATTTTAAAAATAGTGTCTCTCCACTAAAATTTAACTTTTGAGACAGACAAAACTTAAGTTACCTACTTTCACATCTAACTTCTCTAGTATACACTGCAGTGTTTAGGATAAACCATTTTTTTCATCTTACCGTTAAGCATCCCTGTGACTAACACTTGCTCTAAAACCTGCTGGAAAGCACTAGGAAGCCTTAAACTGATACAAGCACTCATCTCTTCTTGTTAATAAGGAGAAATTAATTGTAGGCACTAAACAGCCTATAATTGCAAAGTACCTTGCTAAGGTAAGAGAAAACAGCTCTTGTACTTTACAAACAAAGCACCAAACCAGGCATGTCCAAGGGTCAGCTTCTGGTGATTTCTCCTGTCCACTTGGTGAATCTGGGCATACTGGGGCAATGCAGCAACTGTCTCATGTACACAGACAACCCTCTCCTTCTACCACCCAACACTACAACCTGCGAGAGATGCACTTACATAGCCAAACTGGAAGCAAAGCTCTCTCCACCCAAGATTGTGCTAGACAGTCAAGCGGAGAAGGTTAACACCCACACTACACCTCAAGCAACACATAGCCCTTCTAAACCCACATCACCAACACCCTCACATAGCAACACTAAGCCCTCATATGCAGAGGCCCTTAACAGTAACCAGCCCAAGCAACAAGGACCTCTGAAGCTGAAGCACAAACAAACACCAATCACAACCAAAGAGTCACATAGCTCACAACACCAGTGTGCCACCCAACAACAGCCCCTAAGGCAAGACAACATACCTAACACTTTAGTCATAGGTGACTCTATAGTCAGGCACACTGATGTCCTACTCACCAGGCTGAACAAGGAGAAAATTACAGTCAGCTGCCTGTCAGGTGCCAGGATCCTCCAAATAATGCATGTACTCAAGTCACTCTACAACAAGTACAAATATGACTCTGTCACTGTCCATGTTGGAGTGAATGACTTGAGACGTACATCCTTGGACTACATGAAAAGAGACATGGAAGAGCTCTCGGATCATGTGGCCCAGGCAGGTATGACCCTAGCCCTGAGTAGCATCCTGCCTTTGCCCAGAATGATACCACAGTATAAGGACAAAATGACTAACTTCAACAATTGGCTAAGCTTTTGGTGTCATTCAAAGGGGATCCAGCATCTGTCTGCCTGGGACGACATGATCGACAGACCACAATACTTTGCCAGAGATGGTGTGCACCTGTCGCCCCTAAGACCTACTGGCTAAGGCTCTTGCCACCCCTATAGTGCCTTTTTTAGGCAAAGTTCAAAGGACAAAACCACCACTGTAACAGGTACAAGCATGCAAAATCTGAAGGTAATGCTACTCAGTGCTAGAAGTCTAAACCTCAAAATGCACTCTCTCGAGGCACTCCTAAAAATGGAGAACATTGATATCTGTGAAGTAACTGAGACTTGGTTCAAGGCTCCAGAGAGCACCCCTGCAATACCAGGCTACAACTCTTACCACACTTTTCGGCCACCAAACCAGGACCGAAACACTAAAAGGGAGGAGTGTCCTTATTCACCAAGGCTATTCACACCACCAGGCTAGTTGCCCAACACAATGTGTCTGAAATTCTCCAGGTGCAACTAACACTAGGTAAGACTGCAATCCAAATTGTAGCTTGCTACAGATCCCCCACCATGCCCCAAGATTCTCATTACACCTTTCTAAACATACTGGAAAATATTAAGATGCAACCAAACACCCTAATACTGGGTGATTTCAACTATCCTGCCATTAAATGGGAAAACTACTCATGTACCAACACCTTTGCCCAATGGTCCTTGGAATTCATAAATTCCAATGCCCTGGATCAACTAATCCATAGTCCCACCAGAGTCTCCAATATCCTAGACCTGGTCATTACCAACATGGGAAATTGATGCTCCACACCTATGGTCATCCCCTCGTTGGTCTTGACATCCACATCCCTCCCCCACCCCCCAGTAAGGAAACCTCCGTAAAAAACATCTCCAAAGCCACCTTCATGCTACTCAAGTCAGAAGTGACAAGCTTCATGACATCCATGCAGACAGGAACTGAAAGTTCGACTGCTGACTCCTACACTAAGGCACTGTTTGAGCACATCTACTCGTGCATGAATCATGCCATCCCAAATAGAACCAAGATGCTCTCCTCTAAAAAAAGGGAGCCAATCTTGTGGTCCCCTGCCATAAACAAACTTTACAACAAAAGGAAGAAACTGTTGCAAAAAAAGAGGAAAATCCCAGGATGCAAAAAACTCCCTTACCAGCCTCAGTAAGAAACTGAGACCCCTCATAAAATCCTCCAAAGCTAATTATGAAAATAAAATTGCCAAAGATTCCAAAGACAACCACAAGACATTCTATAGCTATGTCAAGAATCTAAATGGCGGGGGGCGTGGCCAAGAATGAACACAGGATAGCAGCAGATTTCTTCAGCTCCACCAATTTCATTACACTGACAGGAATTAATTACTTAAAAAATTAATTTTTGAAGTAATTTTCTTTCTAAATATGTTTGTTTTATATAGTTCTTGAACTATATCTAAAAAAGAAAGGAAATCTTAACAATATTCCTGTCAGAAATCACTTTGGAAATTTTCCTGTCAGTTTATCAGTCTGAAATGAGTTCCAGTAAGACAAATTCTCAAGACTCCAGCATCAAGAAAGAACTTCAGTCTCTGATAATTATAATCCAGCAACTTACTTCTAAGATGGATAAAATGGATACTAAAATAGACACCTTCATAGAAAAAACTACAAAACAAATAGACTTGTTACATATAGACCTGCAACAACAGAAGATCTAGATGACAGGCATAGAAGAAGCTGTGAATGACATGGAAAATAGAATACAAGAAGAGGAAATCAACATTGAGTTTCTCCTGAAACAAAATACACATTTACAAACAAAGCTGGATGACCTGGAAAATAGATCTAGGCAATAACATTAGGATTTTTGGACTGCCAGAAAATATTGAAGGTAACAATATTACTTCTTTTTAACAACATGGCTCCTAAAACTTTAGACTTACCAGAAGCATTCTCTTTTGGTATCGAAGAGCACATAGATCTATAGCTAATACTAACTCTAACAAAAACTATCCTAGATCAGTTATAGTTAGATTTCTATCATCTTTTGATAAAGAGATGGTTCTTAAATCTGCTTGGGCTAAAGCTCCTGTTAAGATTAATGAGACAACTGTGCGTTTTGACAATGACTATTCTTCCATGGTAATAGCTAAAAGAAAAGTTTTTCTGCCACTAATAAGGGAGCTTAAAAAGCACAGTTTAAAACATACCTTCTGTTTCCTGCCAAGCTTAAAATCTTCCTTCCTGATGGTCCTAAAATTTTCGATGACTTAGACTCTGCTTTACTGTTTATCAAAAAAATAAGATTTTGGATAAAATAGAAGAAATGGAATGGGCTAGTCCTTCATTAAAGAGACTGGCAACTGAAACTTCATGGAAGACTTCAGAGAAGAAGAAAAGACTAAAAACAAATGATTTGTTCTATTTTTTTTTCTCTCATCATTTTATTTCATTATTAATCTTTTTAAATATAGTTCCTGCATTTCCAAGAAGCCACAAATATTTTGAAAAAGATTTAATCAAAGTTATTCTATGTGTGCAAAGAAATGTTTTGTTTCATAACTAGTCAAAATATCTGGAGATTTAATGGCAAGCTGTGATTCAACTTGTTTCTCTTTCTGAAAAGGAGAAGTAAGGTCAGTAATTTGATACATTTTTTCTTTATCTTTTTTTTTCCTTTTCTTCTTTTCTTTGTTTAAACAATGACATTCTATTTAGATTATGTAGTGGGTAAAGGGTGGGGGAGGGCAGGGAGAGAAGAGTAATGAAAATATGATTAATAGAATAATAACATATTTATTCCTTGTAAAAGTTTATATGTTCTTCAAATGCTATTCCTAATTATACTTTCTTGATTATACTGCTTATGCTTGTTTGTAAATAATCTGTCATGCTTTAACTAATAATAATTAGAACTAAATAATAGTAAATAATATGTTTTATTTTTAACTCTATTAATATAAATAGTAAGTAATATTCCATTGTATATACTTCTTATAGCTTTCTCTTACATTTTTTTATTTCTGCCTTACACCCTTTTACTTTCTACTCTCTTTTTCTTTTCTTTATTAATATATAGAAATGCTTTTGATCATATAGACACAGTAAATAATAAGATTTGCATAAAAATTGAGTTGGGACAAAAATATTGAGTTTTATTACTTATTAATAATTTTGGGCTTAATTTCACTTATATAGAGGCTGTAATAACCTGTAAAATACATTGTGAAGGTTTTGTCATGTTTAGATGCATTTACACTGCTAAATGAATGTTTGTCACTAATTTTTAATAAGTTTCCCACCAAAATGTTAAGAGAGACAATCTGGGATGTGGGCTGTCTCATGCACAGTGTCCATGAGCTACTTCAAAAGCTTCAACTCTCAGAATTCTCACAGAGAAGCTGAAAGCTGCCAGTCTCACCTTTGACCTAGATATCACACTGACACATCACAGATTCAGGAATGTCACTCTACCAGGAAATAGGAATGATACAAATGTGACTATGTGAAGGAAAATGAACTCTTTAACATCTAAATGTGAGTTATTTTATATAATTACTTAAATATCTATGTTATAATTCATAAAATATGTCAGTTATAATGAGTTTAAATGATAGAGTTTCTTGTAGTAAGTAAATGTCTTATTTTAGAAGGCATGGAAAATGAAACATTTATTCAAGTGTTTTTGAAAATCTACTTAACAGCAGCTTAATAATCTGTGTTAAAAACTTATGTTCCAAACATATACATTACTATAACTCATTTAATTCATCTGATTGACAAGCATAAATAATTTTATAACTCTATTCTGGAAGAAATTGTCATGTGATATATTTTAAAGCAGTAGTATAGCATGGTTGTAAAATCTGGTTACTAAAATGTGTTTGCTGTGCATTATTTTGTATAAAGCAGACAGATTTATTGTAGGGACAGCAAGTAAGATGGTGCTCGGCAAGGACACAACTCAGTGAGATCAGATATATATATATATATATATATATATATATATATATATATATATATATATATATATGTGTGTGTGTGTGTGTGTGTGTGTGTGTGTGTGTGTGTGTATGTGTGTGTGTATGCATGTATATATATATATATATATATATGTGTATGTGTGTGTGTGTGTGTGTGTGTGTGTATATATATATATATATATGTGTGTGTGTGTGTGTGTGTGTGTGTGTGTGTGTGTGTGTGTGTATATATATATATATATATGTGTGTGTGTGTGTGTGTGTGTGTGTGTGTGTGTGTGTATATATATATATATATATATATATATATATATATATATATATATGTGTGTGTGTGTGTGTGTGTTTGTATGTATATATGTATATAAGGGTTTCTGAGAATCTGCATAACTATGCAGTATGATTTATAACAATTTCTATGAATACAATATTTTATTCTATTGACAATAATGAGTTTGAGTAAATGCTCATATACAAGCAATTCAAGTTTTTTTTGGAAGCTGTTAATTGCATTTACATGACAGAAAATAGATGCATCTTAATATATGTAATGTCTGAATCATATTAGCCAAAGTTTTTGATTTAAATGAATGTTAGAACTTATTTTTCTCTTCTCTTGATTTCTAACATCAAGATTATTTGAATGCTATTTGAATACAAGTGTTTTATATTACATGGATGTATATAGTAGTATGAACAGTTTTAAAAAAAAAAAAAAAAAAAGGTTTATTTTAGTTTATATGATGCTGTTTTATCAAATGTGTAGTCTTGTCTTGCTAGATAATTGAATTGAAAACTGTTAACCTCAGTTAAATATAACTAGTATTAAATTGATAAGGTGGTAGCTGAGGTACTGCTGCTTAGGGTAGGGGGTTAACTTGAGTGGTAAATACTACTCTAAGTTGGAGTTTATAACTCCAGGCTGGATGCAAGGTTTAATCCTTACATTATTTTCACTTGTTCATTGTTATTTGTATATAGTTTTGACATCCACAATATATTTTGTACATTCATTGTCACTACAAACAAAATTGAATCATATACGAAATCCCATAAGAGATTCAATAAATACAGCTATATTTAAAGGTACACCTAAAGGAGGAGATGTAACATTACTTATCTTGTTATTTGTTATTTTGATCATAAGATTCTTAAGTTTTAAAATGCCAAATGACATCTTTAAAAGGAATTTCTTTAAACATTAATGGATTGAATAATCCATGTAAAAGGGCAAGCCTAATAAGATACATTAATTTACATAAGGCCAACTTAGTCTTCCTGCAAGAAACCCATCTCTTGAAAAAAGATATTGATAAACTAGCCACAAACAAATATACAGTATTGGTTAGTTCAGAGCACACTCAGAAAAAGAGGAGTGGCTATTTTATGGAATAAAAGTATGCCCATTCCTAAAACCATTAAGTCTTATCAGGATGACAAAGGAATGTTTTGTATGGTTACAATACAAATTAATGGGAAGACTTACACTTTAATTAATGTATATTGGATACCTGGAATTGGTATTAATACAGTGAAACATCATCTTGATAAGATCATATCATTCTCTATAGGAGATATTATTTTAGCTGGTGACTTTAATTGTATACTACATGAAAGTGATACTACCACTATAGGGAAAAGAAGAATTACATCTAATGCAAAACATTTAAATGATTTTGCTAATTCTTATCATTTGAATGATATTAATAATCAGATAGATTCAAATTCATTACCATACACCTTTTTTTCTAACAGATACAAAACTTATTCAAAAATAGATAGGGTCTTTATTTCTAACCAGATGGTAACAGATTTAATTAATTCCAAAATCATTTCATGTCCTATATCTGATCATAATTCAATTGTTTTTGAATTCATGATAAAAAATACTCATAATGTTCAGATCAAAAGGATACCAGCATACTTAACTCAACTAAAAGACTATAAAGAATATATACTTTCAGAAGTAAAACATTTTTAGACATAAATAATACTCCTGAAGTCTCCATTGTTTATGTTTGGGATGCCTTAAAATCATATCTATATGGACAAAGTATCAGATGGTATAATAATAAAAGGAAATCTTGGGATAAGGAATTGTTAGATATTCAAAGTAAATTAGACTCTTATAAACATAATAATAAAGAAAATATTATGGACAAGAAAGTTATTGAAGAAATAAACAAACTAAATGAGAAATACAAAGAAATTTTAACTCATAAAGTTAAAATAACTTTAGAGAAATACAAGTTTTGTCTTATTCAATAAGCCCCAAATACTTACATAGACTTAAAAATAAAACAAAAAGGTTGAATAAACAAAACCATAACAAAGAAATCTTTTCTCTAAGGAAAAAGAAGAATGTTTCTAGTATACCAGAAATACTAGATGAATTTAGAAATCACTTTCACAAAATTAACCATAATAACATTAACATGGAACCTAAAGATAAAATAAAGGAGTTTATAACCACAAACTGAATAAAAAGCTTAATAAACAACAGATTAAACTATTGGACAAGAGTATTTCATATACAGAAGTTATTACACAAATAAATAAGCTTAAATCAAACAAAGCACCGGGTAATGATGGTATTATACCAGAGATATATAAAATCCTTTCTAAAAGTACATATTCATTAATACATAAGGTTTTTATTTTGGCCCAAACTGAGTTAATAACCCCCCCCCATCTTGGCAATATACATTTATTTCGCCAATTTTAAAACCTAATAAAGATCCAACTAGATGTACTTCATATCGGCCCATCTCATTACTTAATGTTGATTATAAAATGTTTATGAGTATTTTTGCTGATAGATTGAAGACAATCATTCCCGGCATTATAGATATAGATCAGACAGGCTTCATTGTAAATAGAAATACTTTTGATAATATAAGAAGAACTTTAACATTAATAGATTTTGCAAATAGGAAAAGAAAGATTTAACACTTATTAGTCTTGATATAAGTTCAGCATTTGATTCAGTAAGTTGGGACTATCTGTTTACCTTAATGAAGTGCACAAACTTCTCAGATGCATTTGTAAATCTAATTGAGCATTTATACAAAGGAACGTTGGCTTATATTAAGGTAGGAACTTATGTTTCACAAAAATACCCATTCTTAAAGGTACAAAACAAGGATGTCCACTTTCTCCACTATTATTCACTTTAGTAATGGAGCCTTGGGCTAATTTGATCAGAAACAGTACTGACCTAGAGGGTTTTGAAATAGATGAAAATACAACATCCAAAATTCAACTTTTTGCAGATGATGTTCTAATTACATCAGCAGGATCTAATTCTTCTATGCAGTCTCTATTTGATAACATGATGAATTTTAAAAGTATTTCTGGTTTAATATTCAATGAAGAAAAAACTAAAATACTACCTATATATATTTGAAAAAATATTCTCATTAGTGATTTTACTAAATATGTACCCAATTCAGGTCAGATAACTTATTTAGGTATAATACTATCTAAAGATATTAAATCTATTATATATAATAATTATAATACCTGTTTTCTTAATATACAAAATCTTTTTAATACCTGGAATAATATGTTTTTTACTATGGAGGAGAGACTTACAATTATTAAAATGATAATATTCCCCAAGATTTTATACTTAATACAATCAATAATACTTCCACCTACAAAAATAATTATCAAGAAACTGAATACACTAATGTTAAATTTCCTATCGGCACCTAATAGACCTAGGATTGCATTAAAGAAACATACTAATAGCTGGTCTCAAGGGGGTATTTCTTTTCCAGACTTTAATTTATATACTATCTCTTCTATTGTAAAAGTTATTACTTTATTAATAGATCAGTCATATGTCACAAAATGGAAAGATTATTGGGAGCTAATTAGTATGCACTTCATGAAAATCTCCTTAACACATAAAAATATGATTGTAAATAACTCCATGTTATGGTTACTAAAGGAATTTTGTACTTCACCTATTACACCTAAACATATAGTTTGTTACCCATTAAATATTATTATTAGTTATCGTAACTTTATATTCATGCACCCTAAGTATAGGGAATGGAATTTTATTGTATTCCCTATAATGTATACTCAGGGTATGCTTTTGTCATCTACTTCTGAAGGAACTCATTTAGCTATAGATAATGATCTAAAGTACTGGTATCAGTTGATATCTGATAATAAAGTTAAAAATCTAGATTTATTAAAACAAGAATTTGATCTAAGAGAAACTTGCTGGTTAGAGGTTCAGACCTTTAGACAACATCTCATTAATAAAATAGATCTAATGTCTATAACAGTTAAAGAATCTATTCCAACACTGATTGATTACTTGATATTAAATTTACAACATAAAGTTTCTGATAAAGGTAAACTTTCATACATACATAAAATTATCAGACAAAACTTTTTACAGTGTAGATTCATACTGGAATTATTTCACTTCTATTAATGGGGACCCACCAAATCAACAAGATAAACAATATATTTTGGAATATGCTTATAGAACTACATCTTCCATTGTCTGGAGACTTTATACATGGAAATTTTTACATAGATCTTTTTATACACCTTTGATGATGAATAAAATAAATAATAAAGATAATTTATGTACGAGATGTAATGTAGAAATTAATGCTGACTGGGCTCATATGTTTTATGACTGTATAAAATTGAAAGAATACTGGAAGTCAATTAATGAATTTTTGCAGGCTCTTTTTACAGATAATTTCATTATTTCTAAATCTCTTATATTATTCAACACACCTGTACCTCAAAGTGTTAAAAGGTTAAGCTTCCCTTGTTATGGTCTATTCTAGCAGTGGCTAGGAAAATAATAACTAGAAATTGGATTTCAGATACACCTCCTTCGTTCAATGAATTTAAAAATGTTATGAATATAGTGTGCCATATGGAAATAAACACAATTAGGACAAGAACAAATAGAAAAACATCTTATTATATTGTATGGGATAATTTACAAAATTTGTTAAAAAATGTTAATTTCAATAGCATGGTATTTTAGTTTAATTAATTGATCTGATTGTAGTGGATGTCTTTGTAAATACTTTAGTTGTTTTGTTGAATATTATAATAATACCTATTTTTAATTACTTGTATAAAATTGTTATGATATTTCTCTTATATGTTAAAACAATAAACCTGTTTTGAAAAAAAAAAAGAATCTAAATGGCAATGTTCAGATCTGCTCTGAGCTACAACAGAATGGCATTAAATATACTGATCCCAAGGATATTGCCAATATCCTGGCAGATCGATTCAGTGCCAACTTCACCCCCCTCTCACCCCCTAAAGGGCCCATCTCAATACCAAAAGATTGCCAAATTCTGGTAATAATGGCCACACAGGTAAAAAACGCACTCTCCAAAGCTAAGAATACAGCATCCATGGAACCAGATGACATCCCGAGCTGTGTACAACATGAACTACAAAATGAATTGGCACCTCACCTAAGTGTCATGTTTAATCATAGCCTCTTCTCAGGCTTCATGCCCACTGAGTGGTGCACAGCTACAGTTATCCCACTCCACAAGGGGGATCCACCTTGTATCCTGAGAACTACCACCCCATCAGTCTGATGAGCCTGATCTGCAAGGCCATAGAATGTATTATCATGGAACTTATAAACAAAGGCATTGGAAACCTTCAAACACTGGACCCTACCCAGTTTGGGTTCGTGAAGGGATGATCTTGTCTCTTGAACCTGATTGACTTCTTTGAATCAGTCTCCAGAGCCGTGGACAAGGGTAAGGTGGTCCACACACCCTATCTGGACCTTGCCAAGGCCTTTGACACCACCCCCCCCCACTCTGGAATCATAGATAAACTTACTAAGCTGGGCATTAATCCTTACATCACTAGATGGGCTGCCAACTGGCTTACTGACAGAACCCACACTGTAAAAGTAGCCGACTCCAAATCCAGCTCCAGACAAGTGACAAGTGGAGTACCTCAGGGTTCAGTCCTGGGACCACTCTTGTTTGGCATCTACTTCTCTGAAGTATAGGCCAGTACTAAGGGACTCTGGCTAACAAAGTTTGCAGATGACTGCAAATTGTGAGCCATTATTGAATTTCCAAATGATGTGGATATTCTACAAAAGGGCCTTACAGAAACAGATGCTTGGTGCCAGAGCCATGGACTCAAGCTCAATGCCAAGAAATGTATAGTTATCCCCTTTGGGAAAAAACATGTACCCATGAATTACCACATAGGTGGCAGTACACTAAACACTGAAAGTGTGATAAGAGACTTAGGGACACAGGTGGACAGTGGTCTCACCTTTGATAACCACATTGCCACAACAGTCAGGAAATCCTTCTATGTGGCACACCTCATCACTTAGGGCTTTTCATCCAGAAAAAAGGAGGATTGTTCCACTGTACTCATCCCTCATTAGACCCATTATAGAATACAATGCCCCATTTTGTATGTACCTCACAAGACATGTGCAACAACTGGAAAGGCCACAGAAATACCTCACTAAAAGAATCACAGGCCTAAAGCAGATGCTCTATGCTGATCATCTAAAAAAACTCCAGCTATACTCTGGCACATATCGTATACTCAGAGGCGATCTCTGCTTAACATACAAGGCCATGTGAAACCCAGAACTGTTGGACATGCTACACTTAAAGAAATCCCAATCCCTCAGAGCCATGTGCTCCAGGGATCTAAACCTTGTCATCACAATAAACCAAACATGTTGAAGGGATACGTTCCTGACCCAGAGACTCCCCATACTCTGGAATAGACTGCCCATACATATCAAGCAGAGCGCCTCTTTGGTCCTCTTCAAAAGGAACCTTGACAATTGGATGTGAAATAGGAAATTCACCCCGGGGATCACATCAGTCACCCTGCTAGATAGGGATCCAGGGAAGTAAATATTGGGGGAAGAAATAGCCAGGGAATTGTTATGGCTAGGCTTGTATAGGCCCTAAGGCCGATAACCTAATACCAACCTATGAACCTATGGTGACTCAGTAGGAAATTAAACAGTGGGCTTTTTCAAAATGTTCTGTAAAATCTCCCTACCTATGCAGAATTATAAAATTATACCTCAGCTTCTTAAACATCTACTGGTGGTGTAGGCAGAATACACTGCTGAAAAGAAGTGTGTGTTGCCACAGAGAGCTATGGTGATGAGCTGTAAACAAGCTAATTCCTGTGGTACAGGGTTTGATTCCCTCAGTTTTCATTTGTCTGCGGTGTGACCTTGTGCAAGTCACTTAACCAGACAATGGTTTGGGGCAATTGGGAATTTGGGCAAGGCTCCTAAATAGTCTTCAGAACTGCATGATTAGTAACCACCTATGAACCTACAAGATTTCAACAAATGTAACCATGGAAGTGATATTGTTAGGTGAGGTGATGGACATCATATTGTATGCGACAAGAATGACATGAGATTTTGGATCAGCTTTAGCCACTTGGGACCCTTGATCATGAAGAAGTCGATGACATCAGAACAGGATAGTTTCCCTATTCCTGTATGGGGTTCCTGCAGACATACATTAACTTGCACCAGGTGGGGCTGCAGGTGAAGAGTAATATAAAGCCGTAGGTGCTATAAAGTCACAGACAGAGGAACTCTTTGTATGAGTAAATGTTTCACAGCTAGAAAAGTAACAAATAGTGCTACCTGGCTTCATGATGAATTGAACTGCATTTCTAATGACACAGCAACCTGTAGTCCCTAAATACAAATGTGTGTGTGTACGTATATGTATATCTGTCTCTCTCTCTCTCTTTTTATATGCAACATACTGTGAAAACACTTATAAGAATTTATATGGTGCTACCTCTGTAGAGAGGTCCAGATTTTTATTGACTACATGCCATTTTAGTAATTTGAATGAGATGGTACAGGTTATAAAAGGAAATGGAAAAAAATCCATAGTTTCTGGCTCCAGCTGCACATTCCCTAAATATAGTATTCAGAAAACCAGATGTTTTATTTTTAATTGATGACATTTTATTCTGATGCAGTTAGCATATATTAGCTGTACTTCTGGGGGCTGAAAGCACTTAAGGAAAATTCTGCAGTCCAGCATTTCACATTCTATCTATTTATTCTGTATTTGCCTATCTGAAACTGAGAACAACCCACTAGAAAAATAATAACATCTATGATAAGTTGTCTAAACAAAGTGATACATAGAAAAAATAATACATTGTTAGGCAAAGCTACCCAATATTCTACGAATACTCTGCTTCATGACAACGTACATTTTTGCAGCTAATATATGTTGTCCTTGAAATAGGATAAAATTTGGATTAAAACAACCTGGACAAAAAGAAGCAAGCCTCAGGTTTATGTAATGTGTCACATAAGTCCTCATTTGTAAATCTCACCCTTGATTTCTTCTGTTTAATTTGTGATATCTGAATTCTACTAAAGTAGAAATTTGCTGCTCATACATGTATGACTTTCATAATATGCTGCAAAAACACATCAGGTAAAGTTTTAAATTGGTGCTAAACAAAACAGTTCCTGCATTGTTTTTGGCTCTCATCAGCTTATTTAAAGACCCGCTTCGCATCACAGATACCAATGTTCTTGATTTGCTCTGTTTTGTTCTCATAATTTTTAAAATGTGTTTTCCAAGTCCAGAGATATTCTCTTACAGATAATCATCCCTTTCTGTAAGATCTTCCAACCGTTGCTCTATCACAGATCGAAGAACACTGTACCTTGAAAACAGGAGAAAAAAGAAAAAAGTCACAACTGCACTGCAGTCAAATTATTGATATAATCTGCGAAATTCTGCAGAATTTTTTGACCCAAACTTTTGTACACTTCTTAAATAATCCAAGATGAAATGAAAATTAATCACTTCTTTATCAGATGCCATGCAAGTTTTCATATAATTTCTGCATACTTAAAGGCATGATTATAATTGACTAGATATTTACTTAAGTGAGGCTTACCTGTTAAGGCAAACATATCATGAACACTTTATCTGTGCTCTATATTACTGAAAAAAATGACGCAACCTAAAAAAGCACATATTAAATTTCAGTCATGAGTGTCATAATGCTATGTTTTGAGACTAATACACAAACAGCAATAGCAATTCCTGTGCCCACGTTTCATCGATTTAATGCTGCTGTTCTACTATACAAATATAAAGAGCGATTACAAGGGTTGACTTGAACATGAAGAAGTGCCCTAATTCAATAACTTCCATTTGCACTTGACTTCCTTTCCTATACTAATCCAAATATCATAGAATTTCATCTCGCTTAATCTGATAAATTTGAGTATTCACTTCAGTAATGACTACAGTCATGGCATTGGATTTGTTCAAATGATTGTCTAGCTGTATAGCGACTCTATTCTTGTGAAATAAGCATTGATAAAGCTGTTGAAGCTTTCTTTCATGACAGCATTCCTAAAAGGCCTGCTCATTATAATGTGTTTGACTGAAAAAGAAGTTGCTGCCTTCCAGTGTTTAGTTTATTCAGTTTGATTCTCAGCTGGAAACCATTATGTGTGGTGTTTGCATATGCTCACTTTGTTTACAGGGATTCTTTTTGGGTACCCTGGTTACTGTCCACATCTCAAACACAGCTTAGATGAACTGAATATCCTCTGAATTGATAATAGGTAGATAGGTGTGTATGTGTGTGTGTTTATCATGCAATATTTGATCCTCAGCTGGAAACCATTCTTTGTGGTGTTTGCATATTCTTACTTTGTTTACAGGGATTCTTTATGGGTACTCTGGTTACTGTCCACATCTCAAACACAGCTTAGATGAATTGATTATCCTCCGAACTGCCAATAAGTAGATAGGTGTGTATGTGTGTGCTTATCATGCAGTAGACTGGTGTCCTGTCCTGGATTAGTTTCTCTGCATTGTATCCACTGAGATCTGGGATAGCCTCCAGCTTTCCAACAGCCTTAAACTGAATTAAATGAGTGATCAGAGAATGAATGAATCAATCAATGAAAAAGTGGTGCTAACTGCTTAATCAGTACCAGCATCAACCTCCTTTTATCACTTTGTACGTGGGGTAGAGGTATCATATCAACAGATGTCATCACCTAGAAGAAGAAAAAACCCTCTCCTGTCTCTCAAGAGTCATAACTTTTGGATGTATTCCCTTCTTTCTGCCATCCAGTTGGATTTAAAAAATTACTTCCCTGCTAAATTTCATTTTTTTGATGAGATACTTGACAGTTTATCAGTGTGAGTGACTTCTCATATCTCTTCAGGAAATCACCTCAAAGGCCTTGTCTGTTTCAACTTTATTCTTAATTTCCCTCTGTTTCTAACACTTACTAATTGAGAAACTTTAATTTAATGCATCCAGTGTTTGACTGCATGGTACATCAGGGTGTGGACTGTGACTATTTTTTCTAATGCTGACTTGTTATTAGGTATTAACTGGAGATAATGTTTCTTGTCTTTTGACTGTTTTTTTATGTATTTATTTATTTATTTACAGTTTATTGACCGGGAAAGTCCATTGGGCCAAAAAGAACCCTTTTTCAATGGAGGACCAGGGAGAAAAGCTCCACATACAGTATTACAATATTAAATAACAATACAAAAGTAGCAAGATGAACAAACACAGAACTGACAAAGAAATATTAATATCAAGTCATTATGTGGCACATGCCATAACAAAATATGCTAGGATTACATGGAATACAATGGTCTTCTGCAGAGTAATAGAAAATAGGAAAAATAGATAAAAGTTAGGCAGGAAGAGAGCAGGAGCATTCCCAGTTAGATGAGAGGTAGGAGCATTCCCAGTTAGATGAGAGATAGGAATGAAGGAAAGTCTTAAAAATGGAGTGATTCTGAATAGTTCTTATATGTGGTGGGAGAGAGTTCCATTTGCGTATTAGAGACAATGACAATAACAGTTGTTCTGGACTACATATGGGTTTATAAACTTCAAGGAGATTTTGTTTTTTAGATCTGAGTGATCTTCCAGGAAAATGAAGGATGAAGGTAGAAGAGAGGGAAGGACAGTTACAGGGATTAAAGAAGAGTTTGTGCATGGTGCAAAGTTGAATATAAAAGAGATAGTTAGGAAGTTCTAACCAATTTAGGGAGTAAAGGGAATCACAGTGGTGAGATGAGGATTTGGAACCAGTAGCAAACTTACAGATTTTATTGTAGCAGAATGCAAGAGGAGCTCCATATATAAGAGAGGGACATAGGTTAAGTAACAGCAAGGGTATATTTAGTTGAAGGAGTGAGAAACTGATTATGCCGATACAACATTCTGAAATTTTCGTGGGTTTTCTTGATATTAGTTTGCAGATGAATGTCGAACTTTAACCCCAGGATTCATTAAGCTTGGCGCAAGGACAGTGTTAGCCTTGCGCCGACCGTGCGGCATAGAGATGGCGCAGCAGCACCATATGCATATTAATGAAGGTGTGCTGCCACAACATCCACGTGCACAGGAAATGTGCGGGAGTGTAGGGGGCCTGTCTAAGAGCTGCACAGAGGCATGAACATGTCGGCTACAGACGCGCAACCTAAAATGCTGACTAGAACAGCCTGCCTCTAATAGTAATCCCTCCTGTCAGTGTCTGTGGATACTGAAATGTATGCAAAGCATACAAGAGAGTTCCGCGAACACCAAAATAAAAAGTAAATACAAAAGCACATAACTGAATTTTGAGCCCCCGTCCCTCAAACAATGGCATTTAAAACCCCGTGCCCGTATTTCATTATAGTGTTGATTGTTATAACAAGTTGAAGCGAAACGCAGTGTATTTGTGCGCCACAGCCCTTTGCTAAGCCTAGCCCAATGGTTAGGGTTACCACCTGTCCCACTTTTTTGAGGGACAGTCCCTCTTTGGGCAGTTGTGTCCTGACCAAAAATATTAAAAATGGCAAATATCCTGCAATTGTAGGACATGATTATGTCCCATATTTTGTGTAATAGTTGCATAAAATAGTTATTTCTGTATCTAAAATACCTAAATGTTACAGGAAACAGAATAAGCAACTAAACTGCTACAAGAATATGCTTTTATATAGGCAAAAAATTAATGTTCGATCCTTTGTACTGACCATGGGTATGTGTTGGCCTGTAAAATCTGACGTGTGTCTCGAAAATGTCCCACTTTGGCCATTTAAAAAGGTGGCAACCCTACCAATGGTCAGCACATTCACTCAATATCTGCCCATTCGTGGACCGAGTCGTCCTTGTCTGTATGGCAGAAAGATGAATGGGTATTACCCGGGTCTACCTAACATGTCAAGAAAGATAAGTATTTGCGTGTACCTATGTGCGTGAAGTACAGCATGTGGAAGATCATATATGCTAGGGTTGTCCTCACAACCATATTGGTATCAGAGATATGTAGAGTACGCAATGTGTACTGCTGTCTGTGCCATGAGCCAGCAACCAGAGAAGGGATGGATGGTGTGTTTGTGGAATTTGGGGGGGGGGGGTGACGGGTAATGTAATAATTCACTAAGGGAGACTGGGTCAGATGTACAATAGGTGAACTGGAGGTGTATGAGGGAGCAGTGGGTGAATCAGAGAGGAAACCAAAGAACATATATTCACATCCCCAATACACCCTGACAGGCCATACTGCAGAACACAATCCCATAAACATATGAACATTAAAATGTGCGATACACATGTACAGAAACCTTACCAGCTCACACACACATAATGGTCTGGCCTGAATTGAGCGATCCAACCCCAACACACCTGGATGCATAACTGAATACCCATCACCCCCCCCCCCACAGCACACACACCCCCCTTGCTGTACATCTACCAAAACCAGCCATACTCGGGCTGCTAGCTTGGCACAGTCATATCTGCACGTAGTGCCCCCTACCCATATCTATTAGGTAGTCTCACCCTAGGCAGTCTCAGGCTTGCAAACTAGGCACCCCTCCCTCACTTTCATATAGCCAAAAGAATGGGAGTCATTGGCGTCCACAATTTTTGGACAGCCCTCATGGGATAAGTGTCTGTTCTAAAGATTAGACTTGGTGGTATGACACGATGTCCAGCCCCATAGACATCCAGACACAAGTTGCATTAGCAGTAGTTGTCCACAACCCTGCTTAGCCTCCAGCTAGTCCTGCATAACCTATGACCAGGGATTAAACACCTGACTATGATGCATGTCTCCCCATGTAGATTATCGGGAATATATACCTTTCACATGTTCCCTAGAAGCTTCCCCATAGCCATTGTCCAAATAGTACATGTCCACAAATTGTATACCCTGTCCAGGTTCCACGTCATAATGAGGCACACAACCCCTGTATACAAATGGTACATGTCCCTCCCGGATGAGGGTGTTCATATACATGGCCATGTACAACCCCAGATATGTAGTCATATATCTATAAATGTCCATACGTATATACGCATAGCTACTACACATCACACATACATGCATATAAGTAGTTGTCAAGTATGTGTCCTATTTATAAATATGTATACTTGCAAATGTATACATATGTCTCTCAGAAACATATGAACATTAACATGTACTATACATATGTACACCAACCGTCACATTTGTTGCCAGTAGTGTGGAATGCCTGTAGTAAAGTCATATAACGTAACTACCATCCATGCAGAATGTACCATGGATGGTGTAGTGGTCAAAGGCATTCTATAACTATGTCAAGAATCTAAATGGCAATGCTCAGATCTGCTCTGAGCTAAAACAGAATGGCATTAAATATACTGATCCCAAGGATATTGCCAATATACTGGCAGATCGATTCAGTGCCAACTTCACCCCCCTGTCACCCCCTAAATGGCCCATCTCAATACCAGAAGATTGCCAAATTCTGGTAATAACAGCCACAAAGGTAAAAAATGCACTCGCCAAAGCTAAGAATACAGCATCCATGGGACCAGATGACATCCCGGGCTGTGTACTACATGAACTGCAATATGAACTGGCACCTCATCTAAGTGTCATGTTTAATCATAGCCTCACCTCAGGTTTTGTGCCCACTGAGTGCTGCATTGCTACTGTTATCCCACTCCACAAGGGGGAATCCACCTTGGATCTTGGAAACTACCGTCCCATCAGTCTGACAAGCCTTATCTGCAAGGCCATGGAGCGTATTATCATGGAACTTATAAACAAAGACATTGGCAACCTTCATACACTGGACACCACCCAGTTTGGGTTCGTGAAGGGCCGATCTTGTCTCCTGAACCTGATTGACTTCTTCGAATCAGTCTCCAGAGCCATGGACAGGGGTAAGGTGGTCCACACAGCCTATCTAGACCTTGCCAAGGCCTTTGACACCATCCCCCACTCTGGAATCATAGATAAACTTACTAAGCTGGGCATTAATCCCTACATCACCCAATGGGTTGCTAACTGGCTTACTGATAGAACCCACACTGTAAAAGTAGCTGACTCCAAATCCATCTCCAGGCAAGTGACAAGTGGAGTACCTCAGGGTTCAGTCCTGGGACCGCTCTTGTTTGGCATCTACTTCTCTGAAGTACAGGCCGACACTAAGGGACTCTGGCTAACAAAGTTCACAGATGACTGCAAACTGGGAGCCATTATTGAATCCCCACATGATGTGGATACTCTGCAAAAGGGCCTTACAGAAACAGATGTTTGGTGCCAGAGCCATGGACTCAAGCTCAATGCCAAGAAATGTATAGCTATCCCCTTTGGGAAAAAACATGTATCCATGAATTACCATATAGGTGGCAGTACACTAAACACCAAAAGTGTGATAAGAGACTTAGGGACACAGGTGGACAGTGGTCTCACCTTCGATAACCACATCGCCACAACAGTCAGGAAATCCTTCTATGTGGCACACCTCATCACTAAGGGCTTTTCATCCAGAAAAAAGGAGGTCATTGTCCCATTGTACTCATCCCTCATTAGATCCATTATAGAATACAATGCCCCGTTTGGTATGTACCTCTCAAGACATCTGCAACAACTGGAAAGGCCGCAGAAATACTTCACTAAAAGAATCACAGGCCTAAAGCAGATGCCCTACGCTGACCACCTTAAAAAACTCCAGCTATACTCTGTCGCACATCATCTACCCAGAGGCGATCTCTGCTTAACATACAAGGCCATGTCAAACCCAGAGCTGTTGGACATGCTACACTTAAAGAAATCCCAATCCCTCAAAGCCACATGCTCCAGGGAACTAAACCTTGTCATCGCAATAAATAAAACATGCTGGAGGGATAGCTTCCTGACCCAGAGACTCCCCAGACTCTGGAATAGATTGCCCATACATGTCAAACAGAGTGCCTCTTTGGCCCTCTTCAAAAGGAACCTTGACGATTGGATGGGAGAAAGGAAATTCACCCTGGGGATCATGTCAGTCACCCTGCTAGACAAGGTTCCAGGGAAGTAAATAGTGTGGGAAGAAATAACCAGGGAATTGTTATGGCTAGGCTTGTATAGGCCCTAGGACTGATAGCCTAGTACCAAGCTATGAACCTATAAACCTATGAAACTGGGGACTAAGGTGTTTCCGTTCCTGGGTCCAAACCATGCAAGGGCTGCTAATTTTAAATGACGCCCAGAATAATGGCCATCGGATATAGGGGCGGCAGTAAGTGGCAGCCATTCAACAGTATGGGAAATGTAAATAAGTATGTAGGTGTATATGCATGTGCATGTACAGACATATATATATGAAGAATGAACATGGTCACAAGAAAGCAATCATAACAAATGTGAAGGGAAACAGCAGCAGAACCCCCTTTTATTATTTAGTGCTGTCATATCAAGCTGGCCAGATGTCAGCAAACCTTCTGTGTCCCCACACACAGGTAGAATACTAACAATGGAACTAACTTTGACCACATGCTAAGTCTAACTTTCAAACAATCTCCATTTGGACCGGCTAAAAACCAGAAGACTTATTGAACACCCTGACCATTACATGAATGTATGCCCCAGGACTATAAGCTTTGGACGTCTGAATATATTTGGAGTGAGCCAACATACGGGACATGTCTAGAGCAGTAGAGAGTGGCGCATGTGTAGTGGTGTGGTTTATTTCCGACCGGAGAATGGATGACCGCTGTGCTAGTGATGTTTTGCTGCATTTGTTCTGGTAACTATGAACCATGGGTATACATGCAAATGAAGCAGCACATCAATAGTGTAGTGGTTAGAGCATTCACCTATCGAGCAGACGTTGCTGGTTCAACTGCAGCACACACCATTTATGATGCGTAATCCGTATACGAGCATATCCTGCTCTTTTATGCTGTATAACGATATAATACCATTGAAATGTGAACTGGGGTGATGTATCACAGTAAGAATGCAGAAGGTGTTTGCGTGATGGGAAACGGCGGTTAAACATGGTGAAACAGAAAACCGCTGGGGAAAAGTGTTCGACTCACCCTTTGTCCAATGGCCTTTGTTCTGCCCAGCAACACAATAAACCACCTTAGCCAGAAGGCCACGGCAGTTAACTCTGATGTTATCACAAACATAGTAGACAGCACAATCATTCAACAGTATAAGCAAAGTAATTAATAATGTAGATGTATATGCATACGTATGTACAGATAGTATATATATATATATATATATATATATATATATATATATATATATATATACAGAATGAACAGGGGCACAAGAAAGCATTCATAATGACTGCAAAGGAAAACAGCAGCAGCACACATATATTACCTAGTGCTGACATATCAAGCTGGCCAAAAGTGGGCAAAACTCCTGCGTCTCTAACCAAAGGTAGGATGCTAGCAGTGGGAGTAACCTTGTCCACATGTTAAGTCTGACTTTCAAACAGGTACAAAACAGTGTCAGTCCCCAGTCAGACAAGCCTAAACCCAGATAAACACCCTGCCCATCATACAAACGTATGTGCCAGGACTATAGGCTTGGAAAGTCTGAATATACTTGGAGTGAGTCAACATGCGGCATGGGTCCAGAGCAGTAGGGAATGGCGCATGTGTAGTGGTGAGGTTTTCCCAACAGTAGAATGGTTACCTGCTGTATTAGTGAAGTGTTGAGGCGTGGTTCGGGTAACTATGAACCATGGGTATACATATAAATGAAGCAGAACACCAGTAGTGTAGTGGTTAGAACATCTGCCTAACAAACAGGCATTCAGGGTTCAAGTTAGACTATAGCACCCATCATTTTCCTTGTGGAATGAATGTTGTTCTGCTGTAAAACTGACATAATAACATGTAAAAGTGAACTTGAATATTGCATGGGACTTTTAACCAGATCCCTTCAATCAAAGTGGTACTGTCATAATGAATAAGGCACAAGTAAGCACAAATAAGTGGCAGTTAACATATATAACAAAGAGTAAGCATATGTGAGTGTGCATGCAAGGGTGTAAGCAGCGCCCAGCATAGGAAATGTATATACGTATGTACAGATGTAATATATATATATATATATATATATATATATATATATATATATATATATATATATATATATATATATATAGATATATGAGTAGGTACTAGGCTATTGGCCCTAGGGCCTATACAAGCCTAGCCAAAAGTGTACCCCAGCTTTCGCCACCCAAGAAAATTATTTTCCTGTGCCCCTGTCAAGCAGAACCACAGAAGTGATCCCCGGGGTGAATTTCCTATTACCCATCTAATCATCAAGATTTTTCTTGAAGAGTGCTAATGAGGAGCTCTGTTTGACATAGATAAGTAGTCTGTTCCAGAGTATGGGAAGTCTCTGGGACAGGAATCTATCCCTCCAGCATGTTCTGTTTATTGTGGTGACAAGTTTTAGGTCCCTAGAGCATGTAGCTCAGAGGGATTGGGATATCTTTAAGTGGAGCATGTCCAACAGCTCTGGGTTTGACATAGCTTTGTATGTTAGGCAGAGCTCGCCTCTGAGTAGGCGATATGCGGCGGAGTAAAGCTGGAATATTTTGAGACGGTCTGCGTAAGGCATCTGTTTGAGGCTAGTAATCCTCTTTGTGAGGTATTTTTGCAGCCTTTCCAGTTGTTGTACACGTCTTGTGAGGTACATACCAAAAGGGGCGTTGTACTCTATAATGGGTCTAATGAGTGATGAGTAGAGGGGAACAATGACCTCTTTTTTTTCTGGATGAGAAACCTTTTGTGATGAGGTGTGCCACATAGAAGGATTTCCTGACCACTTTGGCGATGTGATTATCAAAGGAGAGACTACTGTCCACCTATGGTCCAAGGTCTCTTATCACACTTTTGGTGTTAAGTAGACTACCGCCTATGTGGTAGTTCATGGGTACAGAACTTTTACCAAAGGGGATGACAATGCACTTTTTGGCATTGAGCTTGAGACCATGTCTTTGACACCAGGCATCTGTCTCAGTGAGGCCTTTTTGCAGGATGTCCACATCATTAGGAGTTTCAATTATGGATCCTAGTTTGCAGTCATCTGCAAATTTAGTTAGCCAAAGTCTTTCTGTGTTAGCCTGTACTTCAGAGAAGTAGATACCAAACAGGAGAGGACCCAGGACTGAACCCTGTGGTACTCCACTTGTCACTGATCTGAAGACTGATTTGGAGTCTGCTACTTTCACAGTGTGGGTTCTTTCAGTAAACCAGTTGGCAACCCATCTTGTGACATAGGGATTTATACCTAGTTTAGTGAGTTTATCTATAATTCCAGAGTGGGGATGGCATTGAACACCTTGGCGAGATTTAGATAGGCTGTGTGAACCACCTTACCCTCATCCATGGCCTTGGTGACTACTTCAAAGAAGTCTATCAGGTTTAGGAGACATGATCTGCCTTTTACAAACCCAAACTGTGTGGGGTCCAGGGTTTGGAGATCTCCAATGTCTTTGTTTATGAGTTCCATGATGATACGTTCCATGGACATGCAGACGAGGCTTGTCAGGCTAATGGGGTGGTAGTTCCCAGGGTCTGTTGTGGCCCCCCTTTGTGGAGTGGAGTAACTGTCACCATGCACCATTCAATGGGCACAAAGCCTGAGGTGAGGCTATGATTGAACATGGTACTTAGGTGGGGTGCCAGTTCATTCTGTAGTTCATGTAGAAGGCAGGCTTGGATGTTGTCAGGTCCCATGGATGCTGTGTTCTTGGCTTTGGAGAGTGAAGTTTTTACCTGTGCAGCCATGATTACAGGAACTTTGCATTCTTCCTGTATAAAGATGGGCCCTTTAGGGGGTGAGAGGGGGTAAAGTTAGCACTGAACCTATCTGCCAGGATGTTGGCAATATCAGCTGGTTCTGTATATTTAGTGTCATTGTGCTGTAACTCAGAGCAGATCTCGGTGTTGCCATTGAGATTTTTAACATAGCTATAGAATGCTTTGTGGTTGTCTTTAGAATCAGTGGCAATTTTGTTTTCATAACTAGCTTTGGAGGATTTTATGAGGGATTTCAACTTCTTACTGAGGCTGACCAGGGAGTTCCTCCAATCGTGGGATTTTATTCTTTTTTGCGGCAGTTTATTTCTTCTGTTGTAGAGTTTGTTTATGGCAGAAGACCACCAGATTGGCTTCCTTTTTTTGGAGGATAGCATCTTGGTTCTGTTAGGGATAGCACGATCCATGCACTCGTGTAAGTGCTTATAAAGTGGATTTGTGTAGGATTCAGCAGTCGTACCTCTATTGTCCATCTGCATGGGTGTCATGAAGTTTGACACTTCTGTCTTAAGAAGTGTGAAGTTGGCTTTGGAGAAAATTTTTATGGTTGTTTTCCTAATGGGGGGTGGAAGTGGGATGTGGATGTCTGACCAACGAGGAGCTGACCTCTGGTGTGGAACACCGGTCACCCATGTTGGTGATGACCAGGTCTAGGATATTGCTGCCTCTGGTGGGGATGTGGATAAGTTGATCCAAACCTTTGGAATTGATGTTTTCCAGAAAAAAAAAAAAAAAATATATATATATATATATATATATATATATATATATATATATAAAAAAAAAAAAAAAAAAAAAAAAAAAAAAATATATATATATATA